>NC_067423.1:1699777-2047054 GCF_009764475.1 Pristis pectinata | reverse complement strand
GTGTGCATTTACGGATCCCTTGGGGCAGTGTAATTCAAGTCCTCCCAAATGCTAACAGCAATCGGTGCAGAAGTGATTGTTATAACAGAGTGAAGTGGTTGCAAATGCTGAATAATGAGCACATTTCTGACGCAAACGGTGAATCAAGCTGGAGTCCAATTTCATTATTTATTCCTCTTGGGTGAAAAGTAACGTCCAGGCTCATTCTAAGCCGACATGCCTTTTAGATGCTGGCTGCCTTCTCTTCAGACCATCTTTGAGATGTTGGCATGTGGTCACTTAAATATTGAGAACATGCTAAAGTAATTTGCAGACGGAATAAAGTTAGCCTTGTGGCTGATAGTGAGGTTTGGTGAGTTGGGCAGGAAAGTGCCAAATAGAATTTAGTCCAGAGAAGGGTGAATACATTATGGGGGGTGTAACAGGGCAAGGCAACACACAACAGATGAGGGACGTTGAGGGGAGTGGAGTGCAGGGATACAGGGATCTTGGAGTGTACATCACAAGGGTAGCAGGACAGGTCAATAGGTGGTTCTAAGGCATACGGGATGCTTTCCTTTGATAGCCAATGCATGGAATGTTGATGGAAATGGGTAGTTGATAGTCAGTGTGGATCTGGTTGGGGTGAAGGGCCTGTTTCTGTGCTGTATCCCTCTATGACTTCATACAACTCTCCTCCTTTTGCTTGCATTGACATCCCAAAGATCTGCCTGCAGATTATTATCTGGACTGCACTCGGCAGGGAAAACGATTACAGTGACCTCATCCTCCACATAAAAACAGGAGAGGGATGATATCCATGGAGAGTGATAAAAGGCAATCCATTTGTTACATTATTCCATGCATAACTTACTTCAAGTTGGACAAAATTTTCCCTGCCTTGTTCTGGATCAACTTACAATGGAAAAGTGCTCCTCCAGTGACTCCCAACACTTAGGGTCCAAAATCTTGGACCAAACTGCTGTTGGCATGGGACATGAATGGGGCAGGCACAGTAGTGTAGTGGTTAGCGTAACATTTTGCAGTGCCAGAGACCCGGGTTCAATTCCGGCCGCTGTCTATAAGGAGTTTGTACGTTCTCCCTGTGTCTGTGTGGGTTTCCTCCGGGTGCTCCGGTTTCCTCCCACATTCCAAAGACGTCCGGGTTAGGAAGCTGTGGGCATGCTATGTTGGCACTGGAAGCGTGGTGACACTTGCGGGCTGCCCCCAGAACACTCTATGCAAAAGGTGCATTTCACTGTGTGTTTCGATGTACATGTGACTAATAAAGAAATCTTATCTTATCTTAATTTGACTGACCAGTGAAAGGTGATCAGTGAGAAGGAAAGTTGCAGAGTCTCTGAAAGGGTGGAACTGAATTGAGTATATAATCCGGTTAATACTACTGACCTTTATGCCTGTTCAAGCATTCAATGCCATGGAACCAGATTCAGAACCAGAATCAGGTTTATTATCACTGAAATATGATGCTACGTTTGTTGTTTTGCGGCAGCAGTACAGTGCAAAGACATAAAAATCTATAAATTACAAAAATGAATTGTACAAAAAAGAGGAATAATGAGGTAGTATTCATGGGTTCACGGACCATTCAGAAATCTGATGGTGGAGGGGAAGAAGCTGTTCCTGAATTGTTGAGTTTGATCATGGAACAGAAATGTTATGGGTTTGATCAGTAGATCGTGCTAACTTACATGGTCTCCGTCGAGATGACCAGACAGGTAATAATGACCCGTGTGAGGAAACGAGAACATCAGCCCACTTGCACTGTAACAGTTACCTCTGAATGATAAGTGAGCTTTCCTCATCTTTACTGGATCCTTGAATTATTTGGCTGAGGTATCCACCTTACACATTATTATCTACAGATTGGGGCTCATTGACATTAAGAATGCATCGGTGACCTCCGAATTCAGGACAACACACACTGCTGGTTCTCCCTCAGTAAACCCGCTCAGCACCACCTGGAGCCCTGTGCTGAGATAGGCCCATTCCTGGTAACAGTGTCTTAATTTTAAAATCATCACCCTTGTTTCCAAATCTTCCTTTGGCCTCACCCCTTTCCCACTTCTTTACTTGTAAACCTTTGGAAGTCTCTTCCCCAGGGAGCTGTGAAAACTGAGCTGTGAAGTTCAGTAACGGCTGGGCAGGTATTTGGACTGTAGGGCAGTCAAGGGTCATGGGGAACAGGTGGGAATGGAGATCAGGTCAGCCCTCATTGAATGGCGGAGCAGGTTCAAGGACGTGTATCACTGACTCCTGCTCCTATTTCTTATTTCTCCTCTCCCTGCATCTCCCTCAACTTTCTGTCTTGTACAATTTGATGATTCTATGAACTTTTATGGCAGCCTTTATATTCCTTATAATTGGTCACACACCCAGATGCAATGTACATGTTTAAACTCTTTGATTGTCAATGACATGGTTTAGCTGTGGATGCCATGACTCTTCTGCCACCATGGGCTTGTCTGGACTGAGAGTCAGATCTCGCAAACAAGCAGCAGAATGACTTCACCTCTGAGCTTCTCCCAATCTGTCCAATGGGTTACCGGGCACAAAGCTCCCATTATGAAATAGCTCAATGTACTCTTGACCCGTATTAAAGCCTTTCAACCTTCTAAAAGTCTCAACACAGGAGTGTGATGGAAATCCCTCCACTTGTCTGGATGTGTGAAGTACCAACAACTCTCAAAAAACACGACATCAACCAGGAGAAAGCAACCTGCTTGACCAGCACTCCGTCTGCCACCTTAAATATTCATTCCCTCCATGACCAATGCACAGCGGCTGCACTGTGATCCATCTACAAGTCACATTGCAGTTCCTTGCTTAGACTACCATTGCTGCACCTCCCAAACCTGAGATCTCTACCACAAGAAGACAATAAGCACAAAGGAACTCCACCACCTCCATCCAAGTCGCACACTGATTTGGAAATATATCACCATTCCTTCATTGTCACTGGGTCTAAGTCCTGGAACTCCCTCCACAACAGCACAGTGGAAGCACTTTCATTCGGAGGACTGTAGAGGTTCAAGAAGGAAGCTCACCACTAATACCTTGATAAATTGTTCTCTCCAAAAATGCCTAAATCCTGGGAAGGAGTTAAAAAAAGAATGACCTTTGAAAACCTGAAAGAAGTTCTGGAGATTATCCAGTGTGTCTAATTTAGGAAGGATGCCTTCAAAAGGAGAGTAAAGAGAGAAGATGTAGACATAATATCTCAGCCGCAAGTCTTCACTCAAAGGCGTGACATGCTCCAGAGTAGTCTCAGCAGGAAACTCAAGGTAAATGAACTGACAACAGATAGAAGCATGTGTTTAATCATGGTTACCACAAACATGTACCATCTGGGCCTGGCTGTGTCATCTTATTCAATATGCACAGAACACTCACAGAGAACACAATTCATTTTGTTTGGACTCTTCGATAGGATTGTACAAACTGCGATAGCTTTAATTTGAAGGAATGTGCTTCACTGAGGTAAATCACTGCAATACCAATTTCTTCAGTCGGTGTGTGCTATCCTTCTGTCTCAGGGGAACTGTACATGCAGCTGTGTAACTGAGGGTGCAGCTTAACGTAGAGTCAGGGAGTCATACAGCACTGAAAAAGGCCCTTTGCCCCAGCTGGTCCATGTTGGCCAAGATTCCCTTCTAAGCTAGTCCCATTTACCTGCGTTTGGCCCATATCCCTCCAAACCTATCCTATCCATGCACCTGTCCAAGTACCTTCTAATGTGTAAACTTTTATCCATAGTTCCATATTTTTTATTTCCTCACAGTGTGGAGGGAGGCCAGTCGGCCCATCAAGTCTATGGCGGCTCACAGAGCAAACCTATCTGTCCAATAATTTTCCCTGGAACCTATTCTGCTCACATTCCCATCCATATTACCTACACCAGGGGCCATCCACAACAGCCAATTAACCTATGACCCACACGTCTTTGAGATGCAGGAGGAAACCGGAGCACCCGGGGGAAACCCACGTGGGAGAACATGCAAACTTCACACAGGCAGCGCCGGAGGTCGGGATTGAACCTGAGTTATTGGAGGTGTGATTCAGTAGCACTACCTGCTGAACTCCTGTCAACCCCTTCACACCATTCTGAATTATTTTCCATTATTACTTGATGGACAGGGAGGAAGAAGTAAAGTAACTCTGCCTGCTTGTTTGTTGGATAGGTTTAGAAGCTGAGGGAAACAAGATGGGGCACATTCCTTCATCGTTCCCTCATCACAAGCATTAAAGCCTAATCTCACATCATAGAGTCATACAGCATGGAAACAGTCCCTTCGGCCCAACTCGTCCATGCCGACTGTGTTGCCCAGCAAGCTAGTCCCATCTGCCCGCATTTGACCCATAGCCCTCTAAACCTCTCCTACCCATGAACTTAGCTAGATGGCTTTCAAACGTTGCTAATGTGCCCGCGTCAACCACTGTTTCTGGCAGCTCATTCCAAATACGCACCACCCTTTATGTGAAGAAGCTGCCCCTGATGTCCCTTTTAAATCTCTCGCCTCTTGATCTTAAACCTATGCCCTCTTTGTGTATAGCACCCCCTCCCTGGGTAAAAGACTGTGTGCTTTCACCCTGTCTATGCCCCTCATGATCTTATACACCTCTATCAGGTCACCCCTCAGTCTCCTACGTTCCAGGGAATAAAGTCCTAGTCTACGCACCCTCGCCTTGTAACTCAGACCCTCAAGTCCAGGCAGCATCCTGGTAAATCTTTCTGCACTCTTTCTAGTTTAATATCATCTTTTCTCTAATACAGAATCTGCACACAGAATCAGAATCAGAATCAGGTTTATTATCATTAACTTATGTCGTGAACTTTGTTGTTTTGCGACTGCAGTAGGGTGCAAGACATAAAATTACTGTCAATTAGATATTTTAAGATATTTAAGATACTTATTTATTAGTCACATGTACATCAAAACATTCTTTGAAATGCATCTTTTTGCGTTACTGAGAATGTGCTGGGGGCAGCCTGCAAGTGTCGCCACGTTTCTGGCGCCAACATAGCATGCCCACAACTTCCTAACCCGTACGTCTTTGGAATGTGGGAGGAAACCGGAGCACCCGGAGGAAACCCACGCAGACACGGGGAAAGCGTACAAACTCATTACAAACAGCAGCAGGAACTGAACCCGGGTGGCTCTCACTGTAACAGCGTTACACTAACCGCTACACTACCATGCCGTACAAAAATAAATAAATAGTGCAAAAGAGGAATAACTAGGTAGTGTTCATGGGTTCATGGACCGTTCAGAAATCTGATGGCGGAGGGGATCATTGCATGTGGGTCTTCGGGCTCCTGTACCTCCTCCACGATGGTAGTAACGAGAAGAGGGTGTGTCCCAGGTGCTGAGGATCATTAATGATGGATGCTACCTATATTTAATCTTTGAATGTAGCTCCCCGCTACGTTTAGAATTTCAGTCCCAGTGAGCACCAGACGAAGCTCCAACTTAGCATGAAAATTGGCATCTGAGTGCAAGGGCTGGCTACCATAACTTTCAGGTGAAACATGCTCCTTCTGTCCTTCAGATGGGAATGCCAATTAAAAGGGAAGTTGTGCTGGAGGTTTAGCAGAGCGATCTTCAACAGGCAAACATGCACTGAACCAACTCTAGGATGGAAATTTATGCAAACTGGATTCTTATATCAAGTGAACAAGGCAAAAGGTATTCTGAACCCAGAGCTTTTGTTTCCAAAGATGTGGATGGAGAACATCCTGTCTTTGCAAAGTCTGGACCAGCAAGGCCACTTTGTCATAGTCATAGAGCAACACAGGAGGGATACAGGCCATTCGGCCTAACCGGTCCATGCTGGCCACGGTGCCAACCCGACTCGTCTCAATTTCCTGCGTTCAGCCTATATCCCTCCAAGACCCGCCTCTCCATGTACCTGTCCAAGTGCTTCTTAAATGACACTGTTGTACCCGCCTCACCCACTTCCTCTGGCAGCTCGTTCCATACACTCACCACCCTCTGTGTGAAAAAGTTGCCCCTCGGGTTCCTTTTTAAATCTTTCCCTTCCCATCCTAAACCCATACCCCCTAGTTTTGGACTCCCCTCCCCTGAGGAAAAGTCTGTTACCGTCCACCTTATCTATGCCTCTCATAATTTTAAACATTTCTATAAGGTCACCCCTCGTTTTCCTATATTCCGAGGAATAAAGACCCAGCCTGGCCAACCTCTCCCTATAACTCAGGCTCTTTAGTCCTGGCAACATCATTGTATGTCTTGTGTAATAGCTGACTTTCCTCCAATCTGTGTGACAACCACATTCCCTGACCAGACCATCTCAATCATATCTTATTTAATTAACTCTGTAGGTGAACGCATCTCATTAAGCTCACCCACTTACTGTAAGTAGAAACAGATGGAAAGTACATTCAGATGAAAATATATCCACCAGTTAACCAGCTCATTTAGATTAATTCCTGATGGGAGTTTATGAATCTTGCTGTGGGTTAATTTAAAATATTATTTTAATCATTTGAGGTCAAACAACAGGATCAGAAAACTGGTGAATGGTTCATTGGTTTATTGTTTTATTATTGTACTGAGATACAGTGAAAAGCTTTCTGTTTTGCTTTCCATGCAGACAGATCATTTCATACATTTGTACATTGAGATAATTAAAAGAGAACAGGATGCAGAATATAATGTTACAGATACAGAAAAAGTGTAGTGCAGGCAGACAAATAAAGTGCAAGGGCCACGACGAGGTAGATTAGGAGATCAAGAGTTCAAGAGTTCATCTTTTAGTGTCTGAGGTGATGGACATTGCTGGGCGTCGCTCAACAATGACAGGTCAGAGAAGGTAACATTACTTTCACTTCCAGAAGCCAGGTGATACACGTAAGAGCAGGCATTCACCCCCTGACTCCTGCTCCACCATTGAATAAGGTCATGGCTGATCTTCTGTCGGTACCACTTTCCTGCACTAACCCCATATCTCTTGATTCCCTTAACATACAGTTATTGATGAATGTCTGTCTTGAAAATACTCAGTGACATTGCCTCCTCAGCCTTTTGGGTAGGGAATTCCATGGATTCACCACACTCTGGGTGAGGAAATTTCTTCTCATCTCTGTCCTGAATGACCAAGCCCTATTCTGAGACTGTTACCCCTGGATCTGGACCCCCCAGCATATGGAAACATATTTCTCCATCCACCCTGCCAAACCCCATAAGAATTTTGTATATTTCAATGAGATCACTTCACATTCTTCTAAAATCTGGAGAGCAGAGGAACAGTCTGCTTAAGCTCTTCTCAGAGGACTAAACCCCATCCCATGTGTCAACCTGATGAAACTTTACTCCATTCCCTCTGCCACAAGTATTTCCTTCCTTAGACAGAGAAACCTGACCTGTGCACAATTTTCCGGGTGTGGTATCGCCAGGGATCCATACAATTACAGCAAGACATCCGTGTTCTTGTACTATTCATGTCAGAATCAGAATCAGATTTATTATCATTGACTTGGGTGACATGAAATGTGTTGTTTTGCGGCAGCAGGACAGCGCAAAGATATAAAATTACTCTAAATTTTAAAATAAATAAACAGTGCGAGAAAGGAATAATGAGATACTTCATGAGTTCACGGACCATTCAGAAATCTGATGGCAGAGGGGAAGAAGCTGTTCCTGAATCGTTGAGTGTGGGTCTTCAG
Source organism: Pristis pectinata (assembly GCF_009764475.1). NCBI lineage: Eukaryota > Metazoa > Chordata > Chondrichthyes > Rhinopristiformes > Pristidae > Pristis > Pristis pectinata. Next base: position 2,039,370 of record NC_067423.1, on the reverse strand, counting down.
GCTCCTGTACCTCCTCCCCGATGGTAGTAACGAGAAGAGGGCATGTCCTGGGTGGTGGGGGTCCTTAGTGAAGGATGCTGCCTTCTTGAGGCACCGCCTCTTGAAGATGTCCTCGATGGTGGGGAGGGTTGCGCTTGTCTTGTGCATGTAGTGGTTACACATTGATGGCAAATTAAGAGGTTAAGTAACAATGAAAAAGAGCTGAAGTTCCAATGAAAGACATTTGTCACAGGATGCATAGAGTTACAAAGTTACTTCCAACCAGATTGGGGAGGATACCAAGCACCAAAACCAAAATCCTACAGAAGTTTAAACCTGAAATAAAATCACCAAAAATGGGACCTGATGAGCCTATTTCTCTCTTCACAGTTGCTGCCTCACTTGTTGAATATTTCCAGCCTTTTCAATTTCTATTTCTCCTGTCAACCAAGTCCAGTAACCAAAAAACTGTTGGTGATTGAGACTGAAAAAGTACAGAGGAAAACAAGATCTGGAAGCACCACTTTGAGAAGTGTGTTTGGGTATTGAATTTCCTCCAGCAGCACACAGCTTAACACACCAATGTGCTGTTCTTTTTTCACTCATTAATACCATTAAAACCGGGTATGAAATGAACTAAAGTTCCACATAAAGTATTGTAACGGGGAGGTGTTAAGCAGTGTGTACCAAAGTGTTAAGATGGATATGAAACTGTAGAAGGAAGCTGTACCATTTAACAGAAGTTACTTCTGGTACTAAGTAACAGCTGAAATTTATTTTATGTAGGTCAATGTTCGAAGAACCACTTGTGATTCTTCTGTCACTGGAGAACGTCAGTATCATCAGTATCAGGGGTGTCTGATCTATCTCCAGCCGTGGACACACATCAGCCCAGGTTGGTGAGCTACCGCGCCTCATAGTCTGACAATGCTTCTGTTTGAGAATTCTCATCTTTGTCTTCAACTACCTCCATCTTCCTTCCCTCTTGTTTTGTCACTGATGGGAGCAAGCATAAACTGGGTGGGATGTGGAAGAAGCCCATAGCAGCTTATAGGTAGATGGGTTACAAGGGTAAAGGATATATTTCTGCAGGACCATGGGTACTTATGCTTCATGGGTCTTGGCCTGCGTTTTCTACCCCTGGAGGGGGTTCTCTCTCCCTCCTGGAATTGAGACCCGAACAACACCACTGCATCCACTCGGCACTCACCTTTAATGATTTCTATCCATTTGAGTCACTTTCTTTCACTTGCTATCACTGTTCATTCTTAATTGTATGTGAAAGTTATGGCTACAGTAGCTCTCCTTGTTTTCCTGCAATTCTTTACCTAAATTAAACTTTGAATCAGATAAGATAGCCATATGATTATAATCTGATATTAACTGCCGGTTCCCCACTCACTCTGCAGTGACTTTTAGTTTACAACTTGTTGTAGTTATGACCTTTGACCCCTGACCCCAAATTTAAAATTGAGCATGGTGTCTGAACTTGTTTGTCCTAGTCTCTTATTTTTCTCAAACAATCATTTGAAAGCTCGGGTTAAATACCCCCCTGAAAATAAGCCCATTCTGCTAACTAAAATACAGTTCCAACTAAATCAAATGGGACACCCACATGCTCACAGCAGAACAGGCTACTTCTATTTGACCCATGTTCACATATTTTTGGGTAATTTTCCTAAATCATTTCATCTGATAAGACCTAGAAGGCCTTTGGGGAAATTCAAAGTCAAAATTGTATGTAACCTTTTCTGACTTACATATTTTTGTAAAGGACTTAATTAAATGCTATTAATTCTCTTGATTAAAACTGCATTTTAGATCACTTCTTGTGAGAGCACAGAAATGTAAAACGATTTCTAAATCTGTAACGGAACCGGCACTGCTGTAGATAGACATGAAGGAATCATTTTTAATGCAAAGAAAGGAGGTCATAAATTTCCCCCAGCAACATTGAGTCACACAGAACAATTAAGTTTAATTGTAGAGATGCTATCATGCTATATTTTCAGAGGTCTGTACATTTTGAAATATCTCTCTGCACAAAACAGTACGAAAACCTCCTGGAGACGAGATAGTCCTTACCTGTTCAAGAACCTGGTCAAGAGTTTAAGAACCTGGATCAGATAACTCTCAATGGAATAAAATAAGTCAAAGTATAGAGCCTTCAACAATTTGGTTCTTTGCACTGATGCAAAGAAAGAAAGAAGGAACTGACTGTAAACCAGATTCCCATGACCCAAAATCAGATTGTAAAATATCTCCATTGATCTTAATAGTGCATTAGGGCACGTTTTAGTTATTACAATGTGTGAGACCCCACGTATTTTGCAACTTTTTGCTGGCTGCTGTTCTGGTTAATTCACAGAGGTGCACTTAGCCTGGAGATCAGCAAGTAATACTTATCTGGAAACTGAATAATCAGAATTAGAATCTGTCTTCTGTGGAGCAGACAGGAAGAGGACTTGAGAGAAAGAGTCTTTTCCGGCATGGATTGTATAATCCAAACAATGGCTTAAGATTTATTTCGGCTCTTCTTGGAATGCGGGACATAAAATGTCCATCCCTTTGATTCTGACTGGAGTATTGCCCACATTATCTCTCATCAGATAGATGAGTGGTGTCTGATGTAATTAAGTTGAAAAGTATCTTTTGATTTACACTGCGCATCATGACAGAAGCATTCTTGGGAGGCAATATTTCAACCCACCCCCATATTCTCATCCTATTGTATTGTTTGTCTGTAGTGTTCAAATGGCCAATTCATACCGTCTCTGGGAAATTCACCACCCAGCGCAGTAACTTATCTACGAACCAGCTATCACTTTCCAGCTGATGCATCATCACAGCCTATAAATCAGTTCAAGCTCCTGTGCAGGAACTGAGGTCGACCTGCCCAACTTCCTTTCAGTTCCTGACTGACCAGAGACTTTTCCCTCTCTGACATTTCCCAGTCCCCTTGATATTCTGCAGAAACCACTTACAGCTCCTCCGGACACAGTTTGGAATCAATGTTCATTTCACAACCTTTCCCCAGCACGCTGCCTCATTTTCATCATTTAACCAGACCGTGGCCACTGTCACAGACATCGTCTCCCCACCAAAAGCACTGCACCCGACACCATCACAGACTCTCCGCCACCCACACCCAACCCCACCCCATCACATCTGCCACAGAGCTAAGTTTGTGGTTTGTCAGGAACTGCTGGCCTCAGTCAATTATTAAATAAGATAACATTTAAGTTAAACTGTGTTGTTTGTCATTTAAAGACTATTTAATTAGTGTGCTGTCAATGGTTATGGTTGTTCATTGAGGATTCCATAATCGGTACAGTAAACAGGGCAGGCATTAAATGGACTCACTTATTTGCAACATATGAAGCCGTGCAGACATTGGGAATGAAATGGGGACAGGTGATGTTCTCATCTACACACACGTGACTCTAAAACAGGATATGAAGAAACCAACAGTTAACCCACATCTGGCATTTCACACTTCATCAATGACATCATGAACTGTTTTAAAATAACTCAGTTACCACCACTGAATCAAAGATGATGTATTGGTTACTTTCACACACCGCACTTCTTGTGCAAGCTTGGCAACATCTTGGAGACACAACATGCTGGAATCTGAATCAAGAAACCAGCAGCGGGTCGAGCAGCATCTGTGGAGACAGAGGGGTGGTCAACGTTTTGGGTTGAGACCCTGCATCAGATGCTGCCTGACCCATTGAGTTCCTCCAGCAGTCGGTTTTTTGAAAACATCTTTGTCCTGAAGAAGGTCCTGACCTGAAACGTTGACCGCCTTCTTTTCTCCACGGATGCTGCCTGGTCTGCTGAGTTCCTCCAGCATCATCGTGTTGTTCATCTTTGTTCCTTTTGTTTTGTTTTGGGAGTTTCTTTCATCGATTTTCCTCTCTCCTATCCTCCTCACACTTCCACTTTGCCCAAACAGATCAGCTGTGACTGACAAGCCTTCAGCTCTCTCAGAATGCATCACCACACGTGTCAGTCAGTTTCTCCTGGTCGCCGCCCTGTCACAGTCCTTCTGTTCTTCTCGGCAAAATGAAACCTGTTTGAGCTCTAATTTTTCCCAGTTCTGATGAAAGGTCTTCAATCTGAAAGATTAACTCTGTTTTTCTCATCACAGATGCTGCCTGACCTGCAAGGTGTTTTCAGCATTTTCTGTTTTTATTTCTCAGTTCCAGCATCTGTAGCTTTTTCCTTTACTTTAGCAGTGAATGAATTATTGGAGATATCACGTTGGTAGAGGTGAAAACAACAAGTGCCAGAAATTCACCAAAGGTCGGGCAGCATCTGTGCAGAGAGATTTGACTTTGCACCTTATTGTCTGCCTGCACTGCACTTTCTCTGTAACTGTTACGCTTTATTCTGCATTCTGTATTGTTTTACCTCAATGCACTGTGTAATGAATTGATCTGTACAATCGATATGCAAGACAAGTTTTTTTCACTGTACCTCGGTACAAGTGACAATAATAAACCAATTCCAATTCCAATTTTGCTCAATGACCTAAAATGTTTCCGTTCAATGTAAATTGTCATTCCTTTTCTGTGTAGAACAAAACTGTACACAGTCTTACCAGTACTTGGTGGCATTGTATCGAGTTTTTTTCTTCTTTATTCCATACCTCTTGCAATAAAGGACAACATTCCGTTAGCTTCCTCATGCGAAATGTTTCACTCCCCACCCAGAATAGAACCAGTGTAAAATTCTGGCCTAAAAGGTTATCTGCGTCTCTCTCTGCAGATGATGCCCGAACTACTGAGGATTCCAACACTCTCCACATTTACTTCCGATCACTGGCAAATCTAGGATTTAGGTTTTGCATTGCTGTCAGAGAACTGTGGGGTCTGGTGGTCTCCACAGGCTTGTGGTTGCAACAACTCAGTGAAGGAGGTGTCCATTCTCTTCGTCCATTCATGAGTGGTGTTCCAAGGGCAGTGGTGCTGGGGGACTATGTGTGATCCAAGGAGTATGTGTGAGTGAGGTGAGGGAATGGACAACAGGAGTTTCCTACAATAACAATTGTACGGAGAATTAGGATAGGGACATAAGATAACAATTAGATTCAGAATCAGGTTAGTTTATTGTCACATGCACCAGTTCCTTGCTCACGAGAAGTTCACAGAGTAAACAGTACACATGGTGATAATAAATACAGTGACAGGTGCAAAATCACCAGAATGGTGTAGTCTGAAGTAGCGCAAAAAGAAATGCAAAAGCGACAATAACGGAATAACTTAGAGACATAAAATCAAGAGTCCGAGAAGGTGGCAGCACTACTGCGATGTGAAAGAGGTGACTGGAGCAAGAGTGAGATATCTGACCCTTTGTGACTGTCCACCATGCATCAAGGTCTTAAGAATTTCCAAGAAATAGGCATCAAGCGCTCAGCCCCTGGAAACTGCTCCACCATTTCATTAGATCATGGCTGATCTAATCTTGACCTGAACACCATTTACCTGCTCTCTCCATACCCTTAATTCTCTTGCAGTTCTGTCTGTCAGTCTCAACCTGGAATATATTCAACGATTGCACTGTCACAGCTCTCTGACTCTAAACCTTCACAGCTCCCTGGGAGAAGAAATTCCTTCTCATCTCTATCTTAAACTAGTGACCCCATTTCTGAAACTCTGAATAACCCTTCAACATCCTGTTGCTCCTCTTCAGAACGTTGTGCTTCAGTAGCGCCAACTGTTGTAGACCAGACCTGCTCAGCCTTTCTCAGCATCAATTCCGTCATTCCTGGGAGCAACCTGGAGAACCTTTTCCACACTGCCTCCGATGCTATAAACCATAAGAATATAAGAGGTGGGAATGCTATGATCATGCTATGATCATCAATGATAGGGTTCCTCTCCCACTTTCTTGGCCTTTCTCCACATCCCTTGATTCCCTTACTGATTAGGAATGAAGCTATCTCAGCCTTGAATGTACCCCTCAGTGCCAGAGGTTCGGGTTCATTCCTGACCTCGGTGCTGTCTGTGTGGAGTTTGCACATTCTCCCTGTGACCAGGTGCTCTGGTTTCCTCCACATCCCCAATACGTGAATGTTGGTGGTTTAATTAGCCGCTGTAAATTGCCCCAAGGACTCTGCTTGACAGCTTTTAGAACATAGAACAGAGAACATTACAGCACAGTACAGGCCCTTCGGCCCATAGTATTGTGCTGACATTTTATCCTACTCTAAGATCTATCTAACCCTTCCCTCCCACATAGCCCTCCATTTCTCTACCATTCATGTGTCTCTCTAAGAGTTTCTTAAACGTCCCTAATGCATCTGCCCCCACAACCTCTGTAGGCAGTGTGTTTCACACACCCACCACTCTCTGTGCAGAAAACTTACCTCTGACATCCCCCCATACCTTCCTCCAGTCACCTCAAAATTATGTCCCCTCGTGTTAGCCATTGTTGCACTGGGAAAAAGTCTCTGACTGTCCACTTGATCTATGCCTCTTGTCATCTTATACATTTCCATCAAATCACCTCTCATCCTGTGTCGCTCCAAAGAGAAAAGCCCTAGCTCTCCAATCCAGGCAGCATACTGGTAAATCTCCTCTGCATCCTCTCTAAAGCTTTCACATTGTTCCTATAATGAGGCAACCAGAACTGAACACAATACTCCAAGTGTGGTCTAACCAGAGTTCTATAGAGCTGGAACATTACCTGGTGGCTCTTGAACTCAATACCCTGACTAATGAAGGCCAACACAGTATGTGCCTTCTTAACAACCCTATTGACCAGCTTTTTGTAGCGAGAACTTCTAAAGACTCACAACACTGAGAGAAGAAATCTTCCTTATCTCAGACTTAACTAGGTGCACCCCCCCCCCCCCCCCCATATTCTGAGTATACGACCTCTGGTCTGGACTCACCTATGAGAAACATCCTCTCAACATTTTGCCTAGACCCCTAAGAATTTTATATGTTTCAATAAACTCACCTTTCATTCTTCTAAACTCCAGCAGGTAGAGATCCAATCTGTTGAACCTTTCTTCACAGGGCAGGTTTGAAGGATCATCCCAGTGAACCTTTTCTTGACTGCCTCCAAAGACATCATACCTTTCCTCAAGATGAAGACCAAAGGCAGACCAAAATTGATCCCACTTCTCCAGATGTGTTCTCACAGTTGCAGTGACTTCCCCACTTTTATACTACAACCACCCAGAAATAGCAGCCAATGTTCCATTGACCTTCCCTGCTACCTGCGTCACTTGTGTGCCAGCTTTCTGTGCTTCATGCACAAGGACCTCAGCCAAGAAAGCTCACCAGCGTCTCTACTTCCTCAGGAGGCTAAAGAAATTTGGTTTGTCCCCTTTGACTCTCACCAACTTTTATCGATACACCACAGAAAGCATCCTATCTGGATGTATCATGGCTTGGTATGGCAACTGCTTTGCCCAAGACCGCAAGAAACTGCAGAGAGTTGTGGACACAGCCCAGCGCATCATGGAAACCAGACTCCCCTCCTTGGACTCTGTCTTTACCTCTCGTTGTCTTGGCGAAGCAGCCAGCATAATCAAAGACCCCACCCACCCGGGTCATTCTCTCTTGTCTCCTCTCCCATCAGGAACCTGAGGGCATGTACCACCAGACTTTAGGACAGCTTCTACCCCACTGTGATAAGACTATTGAACGGTTCCCTTATACAATGAGATGGACTCTGACCTCATGATCTACCTTGTTGTGACCTTGCACCTTATTGCACTGCACTTTCTCTGTAGCTGTGACACTTTACTCTGTAGTGTTATTGTTTTTACCTGTACTACATCAATGCACTCTGTACTAACTCAATGTAACTCCACTGTGTAATGAATTGACCTGTACGATCGGTTTGTAAGACAAGTTTTTCACTGTATCTCAGTACAAGTGACAATAATAAACCAATTCCAATATTATACCTGCCTTCTTACTCATTACCAGATTCAAGATAGAGATACAAGAGACCACAGGTGTTAGAATCTGGAGCAAAAAAGTGTATCCTGATGCAGGATCTTGACCTGAAACATCAACCATCTCTTTCCCTCCACAGATGCTGCTGGACCCGCTGAGTTCCTCCAGCAGTTTGCTTTTTGGAAGACAGCTGAACTGTAAAACAGTCATCAATTGTTAGAGTAGGAAAGCGAAACTCTCCATGAATGGAATGAAATTAAAGTACACACTGTCTTTTACTTCCATTTGAGCTAAACAGGACTAGATTTTTCCAGAGCAGAACCCACTTCCTGCAGTTCCCATTTCCCCAAAATTTCTTTCTTCAGATTCAGAAGGACAACGAAACAAGGCTATCTGAAACCAAATGATGTCCTGAGTGATGAAAAGGCCTTGATCGATGTAATCAGGTCATGTAGGAAGGTCAGAGAAAGCCCTGACCCTGAACTTCTCTGCCAGCCTTTGACTGTCGTTCAAAACGTTCTCCAGTGTGTTTGGCTGTCAAAGCCCTCAATGATCATAGAATCACAGAACAGTACAGCACAATACAGGCCCTTCAGCCCACAATGTTGTGCTGACCTTTAAACCTCGCCTAAGACTATCTAACCCCTTCCTCCTACATATCCCTCTATTTTAAATTCCTTCATGATGTTCAATGTTGTTGACTGCCTCTCACACAGGAACATTTTAAGACTAATAATTGAAAAAAACTATTTAAAAAAGTAAATATTACTTTTTGTAAAATAAAAATAAACTAAAAACATTTAACCCTTGTTAAGCAGAGCAAAGATCATCTTAAAGAAGTAGGAAATGTGTTTGTGGATGATGCATTGCAACTAAGCAAACTCAGGGCTTGCGATCAAGTCCCCTTGTATAAATTGTCAGACACCAGTCATTGCTCTACCGTCAGACTCCAGGGGAGGCAGGCAGGAACAGTGGTCTGGAGCTTCAGGAGTTCTGCGTTCTTGAGACCGCCATGATGCTGAGAAACACTAGCAGTACTCTTGGTAAAGTCCAGAACATTAGGGAGTCAAAGTCAAAGTCAAGTTTGTTGTCACAGACTCAAGTCCATGTGTGCACAGGTGCAATGAAAAACTTACTTGCAGCAGCATCACAGGCACAGAGCATCAGGGACACAACATTCACAGGAAAACATAAATTAAACATAAATGACACAAAATTACACAAGAAAGAACACAACTAGAACAAAAAAAAAGTTCATTGTTGTGCAAAGTGGTCAAGGTGATCACAGTGTTGCTATACCGAAGTAGTGATTAGGGTTGTGCTGGTTGGTTCAAGAACCGAATGGTTGAAGGGAAGTAGCTGTTCCTGAACCTGGTGGTGTGGGACTTCAGGCTTCTGTACCTCCTGCCCGATGGTAGCAGTGAGAAGATGGCATGGCCTTGATAAAATGTCTTTCCAGTATACATAGAGTTATAGGGCATAGTAACAGGCCCTTCAGCCCAACTGGTCCATGCCGACCAAGATGTCCACCTAAGCCAGTCCCATTTGCCAGAATTTGACCCATATCCCTCTAAACCTTTCCTATCCATGTACCTGTCTAAATGTCTTTTAAATGTTGTTATTGTACCTGCCCCACCCACTTCCTCTGGCAGCTCTCTCCATAAATATACCACCCTCTGGGTGAAAAAGTTGCCCCTCAGATTCCTATTAAATCTTTCCCCTATCACCTTAAACCTGTGCCTTCTAGTTCTAGACTCCCTTGCCCTGGGAAAAAGACTGAGTGCATTCACCCAGTCTATGCCCCTCATGGTTTTATACACCTCTATTGGATCACCTCTCAGTCTCCTACGCTCCAAGGAATAAAGTCCCAGCCTGTCCCTATAACTCAGTCCCTCGAGCCATGGCAACATTCTCGTCAATCTTTGCTGCACTCTCTCCGGCTTGATTTATGATTAAAACACAAACCCCTGAAGGGTTTGACAGGATGGATGTGGAGAGGATATTTCCTCTTGTGGGAAAATCCAGAACGAGGGGTCACTGTTTCAAAATAAAGGGTCACTCATTTAAGACAGTGATGAGGTATTTTTTTCAGGAAATCTGAACCTTTGAAACTCTCTTCCTCAAAGACCAGTGGAAGCAGAATCTTTGAAAACTTTGAAGACGCTGGTCAATGGATTCTTGGCAATCAAGAGGGTAAAAGGTGATAGGAGTGTAGAGTTGAGAATACAATGAGATCAGTCTTTTCATATTGAATGGTAGAACAGGCTTGAGAGATTGAGTGGCCTACCCTGATTCATAATTTATTCTGCTTGTTTGTAAGTATGACCAATGAAACATTCAGAAATTCTGGTGAGTGAGAAACAGAATATATTGAAAAACAAGGGATAAAGTTTTCTAATTTACAACCACATGTAGTGAATTTTCTTTCTTAGACTGAAGTGGAGTCCGTGCTTTGGAGTGGCCAGGTTCCAGAATAAATGGAACTTCTGAGCAAAATCCACAGCCTCGCAGCAGAACCACCTTGAGAAAACAACCATGGAAACCAGAGGGAGTTCAGATCATCAATCACCACAGGCTTTAGACCTGCAATGGAACAGATTATATTTATAGGGGTTTGCTAATCAGATGCCAACAATAGAGTATTATATGTGGAATAATGAAATAACATTTAGTCTGTTTCACCCAGTTAATGATTTGGACCATAAGCTTTGATGCTAAGCCTTGTTGATTTCCAAAGTGATTTATTATCAGAACAAAGAGAAAATTATCAGGAGTACATAATGTTATGGAAAAACTATCAACCATAAACACTCCAAAAACTAACAAGTTTATGCAGTGGAGCCATACAATCAAGGTCTGGAGTCTGTATTGAGTTTGCTGATCTCACTGAGGTCAGTGTTGTGAATAGTCACCTTCCCAGGTGAAGGGAATGGAATTCATTCAGGTTTCCCATTCTTGTTGCTTGTCTAATGACCATTTCTACAAGGTTCGGTCCATGTGGTCATTCAAGGAAGGCACGAATGATGTGGCTGATGTCCCCTCCACTCAAAGTTCTCGCCAGCACTCACCATGGAGATCTGTGGGTGAATGATGTTTGCTTGGAGACACAAGAGACTGCAGATGCTGGAATCTGGAGCAACACACAAACCGCTGGAGGAACTCAGCAGGTTGAGCACCATCTGAGGAGGGAGATGGACAGTTGACATTTCAGGTCATGACCCTCCAGGTGAAGAGTCTCGACACAAAGTGTCGACAGTCCCTTTCCCTTCACAGATGCTGCTCGACTTGCTGACTTCCTCCAGCAGTTTGTTTTATGTTTACTGGAGATCAGTTGTGGCTTGTAGTAGTTCAGTAAGAAGCTGATGGTGGGGTTTGAGTTGGTGGGGGTTTGAGGTGGTGGGGGTTTGAGGTGGTGGCTTGAAAGAGGAATGAATGAGATTGCCTCAATAAGAGAATGTTAATCACAGTGTTGAAGACCGAGGCCTTCCTGTTATACAGCAACATCACAAACTGACAGATATGGAGCAATTCTGAATTCCACTGACAATGAGGACCATCGCCAGATCCTATGAGTGAGACATTGCAATCATTTACAAACTAAAATTAGGCTTCAATTTTTTTCCAGGCAGACATTTGGCAAAATTTTTCACCTTTTTCACAAAAGCAGAAGCCCCCCCCCCCCCACCCCCACCACCCCAGCAGTAAGTCAGACAAGTAAATGGTGTTCGGAAGGTGTGAAGTTTTCCCACAAAAAGTGAATAAATTATCAAGCAACATCCTGACTCCTCCAGAAATGATTTACCTCATTAGAGAAGTCTCCAGTTCAGAGAAAAGATTGTTCTGAATTCTGACAAAGGGTCTGGCATTATGGGAAGTAAAAAAAGACATGGAAAGCTTATCGGAAGGAAAGCTAAATGTGATGGAACCATTTCTAGGTGAATGATTGGTCAGTCTGGAACCAAGGACAGGAGATTGTAGCTGACAAGTAAAACTCAAACCTGAACACATAACCTGACCTGGTCGACATTCCTAATTGAGACAATTTCATTCATTCCACTTTCCAGCCACCACCTCAGACCCCCACTAAGTACATTTCCAGTCCCTATCATAAGCTGACCACTGTCATTGCTGTGCATCTCCTCTTCTGGGATCTGGATGTTTGCCTTGAACCTCTGAACTTCTAACATGGCTTTATGGGGTGAATAAGGGCAAGTGAACCAAAGAAGGGTGTGGGACAATCAAAGTGGCAGGTACCAGAGAAATTTAGGATCTTGGAAAATGAAAGTTTTTAGCATAAGAGAGACAATTACCCAGCCTCCCTGTTAATGGAAACTCTGATATACCTTGTGGGTACGTCATCTTACAGGGAGAGGAATGGACTTCCGAGTCCTTAGAGTCATAGAGCACTACAGCATAGAAACAGGCCATTCAGCCCATCTAGTCTATGCCGACCTGATCTGCCTAGTCCCATTTACCTGCACCCAGGCCATATCCCTCCCAAATCCCTCCAATCCACATACCTATTAAAACTTCTTTTAAATGTTACAGTTGAACCTGCATCCTCCACTTCCGCTGGCAGCTTGTTCTACACTCACACCACCCTCTGAATGAAGTAGTTCCCCCTCAGAAACCTCTTAACTATTTCACCTTTCACCCTAAACCTGTGACCTCTAGTTCTCGTCTGACCCAACCTGAGGGGAAAAAGCCTGCATACATTCACCCTATCTATACCCCTCATAATTATGTATACCTCTATATGATCTCCCCTCATTCTCCTGCACTCCAGAGAATAAAGTCCTAACCTGTTCAACCTTTTCCGATAACTCAGGTCTTCAAGTCCCAGCAACATCCGTGTAAGTTTTCTCTGCACTCTTTATGATGTAATTTCTGGAATTTTTAATATTGTCCTGCAAAATGTACAGAAGGATGTAAATCAGGAGTCTTTGGGCAGAAGGTACTTGTTGTTTTTGGAAACAATAAACCATGTGTCCTACCATGAAGGTGCCTTGACCATTCCTGTGTACGTCAGATGTTCTTACATTATCGTTTTCTATAATTAATAAAGTGAACATTGAACTTTCCAATTTCATGTAAACCTCATCTCTGGTTTCCCACCCCCCGTCCCCCTGTTCTCTCGCTCTTTCTGATCCTCCTCCAGTCCCCTTATTTTTGCCCCCTTTCCTACATCCCCCTCCAACCGCCCCATCACCCATTTCCATGTCCCCCCCCCCAACTGTGTACCGCCCACACAGTTCACCCACTGGCTCTCCTGCTTCATCACCTCCCCATCTGGCCCCATCTGCCCTTCACCTCTCCCCTAGTCGTTCCCATTCTCATCTCCTTTGCTCACCAGAGTCCAGCACTGGGAGTCCCTTGTGTTCCTGCTTGTCTCCCTCCAGTTGTGTCTGCACCTTCACTCTCCTCTCCCCCCACCTCGTCCATCTGCCTCCATCCATCGTCCGCCTGCCACTGTCTCCGAGCTCCACCCCCTCCCCTCCCCCTACCTGACACCACCTGCCTGTCACCTTACACCTCTCCTCAGTGCACCAATCAGCTTGGGCTTCTGTCTCACCCTTCCCCCTCTCTTCTCTATACCGGCCATCTCCCCTCCCCCCTCTCAGTCCTGATGCAGGTTCTGACCCAAAATGTTGACTGTTCCTTTTCTCCCACAGATGCTGCTCGGCCCATTGAGTTCTTCTAGTAAATAGTTTGTTGCAGCTTATACTTTCCCTGAGTACACAAAGGGGATTAAAAGGCAGTACTGGAAGGAATACGACCATGTTTTATGGAATTGCAATTTCCATTTGAGCACAAGCCTTTAATCTATAAATTGAATTTCTTTCGTCTAAACTTTCATGCAGACAAGTGTGAGGTGTTGCATTTTGGAAGGACAAATCAAGGTAGGACATACACAGTAAATGGTAGGGCACTGAGGAGTGCAGAAGAACAAGGGATCTGGGAGTTCAGATACATAATTCCCTGAAAGTGGTGTCGCAGGTAGACAGGGTTGTAAAGAAGGCTTTTGGCATCCTGGCATTCATAAATCAAAGTACTGAGTATAGGAGTTGGGATGTTATGGTGAGGTTGTATAAGACATTGGTGAGGCCAAATTTGGAGTATTGTGTGCAGTTCTGGTCACCTAACTATAGGAAGGATATCAGTAAGATTGAAAGAGTGCAGAGGAGATTTACTAGAATGTTGCTGGGTCTTCAGGAGTTGAGTTACTTGAAATAAATGTGAAACCAAATTGAAACATTGAGGTTAGATACGATCAAATTTCCTACAAAGATTAATAGACAGTGACCTAGTAAATTTATGTCAGAAGGATATATACTTTAGATATATTGACCCATACTGCAGACAGACCCATTTTAAACAATATTCTTCCTCCTTGTCTATATGTAATTTCATTATAATTTTAGTAGTCTGCATATAATAACTCTTAATAGCGATCCACTGAGATTAGCAACTGTGACTATGATTTCATTTGTTTTATCAGTTATGCTACTTAATCTTCTTATTAAGATTGTTGACATGTTTGGTTTAATTAATTGCACTTTTGTGTGCAAATAATGGAACCTCAGCCAGCGAGAGCCTGTGATGTGCATTCAAGGCTGAATTAGATAAGGTATGATGTTATTATTTACAGATCAGTATCGCACAAGTTAAATCACACCGTGTGACCGTTTGTATTGGTGTTATTTTAATGCTAGAGCTGGGAGCCCAAGCTGCTGGGTCTGTGCTCACCTGAGAATAAGTCACTCCATCAATGACTTAAATCCAAAGATTTAAATAAAATACAAAAATGAATGTTAAAATAAAACTGAAAATGAACTGAGAAGTAAACCTAGAGGGTTATAGAAAGTCAAGCTAAACAATGGGAAGTAGTTACATAACATCATTGTACTGTATCATTGGCTTCTGCCCTCTTCCTCTCCAGTTCTGATGAAGGGTCTTGACCCGAAACATCGATGTTTAAAAGTAAGATGTAGGTTTTGTGTTAAAACTTTCATTTCACTTTCTAGTAGGAAAATAAATTCCACTGTATCAGAACCGATGTGGGTTGCTATGTGAATTGGCAATGTTCATTTTCACTGTACAACACTGGCTGAGTTATTGGGCAGTGGTTCCCTATTCAAAGACTCTGATCACTTCTCACACCGGATTTTGTGATAAGAACAGTACTCAGTCCCTGAATATGTAAGTGGGTGCAAATGATGATACTTTATTAGGTAAATGCCAGTCCTAACCTGGTGCCTTAAGTGAAAGAAAGGATGAGAGGATTGTGTTGTCCACCTCTGATCCAACCCATACAATGAGGAGCAATCAGGAATCCCTTCAGAGAGAAATGGAGTTTAGTAATTGTGGCTGTATGCAGCCTTTCTATAACCTTCTAGGTTTAGACTGTATAAAGTTGAACAGCTCTTTTGTGTTGCTGCTGGTTGTGTAGGTTGGGTTAGAGATGGACAACACAACACAGTACAATGACACAAGAGATTCTGCAGATGCTGGAATCTGGAACAACACACACAAAATGCTGGAGGAACTCAGCAGGTCAGGTAGCATCTATGGATAGAAATAAACAGTCAACCTTTTGGGTCGAGACCCTTCATCAGGACTGGAGAGGAAGAGGGCAGAAGCTAATGATACAGTACAATGATGTTATGTAACTACTTCCCATTGTTTATCTTGACTGAAAAAAGCCAGAGAGTCAGAGTCACAGAGTCATATAGCATGGGGACAGGCCCTTTGGCCCATCACGTCAATGACTCCCATTTTACATGTCGACACTAATCCCATTTACCCACATTAGGTCTGGTGTCCTCCATGTCTTGGTGATTCAAGTACTTGGACATAGTGAGAGCCCCTGCCTTCACCACCCCCTGAGGCAGTGCGTTCCAGGTTCCAGCCACTCTCTGGAGGAAAAAAGTCCCCCTCCAATCCCCTGTAAACCTTCCACCTCCCACAAACCTATGCCCTCTTGTATTAGAAACCCCCACCATGGGAAAAAGATTCTTACTATCTACCCTCTCGATCCCCTCATCATTTTACACACTATCAGGTCTATCAGGTCTCCCTTAGCCTCGTTCACTCCAGGGAAAACAAACCCAGCCTGTCCAGTCCTCATAACTGAACTGCTCCATCCCAGACAATGTCCTGGTGAATCTCCTCTGTACCCTCTCCAGTGCAGTCACATTCTTCCTTCAGTGTGGTGACCAGAACTGCACACAGTGCTCCCAGCTGTGGTCTGAACAATGTTTTATAAAGTTGTACCAACTCTGATCTATTCTATGCCCCAGCTGAGGAAGGTAAGCACCCCATCTACTTTCTTCACCTCCTTATTCACCTGTTCTACCACTTCCAGGGATCCACAGACAGACCCTAAGGCCTGTGCAAATCCTCCCCTTGTTTTCCCTCCCTAGTACATCACCTCGCACTTACAAACATAGAAACATAGAAAACCTACAGCACAATTCAAGCCCTTCCATCCACAAAGCTGTGCCGAACATGTCCCTACCTTAGAAATTACTAGACTTACCCATAGCCCTCTATTTTTCTCAGTTCCATGTACCTATCCAACAGTCTCTTAGCACCTCGCACTTGTCAGGATTAAATTCCATCTGCCACCATGCTGTCAAACTTTCCAGCTGATCTCTCTCCTGCTGTAGCCTTGGACAAACTTCCTCACTATCCACAACACCTACAATTTTCATAGTGCCTGTAAGAATGTTGTATAACATAGAATATAGAACAGCACAGCACAGGAACAGGCCCTTCGGCCCACAATATTGTGCCAAACCAATTACATTAGTAATCAAATGCCCAACTAAACTAATCGCTTCTGCCTGCACAATGTCCATATCCTTCCATTTCCCTAATTAGGCCATGGTTTTCCAAATGCTCATAAATCCTATCTCAAAGAATCCTCTGCAGTAACTTCCCTACCACTGACGTGAGACTCACCGGTCTATTGTTACCAGGATTATCCCTGCTTCCTTTCTTGAATAATGGAACAACATTAGCTACTCGCCAGTCCTCCAGGACCTCGCCTGTGGCTAGAGAGGACACGAAGATATTGGTCAAGGCCCCAGCAATCTCATCTCTTGCCTCTCTCAAATAACCTGAGGTATATCCCATCGGGCCCTGGGGACTTATCCACCTTAATGCTCTTTAAGAGACCCAACACCATCTCCTCCTTGATCTCGAAATGCCCCAGCATATTAGCACGCTCCACACTGATCTCCCTATCTTCCATGCCCTTCTCCTTGGTAAATACTGATGCAAAGTACTCATTAAGGACCTTACCCACATCCTCGGCTCCAAGCACATGTTTCCCCTCCTTCATCTTTGAGTGGCCCTACCCTCTCCCTAGTTATCCTCCTGCTCTTGATATATGTATAGAATGCCTTGGGATTCTCTTTAATCCTACCTGCCAAGGACTTTTCATGGCCCCTCCTGGCTTTCCTAATTCCCTTCCTGAATTCCTTTCTGGCTTCTTTATAATCCTCAGGTACTCTTCAATCCCAGCTTCCTGAGCTTTACATACTTTTCCTTTTTCTTCCTGACTAAATTCACCACCTCTCTCGACATCCAAGGTTCTCTTACCCTGCCATCCTCGTCCTTCCTTCTCACTGGAACATCCCTGCCCTGTACTCTGTGCAGTTGGTTTTTAAACACCCTCCACATCAGATGTGGATTTGCCCAAAAACAGCTGTTCCCAATTAACTGTCCCTAGTTCTTGCCTAATGCTCTCATAATTTTCCCTGCTCCGATTTAATACTCTCCCGCAAGGTCCACACTTATCCTTATCTACAGCTATCTTAAAACTTAAGGAGTTGTGGTCACTGTTCCCTAACTGTTCCTCACTGAAAGGTCGGTCACTTGGCCAGGCTTGTTACCCAACACCAGGTCCACTACGGCCCCTCCTCTTGTTGGACTATCTACATATTGATTTAAGGAACCCTCTTGGATGCACCTAACAAATTCTGCCCCGTCTAAACCTATTACACTAAGGAGGTCCCACTTTATATTAGGGAAGTTGAAGTCTCCCATGGCAATAACCCTATTATTCTTACATCTTTCCCTAATCTGCCTGCATATCTGTTCCTCAGTGTCCCAGTGGTTATTGGGGGGTCTGTCGTATAATCCCATCAGAATGGTTGCATCTTTCTTATTTTTGAGTTCTACCCATATAGATTTAATGGACAAGCCTTCCATTATGTCCCCTCTGAGTGCAGCTGTAATATTGTCCCTGATTAGCAGTGCAACTCCCCCCCACCACCCTTTTACCTCCCTCTCTATCTTTTCTAAAACATCGAAACCCTGGAACATTAAGCAGCTGTTCCTGTCCCGCTCTCAGCCAAGTCTCTGTTATGACCACAACATCATAGTACCATGTACTGATCCATGCTCTAAGTTCATCACCCTGACCCATAATACTTCTGGCATTCAAATACACCCACTTCAAACTGCTCGTCCCATCATGTCTATTACTTTGGTCCTGCCTGTGTTTACTGGCCCTGACATCTACCTTCCTCTCAATCCCTCCACTTTCTGACCTGGTGCTATGGTCCCATCCCCCTGCCAATTAGTTTAAACCCTCCCGAGTAGCACCAGTGAACCTCCCGGCCTGGATATTGGTTCCCCTCCAGATGAAGTGCAACCTGTTCCCCTTGTACAGGTCACCCCTGCCCCAGAAGAGGTTCCAATGATCCAAGAACTTGAAACCTTGCGCTTTGCACTAGTTCATCAGTCACTCATTCATCTGTTCTATCATCCTATTCCTGCCCTGACTAGCACATGGCACCAGGAGTAATCCAGAAATTATTACCTTGGAGATCCTGCTCTTGAGCCTCTTTCCTAACTCCCTACACTCACTGCGCAGGACCTCTTTCCCCTTCTACCTACGTCATTGGTGCCAACGTGCACCACCACCTCTGGCTGCTCACCCTCCCACTTGAGAATATTCTGCAGCCACTCTGATACATCCCGACCCCAGCACCTGGGAGACAACACACCATCCTGGTGTCTCTTTTGTGGCCACAGAACCTCCTGTCTGTCCCCCTAACTATTGAGTCTCCTGTCACTATTGCTCTGCCTGACTTTACCCTTCCCTGCTGAGCCACAGAGCCGGCCACAATGCCTTTGATGTGGCTGCTGCTGCTGTACCCTGATAGGTCACCCCCCAGCAGTATCCAAAGAGGTATACTTGTTGTGAGGGAATAAAGCTGGAGTCAGGCAGGGCTGCCGTCCCTCTCCTGTCGTGTTCGTGTGCTGCATAGAATCCTTTGCTGAATCCATCAGGGAGGACAAGAGCATCAGAGGGGTGACGTTACCAGGCAGTGAGGGCACCCAGGTGAAAATCCCCCTGTACATGGACGATGTCGCCATCTTCTGCTCAGACCCAAGGTCAGTTTGCAGATTGATCAGCGTCTGCGACCAGTTTGAGTTGGCATCAGGGGCCAGAGTTAACCACGCGAAGAGCGAGGCCATGCTCTTCGGCAACTGGCCCGACTGATCTAACATCCCCTTCACCGCCAGGCCTGACTATCTGAAGGTGCTGGGGATCTGGTTCGGAGGGGCCGGGGTGTGCAACAAAAATTGGCGGGAGCGGATTGGGAAGGTGAAGCAGAAACTGGGACTGTAGGAACGGCGCTCCCTATCGATAACTGGGAAGAACCTGGTCATCAGGTGTGAGGTGCTCTCAGGGCTGCTGTACTTCGCGCAGGTGTGGCCTGTTCCTCGCTCCTCTGGCTCAAAACCGTCTTCCGGTTCATCTGGGGATCCAAGATGGAGCCGGTCTGACAGGTTGCCATGCATAAGTCCCTGGACAATGGGGGCAAAAGTGTCCCCAATGTCGCCCTCATCCTGATGACCACCTTTGTCTGTGGCTGCATCAGGCTGTGTGTGGAACCCAAGTACGTGGGCACCAAGTGTCGCTACGTACTGAGGTTCTACCTGTCCCTGGTGTCGCGAAGGATGGACCTGGCCCCGTTGCTGCTCAATGCTCCAGTCAGCTGGACGCTGCCGTGCTACCTGTCCTTCGTGGAAAAGTTTTTCCAGACCAATACCTTTGACCACAAGTCCATCAGGCAGTGGTCAGCACAGAACACCCTGCAGACACTGCAGGAGAAGGACTCAATGGATACTGTGGGGTGGTTCCCTGAGCAGACTGTCCAGACCATCTGGCAGAATGCCTCATCGCCAGAACTCACCAACAAGCACCAAGACCTTGCAGTCAGATCCTTCCTGCATGGTTGGAACCTCACTCCCAGTGCGCACTGCTCCCCAGAGGACTGCGCTGGGGACGAGACAGTCACCCACCTCTTTGCGGGCTGTAGGTTTGCAAAGAGGGTGTGGCGAAAGATGCAAGGGGCCTTGTCACATTTCATCTCCAACAGCCGTGTAACAGAGGATTCTCTGGTCTACGGGCTGTTCCCAGGGACACACACAGAGACGGACATCAACTACTGCTGGAAGTTCATCACCTTGGTGAAAGATGCCCTTTGGTCTGCCCGAAACTTGTTGGTCTCCCAGGACTGCGAGGTGTCCGTAGGGGAATGCTGCTGACTGGCCATTCCAGGCTGCAGGAGTACATGCTGAGGGATGCACTGAAGCTGGGTGCGGCCAATGCAAGGGCTCAGTGGGGAAGGACTACAGTTTAGGGTTCTTCTGCCACTGGAGAGGGACCGGGGGGGGTCAGGCGAGGAAGCCCCTTAAATATTGTAAATACGGGATTGGGGTAGCCCCCCAGGGAGCCATACGAGTGACATCGGTGCTGTGTTTTTTTATATAAAAAGGTAACACTAATGATGGATCCGTACACGATGTAAAGGATTCCTGTTTATTGTTGTATATAGTTTTGTTTTTTATGATGAATAAAGTTTTTTTTAGAATAAAAGAAATACAGGGAAACCTGCACTGACAGCCTACTCCCCTTACCTCTCCTGGTGGTCACCCAGTTATCTGAAGCCCGTACCCTGGGTGTGACCACCTCAGTAAGAGTCTCATCTATGAGGTTTTTAGCTTCCCGGATGGTCCTGAGTACCTCCAGCTCCAGCTCCGGTTCCTTTACCTGATCAGTCAGCAGCTGCAGCTGGGTGCACTTCCTGTAGATGTAGTCATCAGGGAGATGGTGAGGTTCCTTGACATCCCACATCTTACAGAGGGAGCATTCCACTCCCCTAACTGCCCCCCTGCCTACACTGAATCAAGGACTAAGGATTTACAGATAACAAAAATAAATAAATAGTGCAAAAGAGGAATAACGAGGTAGTGTTCATGGGTTCATGGACCTTTCAGAAATCTCATGGCAGAGAGGAAGAAGCTGTTCCTGAAATGTTGAGTGTGGGTCTTCAGGCACCTGTACCTCCTCCCCAATGTAGTAACGAGAAGAGAGCATGTCCCGGGTGGTGAGTGTCCTTAGTGATGGATGCTGCCTTCTTGAGACACCGCCTCTTGAAGATGTCCTCAATGGTGGGGAGGGTTGTACCCGTGATGGAGCTGGCCGAGTCTAGAACCCTCTGCAGCCTCTTGTGATCCTGTGCATTGGAGCCTTCATACCAGGTGGTGATGCAACCAGTCAGAATGCTCTCCACCGTACATCTGTAGAAATTTACAAGAAATTTCAAATCCTAACGAAGTAGAGCTGTGGACCATTGTCCCTCCAATTATTTAACAGGCCAGGAAGGGCCAAAGAATTAATTCATGCACACATTCACTGTGCCTCCAACTCTCTGAGTTGTTGTTAACTGAAATGCAAATGTTTACTCAGTGTTCCCCTCCTGATTTAACCCCTTCAAATATAATTTCAGGTCAATTGCAATCAAGGTTGAACTCCATCTGAGTTTGATCTTCCACCCACACTCAACCCCACACTCCCTGCTCTCTCGTTGATCAAATTATACATTCCTCTCAGCCTGTGATATTTATTCTGGGCACACACAATCCCTGGGGAATGGCAGAGTAGATCAACAATAGTGTTCCGTCTGGAGCACTGAGTTCTTAATAAAATCCCCCAGGAATGTCTGGGATGTCATTCAGCTGTAGTGGTGGTTAGTGTGAAATGATGGTGAGGTATTAGGTCCCTTATTGCACTTGGTAAAAGTATTTCTCTATGTTCATTATACAAAACTGCGGGTGTGTGCAACAATACTTATTCAGTGGATAATTAACAGAACAATCGTTATGTAGCTGACACTCATTATTTTTATTTAAAACATTGCAAATAAAGTCAAAGTTAATCAAAAGGGGCATTCTCCCAAACACAGAGAACAGAAAGATTGGTTGTGGAGTGTAACCCCAACTTGGAGAGTGAATATGTCAATTTGTTTGAGTGTATTCTGTATTGTTGGGGTAATTTATGGCTTGACAGACTGATGGCCTGTGACGTCTTGTAACACCTCAGGTAGCTTCGTTCTCATGAAGGAAATGTAGATTTTTTAGGTCTTTCCAGTAGTGCCTCATTACATATTGCTAACAAATGTGTTCCAGTGAATGGTAGAAGCCTGGGGAGTGTTGTAGAGCAGAGGGATCTCGGAGTACAAGTACATCATGGCAGGTAGACAGGGCGGTGAAGAAAGCGTTTGGCATGCTGGCCTTCATCAGTCAGGGCACTGAGTAGAGAAGTTGGGATGTTATCTTGCAGTTGTACAAGAAGTTTTTGAAGTCGCAAATGGAATATTGTGTTCAGTTCAGGTCACCCTGCTATAGGATAGATGCTATTAAGCTGGAAAGGCTGCAGAGGAGATTTACGAGGATGTTGCCGGGACTTGAGCGACTGAATTATGGAGAGAGGTTGAGCAGGTTGGGACTTTATTAATTGGAGCGTAGGAGAATGAGAGGAGACCTTATAGAGGTGTATAAAATAATGAGGGGCATAGATAGGGTGAATGCACACAACCTTTTCCCCAGGATTGAGAATAAAGAAATAGAGGGCACAGGTTTAGGATGAAGGGGGGAGTTTCAATAGGAACCTAAGGGGCAACTTTTTCACCCAGAGGGTGGTCAGTATATGGAATGAGCTGCCAGAGGAAGTGGTTGAGGCAGGTACATTAACAACATTTAAAAGACACTTGGACAGGTATATGGATAGGAAAGGTTTCGAGGGATATGGGCCAAATGTGGGCAAATGGGACTGGTTTATATGGGAATCTTGGTCAGCAGGGACCAGTTGGGCTGAAGGGCCTGTTTCTGTGCTGTATGACTCTGTGACTCTACATGGCAGTCTAGTGCAAGAAAGAGCTTAAAGTATTCTCATTGATGGGTGGTTTTGACTAGTTTGTGACAATATTTGGTCTAATTTTTCAAAATGCAGAACTGGAATCATTGATCTGTAATTTTTCCCATTAAAGCCACATTTTATTTTGGAAGTTGACCTTGTTGGATAAGAGTTGGAAGGTTTTGTGTACCAAGTCCCAGTGACACCATGGACCAGCCTGATTAAGAGCTCATACAATGTAATGAATTACTAATTCAATAAATGTCAAATACGAGAGGGCATGCATTTAAGGTGAGGGGGGAAAGTTTAAAGGAGATTAAAGGAGAAAGTTTGTTGCAGCTATATAGGACCCTGGTCAGACCCCACTTGGAGTACTGTGCTCAGTTCTGGTCGCCTCACTACAGGAAGGATGTGGAAGCCATAGAAAGGGTGCAGAAGAGATTTACAAGGATGCTGCCCGGAATGTGGAGCATGCCTTATGAAAGCAGGTTGAGGGAACTCAGCCTTTTCTCCTTGGAGAGACGAAGGATGAGGGGGGACCTGATAGAGGTGTATAAGATGATGAGAGGCACTGATTTGGTGGATAGTCAGAGGCTTTTCCCCAGGGCTGAAATGGTGGCCACAAGAGGACATAGGTTTAAGGTGCTGGGGAGTAGATATAGAGGAGATGTCAGGGGTAAGTTTTTTACTCAGAGAGTGGTGAGTGTGTGGAATGGGCTGCCGGCGACGATGGTGGAGGCTGATACGATAGGGTCTTTTAAGAGACTTTTGGATAAGTACATGGAGCTGAGTAAAATAGAGGGCTATGGGTAAGCCTAGTAATTTCTAAGGTTGGGACATTTTCGACACAGCTTTGTGGGCCGAAGGGCCTGAATTGTGCTGTAGGTTTTCTATGTTTCTATGTTTCTATGAGATGTGCGGGCAAGTTTTTTTACAGAGTGGTAGGTGCTAGGAATGGGCTGCCAGAACTGGTGGTGGAGGCAGATACGATAGTGGTGTTTAAGAGGCTGTTAGACATGTGAATCTGCAGGGAATGGAGGGATCGTGTTTGGCACAGACATGGTGGGCCAAAGGGCCTGTTCCTGTGCTGTACTGGTCTGTATTCTCTGTGGGAAGTGCCCAGCAAGGCAGGCCATGCTAGTGGAGAGAGAGGGACAGAGGCAGTACCACAAATGTATGAGCTACAACAGGGCTGGCTACTTCTGTACAAACAGAGAAAATGAGCTACACCAAACTGTTTGATTCAGTACCAAGGATTAATGAAGGAATATGTTCTACAATTTATCCTGTCCTTCCACTTTGGAAAATTCAACAGATGAATTACCAGCAATTACACAACAAAAGCTCTCAGTTTTGTAGATATAAATCTTGGTAGACGTTGGCCTTTCGACCCTATTGAAGATAGCAGGGTACTGGAGAGATTCCGAGGGCACATGCTTGCCACAAAAAGAGCTGTTGCCATGTGCAATCTTCCAATTCCCATCACCTCTCTGGTGAACCAGGTGACTCATTAGAAGAGCTCAGTCACCAGCTGTTCTGTGGGACAACACTCTTCATTGTGAGGCCTGTGAACTCCGGTGAGTAACACCGACTCGAAATCCAGATCCAGGCAGGGGGAGTCAGAGGAGCTATTAGGGAAAGGATAAACTAGATTATACTACCTACTCTTTGTTATGTTTGTTCTTCATCAAGAGACAAACTTCGCCTGGGTTTAACATCTGAACATTTTATTAACCAACAACAGGCTGGCTTGCTTTCCCACTCTTTTTACAGCCACTTCCGGTTCCGTCATGTGGCCCCTTGCATTGCCTACTGGAAACTGTAGTTCTTTATTATAACTACATAATCACACATAATAACACACTCTTCACCAGGACAAATGACACTTTATCACTACCCTTTACCCTGGACAGGTTTTCCAGCAGAAGGAATCCCAGGTGAGGCACATTCCTTTCTGAGCTACTTTCAACATTATGGGCCTAATGCAGGCAAATGGGATTTGTGTAGGCCAGCATCACAGTCGGCCTGGGCAACGTAGGTACAGAGGCCCTCTTCCCATGCTGCACTGATTCTATGATCCTATCATTTCATAAATTTGTGGTTTAGTAGCCTGGATTCTGTATTCCAGCCCAGACCTTTTAACCTTCAAGAATGATTAATTTGAAAGTTAGTGAGATGTTATGAAGTCCACGGTGAATCTGCCACATTTGATCCCAATGCTTTTGACATACTTTGTTGCCACTTTTTGAATTAAAGCTCCTGTAGGGAGTAGGGCAATTTTTCACACACAACAAAAGCAGGATCATGTGATAAGAAATAAACATTTCCCAAACACTCTCAGGGCAAGTCTTCCGTCCCTGTGCTTATGGAAGCTTACAAGGTGAATTCTTTGGATGTTTCAAGATGAGCTGCCCTTTGCCAGAGGTGAACAGCCCAACTCACGTTGATACAGATCTTCACTGTTCCTCCTGAGTTTCTGATCATCCTTCACGGCTCTGCAGCAAACCAAGAGGATGCTTCAGAAACTCTACCCGGTGCCTGCAGAGGCCGATAATTGGTCCAGCCTTTGAATGTGAAGGGAATTCTCAACAAATAGCTGGGTCTTTGTTCCAAGGATATCCCCCCTGAGGCCACCAGAACATTTTTCAACTCAGAAACAATTTGTACTTCTGTAGCACAAGAAAAGAAAAACATCCCAAAAGGCAGCCCATGGAATTTAAGGTGAACGAGAGGTTAGAAATACTGACCACCAGTTTGTCCAAAGAGGTGAGCTTTGAAGATAAAAGGGAGATGATTCTGGGGAACTGGGCAGCTGAAGATGAGAGAATGCGAGGAGGCTGAGGAACAAAGAGGGTTGGGGAAGGCAGGAGGGCGAGGGAATAAAGCTGGAGGAAATGACAAAAAAAATGGTGCAAAATGTCAGAGAAAATTGGAAAGTTAAGGAGATAGTAACAGGAAATGCGAGTCAGTGGAATAAGATCAGAAGCCCTGTTTAACCCCCCAGTGTTGGGCAGTCTGATTCAACCAGTGGCCAGTGTGGACTTGGATGTACATCGCCGGTCATTCACTGTCACTGGGTTTGCAGGCTGGAACTCCCTCCCCACAGGCACTGCGGGAGCACCTTCACCAGAAGGACTGTAGCAGTTCAAGGATGTTGCTCACCACCACCTTCTCAAGGACAATTTGGGCAGAGCAATAAATGCTGCCTTGCCAGTGACATCAGATCCTCTGTATCAATATAGTGGCACAGAAGATGTGGAGGCTTTGGAGAGGGAGCAGAAAAGGTTCACCAGGATGTGCCTGGATTAGAGAGTATTAGCTATAAGGAGAGGTTGAACAAACTTGGTTTGTTTTCTCTGGAGCATCAAAGGCAAAGGGGTGACCATCATTAAGGACTCTCACCATCTGGGACATGCCCTCTTCTCTTTACTACCATGGGGAAGGAGGTACAGGAGCCTGAAGACCCACACTCAACGATTCAGGAACAGCTTCTTCCCCTCCGCCATCAGATTTCTGAACGGTCCACGAACCCATGAACACTACCTCGTTATTCCTTTTTTGCACTATTTATTTATTTTTGTAACTTATAGTAATTTTTACGTCTTTATGTCTTGCACTGTACTGCTGCCACAAAACAACAAATTTCATCACATATGTCAGTGATAATAAACCTGATTCTGATTCTGATTCATGATAGAAGTTTATAAAATTATGAGAGGCATAGATAGGATAGACAGTCAGAATCTTTTCCCCAGGGTAGAAATGTCAAACACCAGAGGGCATGGATTTAAGGTGAGAGGAGGAAAGTTTAAAGGAGATGTGTGGGTTAAGTTTTTTTACACACAGAGAGTGGTGGGTGCCTGGAACGGGCTGCCAGGGCAGGAGGTGGAGGCAGATACAACAACACAACTTAAGAAGCAGTTAGACAGACACATGAACAGGCAAGGACTGGAGGGATATAGATCATGGTTGGCACAGACATTATGGGCCAAAGGGCCTGCTCCTGTGCTGTACTGTTCTATGTTCCATGGAGATTTTGGTCATAGTGCTTTCACTGTAGGGAGGTTTCTGTACAATGAAACATCAACCTTGAACAAACAGTGAAGAAGTCCAAAGGTAGTGGGAGCGATATTGTCAGAGGGGTTGGGGACATAGAGGTGGGTGTGATCAGCATCACCATGAAATCTGACCCACATCCACAGACAGTGGTCACAAAGGTGAGACAATGGATGAGAAGAGGAGAGGGAAGTATTGACGTCAGGGTCTCAGAACAAAACAGAGCAAGGAAAGGAAGCCTTTGGTGGCAGTGATCCAACAGCTAACTGGTCCATGGATCAGGAGAACGGGTGGAGAGTGCCACCAGGTCAAAGGCAGTGGAGAACGCGGACAGCATGGTCACGGCTATGGTGATTGGTTTATTATTGTCACATTACCGAGATACAGTGACAGCTTTTGTTTGCGTGCCATCCAGACAGATCATTCCATACACAAGAACATCGAGGTAGTAAAAAGAAAACAGAATGCAGGATATAGTGTTCTATTCACAGAGAAAGTGCAGTGCAAGGAGACAAGTAAAGTGCAAGGGCCACAACAAGGTGGATTGGGAGATCAAAGAGTTCATCTTTAGCATTTGAGAGGTCCGTTCAAGAGTTTGATAACAGAGGGATAGAAGCTGCCCTTGAGTCTGGCGGTACAGGGTGAGTGGGGTCTTTGATTATGTTGGCTGCTTTCCCGAGGCAGTGAGAAGTGTAGACAGAGTCCATGGAGGGGAGGCTGGTTTCCGTGATGGACTGGGCTGTGTCCACAATGCACAGTTATGACTGGGCAGATCAGACCGCAGGGATTTCACAGGTGAATCACCGGGAAGTGAACATTGATCTGGGAGAGGTGACGCGGAGAGGAAAGGAGCATTGTAGATGGCGTAAGGGCGAGATGGTGAAGGCATTATTTCCAGGTGGAGTTGATGGTTTCTGTCATTGTGCATGGGAGTGTGGCTGAGAAGACAAAACCTGATCAACACAGACCAGGAAGGGAACTTGGATGGAAGGTTTTCTCCTCCTGCCCCCCTCAACTTTCTCTGCATTTTATGACTTTAACTATTTCCAGTTCTGGTGAAAGGTCATTGACCCGAAATGTTAACTCTGTCACACTCTCCACAGATGCTGCCTGACTTGCTGAGTGTTTGAACTTCATGCTGAGCTTTAACTTCCAATCTTTAGTAACTGCAACATCCGATATCATGGATAGCGCTTGGTTGGTTGTGGAAGGAGGCGGTGGCTTGTTTGCAGGAGAGATACTGAGAGAAGGCACAGCAGAAGGTGGGAGAGGAATCCAGAGAGGCCAAGAGCTGGGGTGGAGCAGGTCAGAGTGAATACGCTGCAGAGGATCTGGGCTACAACTTCTTCTCAAAGTAACGTGATAACAAAGCAATTACCGCTTGTCGTAAACGTAGAAACATTTGTGAAAATAGAATAAATGGTAAAGGTCTTTTGAGGAGAACTTCTGACCAACGTGTACAGGGTTTGTAGCTGTGAGAAAGGACTAGGTTGACTGGCGCTTTTTTTTGGAACAGAGGAGGCTGGTGGCAAATTAATCAGGGGGTATAAAGTTATGAAAGGCTGAGATCGAGTAAAAAGGCAGGGCATTTCTCAGCAGAGGGGTTAAAAGCGGGGATTTGAGTGACTGATAGGATTATAGGGGGGATGAGGAAAAATGTTTTCCCTCAAGGGACGGTGTATTGGGACCTAACCATGAGGAGCTGTGACCCGTAGGGTGGTGGACCCAGTGTTGGAAGGTGGGATTGGGCTGGAGAACTCCTTCACAGCAGCATAGATATGATGGAACAAATGGCCTTCTTTTCTGTTGTACGTTTCCTGTGACTCAGTGAAAACCTATTTTGAAGTGTATACATTGACAAATAAAGTGACATTACATTTATTTATAAAATCTTAGGGCAAATACATGTTGCAATATCCAGGTTTAAGGTTTGAAGTTCCAAATGGGGGAGGCACGGTAGCGTAGCGGTTAGCGCGACGCTATTACAGCGCCAGTGAACAGGGTTTGATTCCCGTTGCTGTCTGTAAGGAGTTTGTACGTTCCCCTGTGTCTGCGTGGGTTTCCTCCGGGTGCTCCGGTTTCCTCCCACATTGCAAAAAAAAAGACGTACGGGTAGGTTAATTTGGGTTTAAAATGGGCGGCGCAGATTCGTTGGGCCGGAAGGGCCTGTTACCACGTTGTAAATAAAATAACTCCAGGTGAATGAGCTGCTGGTTTTAGCCAGTGCTGCCATGAATAATCTTTGCCTGAGCAAACCTACACAGTGCCTGCATTGTAATGTCACAATACACACTGGGGGTGCGGTGGCTGAATAGAGAACTGCAGGAGCCAAGCAGCGACTCAGTTTTATCTCACCAATTATCCATGGAGCTCTCGTGGACCTGAGTAATTTCATTGTTCAGCTCAAAGTTCCTCTGTCGACAGCCTTACCAAGCGTGCCACACTGGCTGGACATCAGACTCAGTCTGATGTTGCAGTCATTCAACAACTGGCGGTTCACTCCTGCAGTCAGTTGGCTGCCTGTTTTGAATGACACGGAGCTCTCAGCTTGGCAACCGTGAATTTCCTGAGATTTTCAAAGCCTCAATACTGGTGCAGGGAAATCGATTTCATTACTTCAAACAAGTTCCAGCTCAGGCCAATGACATTTATATCAATTCCTTTTGGAGTGAATGAACAGAGCTCAGAGCATTTCTATATATTTCAAAAATACATTTTATTCATAAAAACTATATACAAGAAATACAAAACAGCACAATGACAATACATCAGGTTGATACTCCATGTACAAAGCACCAATGCCACTCGTGTGGCCTCTTTCAAACCCTACACTTTCAAGTGTTGGGGAGACTAGTACACAGGACCATTCCCTCAGGACCCAGTGCTGACAGGACCTTAGGTTACAGTCCTTACCCCCTCCCTCCCGTTTTCCCTTCCCCCTGCCCTTTGTTTTCCCTCATTCAGTGGCCCCCTCACCCCTTCTCTTTCCCCTCCCCACCCTCACGACCTGCCCATCACCTCCCTCTCATTCCCCACCTCCTTCCCTTAATTCCATGGTCTACTGTCATCTCCTATTGGATTCCTTCTTTTCGTCCCTTTGCCTCTTCCACCTATCACCTCCCAGCTTCTCACGTCACTCCGTTTTATCCCCCCTCCCCCACCCACCTACTACCTTCTCCCTCTCACCTGGACTTACCTGTCACCTGCCACCCTGTGCTTCTCTCCCTCCCCCTACCCCTACCTTGTTATTCTGGCTTCTGCCCTCTTCCTTTCCAGTCCTGATGAAGGGTCTCGACCCAAAACATCGACTGTTTATTTCCCTCCATAGATGCTGCCTGACCTGCTGAGTTCCTCTAGCACTTTGTGTGTGTTGTTCCAGATTCCAGCATCTGCAGAATCTCTTGAGTCTCCTGCAGCCTGGAATGTGCTAGTCGGCAACATTCCCTTATGGACATCCTGCTGTGCTGGAACACCAACAAAGTTTGGGCAGGCCAAAGAGCTTCATTCACCGAGTTGATGACCTTCCAGCAGCACTTGATGTCTGTCTCGGTGTGTGTCCCCAGGAACAGCCCATAGATCAGAGAGTCCTCTGTTACGCAGCTGCTGGGGATGAACCGGGACACGGGTCCTTGCATCCGTCTCCACACCCTCTGAGCAAATCCACAGTCTGCAAAAAGGTGGGTGACCATCTCTTCCCCACCGCAGCCGTCCCGAGGGCAGTGTGCATTGGAGGTGATATTCTGACTGTTCAGGAAGGATCTGACCAGGATGGCCCCTCTCACTGCCAGCCAAGTGAGGTCTTGGTGCTTGTTGGTGAGTTCTGGCAATGAGACATTCTGCCAGATGGTTTGGACAGTCTGCTCAGGGAACCATCCCACAGCATCCATCACGCTTGAGTGATCAGAACTCAGAGCTCATGACCTTTTCTGTAGCTAACCACAACTGGGTAAATGTGACCACCTTCACAACTCCCGAAGGAAACTTGGGCAAATTGTAAGTAATAACATTGAGCTGAGAATTTCGTGCTCACCAGTTTTATCCCCCTCCCCTCCTCATGTTGCTGATTCATCAGGGGGACATGGTTCCAAACCACACCCTCCTCCACCATGGACGGTGATGCTCCAACGCTTTCCAACATCACCCCTCCACCTATAAGAACAACAATATTTCAACCCCCCCACCACTAGACCCTCAATATTTCAACATTTCCCAACCCCCCCACTGTGTAAACCCTCAATATCCTATCAACCCCCCTACCACAAGCACATGGGCCTTTGCTATTCCAATGCACCTCTTCTCAACTCACCTTGACTGCAGCGAACCTACGATGAGTTTTCCACGGAGACACATGAGACAGCAGACACTGGAATCTGGAGCAGCAAACAACCTGCTGGATGAACTCAGCAGGTCGAGCAGCCTCTGTGGAAGGAAAGGAATTGCTGATGTGTCGGGTCGAAACCCTGCATCAGGACACTTCCTGTAGAAGGGGACAAAAATAGGGGTTGGGGGAATAGGTCGGATGGATGTGATGGTGGGTGAATCTTGGTCAGCTTTTCTTATCCTAAACCCAAGCCCGTGGAGTTGTATTCAACCTGCTGCTTAAGTAAGCTAACTTAGCATTCACTGGGATCAATCAGGGATGTTCCTGGGCTCTGTAGCTCAGTTACACATTCCGTACATTTAGTTAAAAGGTTGTTTGCTATTAATAAAACACTAATTCAAGACAAAGGATGTGTGATGGATATCTCTGTGGTTCTAAAGCTCTTGTTCTGAGCAGTAAGTTCCCCATTAACATTCATTTCTTATCACTAAATTACATCTTATCCGTTAAAATAATCTCATGATCTTCACATTCATACCAAGCTAATTATAAGATATGACCAGTTTTGGAATTGAAGAATTAATCCTTCCAAAATCAATGATAACTTTTCCAAATAACTTTTTCTGCTCCATCTAACCTTTCCTAAGTAATGGCAGATGATGATAAAATTGGAAGCGGTTCTTAATGTTTTGGTTGGTCCAGAGAACAAATGAATACATTTTCAGTGGAATTTAAAATCTTTCCAAAGTTTACAAACAACTGATGGGTTTGCAGTTATACAAAAGGTTTTCAAGATGTTCAATGTTCCAAATTAACTACCTCTGGCACCATCCGAGCAAGTCAAATGACCTTCTTCCTAAGATGGGCATTTTTCCAATTTTATTTTTTCCATTTGGAATACTGCATGGCATTCCGGACAAACTGTAGCTCCAAACTGTCATCTATCTGCCTGGATGTATTGGGCCTGTTACCCAAGAGGGGTGGTCAGGTGTGTGAGTGGGTGGGTGAGATAGTTGGGGGAGTGAACAGCAGAGGCTGCCTACTGCTATATGACCGATGGAACAAAACTGGAAGTGCTGGCGACACTCAGTGGTAAGTTGATGTAGGTAATGTATGGTTTAGGCTGCCCTCAGGATAGGGGTGAAGCAGAGAAGTGGTTTCCCAAAATATGGACTGATGATCTGGATACATGAGTTCAAAGCTCACCTGTGGCTGGAAATTTAACTTCAGTAAATCAGTAATTGGTTTATTCTTGTCACATGTACCGAGATGGAGTGAAGAGCTTTTGTTGCGTGCCATCCCGATAGATCATTCCATACATAAGTACATTGAGGTAGTACAAAAGGAAAAACAATAACAGAATGCAGAATAAAGTGTTACAGTTACAGAGAAAGTGCAATGCAAGCAGACAATAAGGTGCAAGGGCCACGACGAGGTAGATTGTGAGATCAATAGTTCATCATTATTGCACAAGAGGTCCGTTCAAGAGTCTTATAACAGTGGGATAGAAGCTGTCCTTGAGCCTGGTGATAGGTGTTCTCAGGCTTTTGTATCTTCTGCCCCGAAGAGAGAGGGGAGAAAGGAGAATGACCAGGGTGGGTGGGGTCTTTGATTATGCCGGCTGCTTTCCTGAGGCAGCGAGAAGTGTAGACAGGAGTCCATGGAGGGGAGACTGGTTTCAATGATGGACTGGGCTATGTTCACAACTCTCTTCAATTTCTTGCAGTCTCAGGCAGAGCAGTTACCATGCCAAGCCGTGATGCATCCCGATTAGTTGTTTTCTGTGGTTTCTGTGAATCAATTCAGCAAATCCAGTAATGGAAGCTGTTAGCAGTGATGGTGATCGTGAAATTATGCCTTTTTGTAAAATCCCACCTGATTCACTAATGTTGTGCAGGGAAGGAAATCTGCCGTCCTTACCCAGTCTGACCTGTAACAGTAAAAAGTAATAGAAGTGCCACTCTCCTACACGAAGGGGTAATGACTGTGCCAGTAACCCAAGCCCAACCGTCTTTGAGTCAGGGTTCCTCAGGTTGGAGAGTCTGGAATTGGAGGTTAGGACTGAACTGGAGAAGCAAGGCAGCCGCACCACCTGCTGCATCACTGCACTGCCTGGTTGTATCTTAAAACAGGAAATTGTTGTCTGAACAGAGTAAAAAAATGTAGTGTAATATGTGTAAACTGCATGTTTATGTGTCCTTTTAACATTCCCTGCTGGCAACTCAATCCCTCAGAGTTCAAGCAACAGATTAACATGATTTTATCTAATATTGTATACTTGAGCCACTACTCCCAATGTTGCGCCATAACAAATAGTGGTGCAAATTACTGAAACAAAAGACTATTGATGCAATTTGGGCATCATATTTCTAAAAATAACAATCAAGAGTATAACATAATACACACAAAACGCTGGAGAACCTCAGCAGGTCAGGCAGCATCTATAGAAGGAAATAAACGGTTGACATTTCGGGTTGAGACCCTTCGACGGTCTACGAGATTCTCCATCAACAAACGAATCGATCAAAGGTTGGACTTCTGCCTTTTCCTTACCCCTTCCCCTGAAAGAGAGATTCTGAATGGGCTTCACTGTGGTTAATTTCTGGGTCACTTCAATTCTTTGACCATTGGAAATTTCATCATGGGGAATCAATGATCTGCTCAGGACATGTCGGTGCACATATTTTGTCTCTGCTCAGCACATACAAGGCTCATGTGATGAACGGTGATGGGGAGACCAGCTGTCAAAAAGCCTCTCAGGTCTGTGATGTGGATACTGCATTCCTGCACATCTGTCTCTCTCACACACCCATCAATGTCACTTTAATTCTTTTACCGCCTACATATTCTAAATCACTGTTATTCTACACCACTGTTGTTGGCACAATCTGAGATGGTGACGAGGAGGTGTACAGGAGTGAGGTAGATCGGCTGGTTGAGTGGTGTCGCAACAACAACCTCGCACTCAACGTCAGCAAGACCAAGGAACTGATTGTGGACTTCAGGAAGGGGAAGTTGGGAGAACACACACCAGTCCTCACTGAGGGGTCAGCGGTGGAAAGGGTGAGCAGCTTCAAGTTCCTTGGCATTAACATCTCAGAGATCTATCTTGGGCCCAACACATTGATGCAATCACGAAGAAGGCACACCAGCAGCTCTACATTGTTAGGAGTTTGAGGAGATTTGGTCTGTCACCAAAGACTCTTTCAAGTTTCTAAGGATGTACAGTGGAGAGCATTCTGACTGGTTGCATCACCGCCTGGTATGGAGGCTCCAATGTGCAGGATCGAAAGAGGCTTCAGATGGTTGTAGACTCAGCCAGCTCCATCACGGGCACAACCCTCCCCGCCATCAAGAACGTCTTCAAGAGGCGGTGCCTCAAGAAGGTGAAATCCATCATTAAGGACCTGCACCACCCAGGACATGCCCTCTTCACATTACTACCATCGGGGAGGTGGTACAGGAGCCTGAAGACCCACACTCGACGATTCAGGAACAGCTTCTTCCCCTCCGCCATCAGATTTCTGAACGGTCCATGAACCCATGAACACTGCCTCATTATTCCTCTTTTGCACTATTTACTTATTTTTGTAACTTATAGTAATTTTTATGTCTTCATGTCTTGCACTGCACTGCTGCTGCAAAACAACAAATTTCACCACATATGTCAGTGATAATAAACCTGATTCCGAAATGAGAATTTACAGCAGCCAACCCACGCAGTTACAGGGAGAACTGCAAACTCTACACAGACAGCTCGTGAGGTCAGGTCTCTGGAGCAGGGAGGCAGCCGCTCTACTTGCTGCATCATCATGGAGGTACAAGCGGGATAGAGAGGAGGATGTAAACAGGGAATGTTTCTGGAAGCGGGAAGAGAGTTGTCAAGGAGAGAGGCTACAGTGGATACAAAGTGGAACCTTAGGTCTATCTCCTGCCCACTACCAGTATTGTTATGTCCTGCCAGTCCTGCAAGATATTCCAAGTCAGGTCTAGCAGATGTCACATCAGAGGAAAGCTTCACTCACTGAAGCTTCCTGCAAATAGCCAACTTTGGGATCTGCCCAAATATCTCACCTAGCCTGTGCAACTGGTGAGGAACTGGGATGAGATCCAGATGGGATCGGAAACCTCTGTACTGAATTCCTTTGGGTTTCTTTGCAAACATTCATAGACTAGATGTACCAGAAAGGTAACCTTTGATCCCATGATGAAGTTAAAGCCCCTGGTTCTGCAAAGTAAATGTGGGAGCAGGTTTTGCGTGAGTTCTGCAAAACCTCATTCGATGAAAGCTAGCACCAACTACTAAAGTCAGTTGAGTTTTGGAATTAGCTCTCCTGATGCAGAGAGTATCTGGTGAGAATTTTGACAGGTAGATTAGTGTGCCCCAGGGGATTGCTGAGACATTAATCCTAATGAATGCAAAGTCACGCAATGCAGACCAAATTCTTGATATGCATTCCCACTTCACAAAGCTTTGCATCAGGAGTGCAAATTTGCAAAGTGCCAAATGTCTAGTGGAGAGTTGGGTATGGACAAGAATAAGAAATGTTGGTAGTATGAATGAAATGAGTGATTAATTACTGCCAGAAAACCACTCAAAGTGGAGTGACACTTTGCTGCACTTTAGCACTACTTCTACAGCCTTCACTTAACAAATAAAAGAGGTCAATTTCAAGGGTGCCAGTCTGCATTCTAACCTTTTTACCAACTCAGTTCAGAGCGACCTGTGTTCCAAGAGAAACAAATGTGAATTAATAAACTCATTACGGAAACTTATTTCTGAAGTTGTTCTTTGTATAAACGGTGGCACAGACTGCATGCAGGCACACAGATGATGCAGTCTGATTTGTTGCTGTTAAAACCCTGAAAAAAATAAAAGCTGCATCTCCACCAGACATTTGGAAGTTCTAACAAGGCTCTGTGACAACGTAAACAAACCCACAAACACTGGAATCCAAACGCACTCAACTTCCAAGGAGGTCCAAATGTTTGTGAAGATGGCCTTTCTGATAGGATGAGGAGCTGTGATGTGAATCCAAAACTGTGCAAGGACTGAGCTGCTTATGCAGTCAAACAAAGATCAGAGGCTGGAAACTGTAGATCATGTGAAAATGCAGGGTAAAATTCCAGTGGTACAACTGTGTCTGCACTCCCACCTTACTTTATTTCAGTATTTCAGGGCCTCCTGAAAGTGCCATGAAAGGTGAGAAACAAATGTAAGTCCTTGGTGCTGCAGGTGACAGGACTCAGAGCAGCATGGGGTGAAGGCTGAAGCCTAGTGACTTCCATGCACAGTTCATGTCCCACATCGTGGGTCACAGTAATCACTCATCAGGGAGCCGTGGGTGAATGATATTCTTACAGACCAGTTTCCCACCATGGCCAGAGTTCTGAAACATGAGAACACAGAACATAAGAACCAGGGGCTATTTGCTTCCGTATTCCTTCTTTGCCATTCCTACACTATTGATTCTCCTAATATGCAAAAATATGCCTCTCTCTATCTTGCCTGATTCTCCACAGACTCTTGTGGAGAGGATTGCAAAAGTTCACCAAGATGAAGAAATGTCTGCTCATCTCAGCCCTCAAAAGCCAAAAGCTTTCCTTTGTGACCCCTGATACTAGACACCCCAGGCAGGGAAAATACCATCCCTGCATCTACCCCCTCAAACCCTGCAGGGATTTCATATTGTTCAATGAGATCATCTCTCATTCTTCAAAAATCATGAGAGCACAGATTCAGTCTATTTTATCTCTCTGGATAAAACAAACCCTCCAGAATCAATCTGGTGAAATTTAGTTGAATTCTCTCAATTACAGGAATATCTTTCCTTTGAAAGGGAGACTAGACCCATGCACAATATCCCAGATGCAGACTCCTAAGGGCTCTATATACGTTCAGTAGACTTGTACTCAAACCCTCTCGCAATAAAGACCAACTTACCATTTGCCTTTCAAATTGTTTTCTGCATCTGCATGTAGATGTCCAAGGACATCTGGGTCCATCTGAACACCAGTACTTTTCAATCTGTTATCAGTTCACCAGTAGAACTTCTTTTGCCATTGGTGGTCACCTCACTTTGTTCCACATTGTGTTCCATGTACCATGTCTTTGCCCATTCACATACCCTGTCAATATCCACTGAAGCCTCCCTGCATCCTCCTCACCACTCACACTGCCACCCAGTGTATGAACACCAGCAAACTTGGACATTACGGTTAATTCATTCATCCAAGTAACTGATATATCTTGTGAACATTTGTGGCCCCAGCACTGATCTCTGTGACATCCACCAGTCACAGCCTCCCAACCTGTAAATGCTTGCTTATTCCCACTCTACATTCTGTCCATTAAACTAATTCTCACTCCAACAGATATTATCACCGGTGCCAAGTGTCACTGATTTTCTGAAAGTCCAGGTGCACCACATCCGTGGATCCCTATTTACCCAGAAAGGTGCAGCCTCAAAAAATCCTAACAGATTTGTTAAACATGATTTTCCCTTTCAGATAAGTTCTGAATCTTATTTTAATTTTCTAAATTCCTTTCTACCATTTCCTCAATGATAGATTCCAGAATTTTCCCAACTACTGGTGGCATGGTAATGAGTCTATGGTTTCTATTTTCCCGTTCCCTCCTTTCCTGAGTAGTGCGGTTACATTTTCAACTTCCCAATCTGTGGAAATCCATGTACTGTGGATAATTTATGGAATTTTGGAAGATAACAACCAGTGTTCAGACGTTGATTGGAATCGATAAGTTTTGGACATAAATGGAAGTGGGGAATATGGGGATTGGGCATTAAAATGAACCTGAGGCACAGGATCAGGCATGAACTCAAGAGGCAGAATGACCTCCCTCTGCTCCTGAGTCTTAAAATCTTCAATTGCTACTTTAGGGGGGAACTAGAATTAATCTAAACATCAGCACAGAACAATAAACCTCCCATGGATTATGTGGCAGTGTTGGCTTCAAGGGGATATACAAAGGGCAAATGTATGCAGTGCAGAAAAATGTGAGGTCATCAACTTTGGTAGATAAAATTAAAAAGATTTTTCTATATGGTGAGAGATTGACAGGTGTTGGTCTGCAGAGGGACCTCAATGGCCTTGTACACAAATCATTGAAAGTTATCGTATAGGTTCAGCAAGCAATTACAAGGGCAAATGATACGTTGGCCTTTGTTTCAAGAGAACTTGAGTACTGCAGTTATGTGGAGTCTTGTTAAGACCACACCTGGAATACTGTGCACAGGTCTGGTCTCACTATCTGAGGAAGGACGTACTTGTAACAGTGGGAGCATCACACGTAAGCCTTTACCAGAATGATTCCTGGAATGAGCGGAGACATTAAGCAGGCTGGGCCTAGGGTGTAGAAGAATGAAAGGTCTCGAATGAAATAATCTCGTTAAAACACAGAAAACTCAACGGGTTTGATAGGATAGATCAAGGTGTGATGTTTCTCCTGGCTGGAGTCTCTAGAATAAGGGTCACAAGGGAATCAAGAGATATGGAGTTAGTGCAAGAAGGTAGGGCTGAGGTAAAAGGTCAGTCATGATCTTATCAACTGGTAGAGCAGGATTGAAGGACTGAATGGCCTCTAGCTGGTTCTAATTCCTATGCCCTAATGTAATTGTTCTGAGAATTCCTCCTGGTCAGTTACGTTACCATCTTCTGGAGAAAGAGGAAAGAATTCGACTAACTTTGGACTAATTATTCCAGCAAATTTTAAATTCCTTTACACTCATGCTAATAATTACCAGGACAGGGTATTAATTGTGACATTTTACCAGTGAGAGTGACTTAGCTCACTTTCCTTTGAATAATAAGTCAGCCGCCAAAAATAATATTATGCCTAACATCTAAAAATTAAATACATTTTCACACAGTCAACGGAGCTTGCTTATAATTCAGCAAAAAAACAAAGCAGATGAAATCTTCCCCATGTTAGCTGCTCTGCCACGGCACACTGGCAGGAATTTTCATTCCGCACGGCCCTCCCAGCCTTGACAGGACTACCTGCGACCAGCTGTCAGCATGAGATTTTAGCCAAGGAATGGGATTTTTTTATGTACAAATTACACAAAAATCAATTTAATTCAGGGTTATCACCAAGTCAGTCACTTGCTGATGAATTAGCAGCTATCAGGAGATTGGACCACATACCTCTGTGGCATCAGGCAGGCACCTAATGACATCAATATTAGTGACACACCCACTTCCACACTTGTTAGAACAATTGCAGCTGTAAAGTGTCACTTACAACTGTCATGGAAGGGTCTCAGTAGAACTAGGTAGTGTAGTAGTTAGTGTGATGCTATTACAGCACCAGCGACCCGCGTTCAATTCTGGCCTCTGTCTGTAAGGAGTTTGCACGTTCTCCCCATGTCTGCGTGGGTTTCCTCCGGGTGCTCTGGTTTCCTCCCACATTCCAAAGACATACAGGTTAGGAAGTTATGGGCATGCTATGTTGATGCTGGAAGCGTGGCGACACTTGTGGGCTGCCCCCAGAACACTCTGTGCAAAAGATGCATTTCACTGTGTGTTCTGATGTACATGTGACTAATAAAGATATCTTATCACAAAAAACAAGCTGCTGGAGGAACTTAGCAGGTTAGGCAGCATCTGTGGAGGGAAGTGGACAGTCATTATTTTGGACCAAGTCCCTTCATCTGGGCTGAAAGAATAGAGGGGAGAGAGCCAGTATAAAGTGAGGAGAAGGGGTAGGGCAAGAGCTGGCAGGTGATAGGTGGATCCAGGTGGGGGTGACAGGTAGATGGGGGATGCAAGGACGGAAGGAGCAACAGAGGCTGGGCTGTGATAGGTGAAGGTAACAAAGGGCTACAGATGATAGAATCTGAGAGGAAAGGGTGAACCGAATAAGGGAGATAGGGAGGTGGACTTATAGGGACACCTCATGCTAGTTTGTTCCTTTTCAGCCTTTAACAGGACACTCTGCCGAGGAGACTGGACTGGGCAAATGTAGACTGATTGCAGGCAGCTCAAACAAGGAGTGTGTTACAATGGATGGCAGGTATATGTAGCTGCTGAGATCCTTATTTCATGGGTGCTTCAGTGCTAACAACACTGGCAGTTCTCCACTTCGAGGGGCATTGTTTTGGCCAGGGATGGTCACTCAGGGTAGGTCTGAGACCTCAGGGCTGCAGGGAAGACCTCAGGGCACAGCATCAGAGATACCCCGTCCTACCAGGACCTCTCAATACCTTCGCAGTCACAGGCTTCTCAAGGATGTCATCACTGAGGTATGTAAGAGAATTTCAACCACACTCTTGTGTGCAGACTGCTCTCTCCATGGAGTTTAAGATCAGGTTGATTCCAAGTTTCCTGGCCTTGGGATCTTTCCAAGTGGCCACAGCAGGTGTCTGCTATGTTTCCCAATTTACTATCCACCATGGCATCTCAGGTAAATCACTGGTGGAGAGAAGGTTTCATCTGGTTTGGTCTCACTGAGAAGGAAGGCACCTCAGTGCTAGGATTGGCTGGCTCTGCTGGAGGAGCTCAGCAGGTCGAGCAGCATCTGTGGAGGGAAGGAATTGATATTTTGGGCTGAAACCCTGCATCCAGGACTGGTTAAGGGTTTCGACGCAAAAATATTGACAATTCCTTTCCCCCCGCAGATGTTGCTCGACCCACGGAGTTCCTCCAGCAGTTTGTTTGTTGCTCCAGGTTCTGGCATCTGCAGTCTCTGGTGTCTCCAGCACAGGGATTGGCCATCTTTGTAGGCTTCTCATGAGCACAGCCAGCCATTGACCTCATCCACATGTCCATAAGGATTCCTCCTGATAACCCTGACCTTCCCATCAGTTAGAAAGGTTTGCAATCCCTCAATGTAGATTACAAGAATCTCTGATGGGGAATGTCATATTTCAGGGAAGGACACCTGACACCTTCACCCTGAGGGAGCTGACGTTCCTGAGCATTCCCAGTGGCCAGCACTGCCCCAAGGGATGGATCCCGGTGGTGAAGGGTTCCTCTTTCCTTCCTGCCTGCCCACGTCAGTGTAGGCTCCTTCTGCTACCGCTCATGGAGGGGCAGAGTTGGGTGGGGAAGCCCCTCAAACAATGAAAGGTGTACCACCAAGGAACCACGTGAGTGGCAATGGTTAAGTTTGTGTGTTTTTTTTAAGTTTACACTACTGAATGCAATGACCATGAATGTAAAAGTTTTTTGCACTGTTTCTTCCTTTGTATAAATGTTATTATGAATAAAATCAATTTTTGAAATAAAAAAAAAGGCCTTCCCACACCAGTGGTCTCTTCAGCCGCACCAGCTGAGTGCAGGTGAAAGGGCGAGGCAAGTACCAAGATACGGCCAGTTGTCTCCTGCAGGTAGATTCCATTGCTGTGTCAGTCCGAGGTGCCTGCAGTTCACAGCCGGCTGGTGGAGAGACCTCGTTGGTGGAGAGACCTGGGTGCTACACGCCCAGCCAACCATAGACAGCAGTGAGCACCGCAGAAAGAACAAAGGGAGACTGGAGCCTGAGGGCCATGAAGTGGACGCAGTAGACCAGGGGGATGTCTCTGCTCAGCATCAACAGCCTCAACACCAGGCTCAGTGGAGCACTCACTGGCATTACAGAACGTGAGGGAGCCCCTGATAAAGGGACACTTCTCCTCAACAGTCTGCAAGCCCTGAACCACCAGGACAAACCCAGTGACCCTCTCCACACTCGAACCATTCCCATCAATGTTGTACTTCAGGGTGGGACCTCTGACAACAATCATCCTTCACCTTGCTGCTTTGCAAGTCCACCTGCACTGAGTAGAAGACATCAAGCCATAAAGAAAGAGACACAAGAGACTGGAACCAAAAGCAACACACAAGATGCTGGAGGAACTGAGCGGGCCAGGCAGCATCTGTGGAGAGACATGGACAGTCAGCGTTTCAAGTCGAGACCCTTCATCTGGACTGAAAGAGAGAGGCAAGATAGAGGTGATGGGAAGGGGTGGGGCTAGAGCTGGCAGGTGATAGGTGGATCCGGGTGAGGAGAGGGGGATAGGCAGGTGGAGGAGGGGGGAGTGAGAATGGTGACAGAGGTTGGGAGGTGAGAGGTGGGGGTGACACAGGGCTGCAGATGGTGGGATCTGAGAGGAGAGCAAGGTGGAGCCTGGAACCAAGTGAGGGAGGTGGGGAGGGCAGGTGGGAACGGGGGGGGGAGGGGACCCAGTGGGAGGGGTGTGTGGGTGATGGGCAGATGGAGAGTGTGGGGGAGGGGTCCAAGTGAATCAGGAGGGAGAATAGAGAAGAGGAGATCCATCCCTGAAACACTGCCCCACATCTCCTCTCAGCGGGACTACTGCTCATACCTTGTGAGGACATGAAGTGTATCTCTGTCCAATAGCACTGAGCAGAGATTCCCAGACCCGGAGGAGACAAACAGACCCTCCTCCTGCCTGGCTCGTCTTGTGTTGCCCCACACCCTGACCCCAGAGAACTCCCACGTGGCATGCACCTCATCTACCAGTGCTTCTAGGTATGTTCCCTTCAGTGAATCCCAGCTCTCTCCTCTCCCAGAGCACCTGTGGTCTGTGTTGGGAAGTGTGTCTTTGAAAGCTTCTGTTAGCACTGTGTAGAAAAGTGTTGGGAACTTTCTTCAGCGGAGCCTGAACCCTATGAGAGTTACACTGGCCTGTAAAAGAGCAGGTTCCAGAGGGTAAATCAGTTTGCTGCTGATACTTATGTCCTTTTGGCCAATTTTCTGAGTGTTTTGTTGGTTACCTGGTTTGCATCAGCATAAAGTGAAGCCACAGTTTGGTGCACCACAGAGGGTGAAATACAACTTCTAGGTGTTCCTCTTTCCCACGCCGACTAACAGGTTCTTTCAGGAGACACAAGAGACTGCAGATGGAGCAGTCTGGAGGAACTCAGCTGGTCAAAGAGCATCATTGGAGGGAGATGCACCATCGATGTTTCGGGTCGAAACCCTTCATCTGGGCTGAAAGTGGGGAGATGGTCGGTATAAAGAGATGGAGGGAAGGGGAGGGGCAAGAGCTGGCAGGTGATGGGTGGATCCAGGTGAGGAGGGGTGATGGGCAGATGGGGGAGGGGGGAGTGTGAATAGTAGAGGCTGAGAGCAGATCGGTGGAGGTGATAAGGGGCTGAAGATGATGGCTAGGAGAGGAGGTGAAGCATGGAATAAAGGGAGGGAGGTGGGGAGAGCGGAGGGGAACAGTGGGGGAGGGGGATAATGGCTATCTCCCTTCTATCTTTTAGTCCTGATGAAGGGTCTCAACCCGAAACATCGACTGTCCATTTCTC
The DNA here is from genome assembly GCF_009764475.1 of Pristis pectinata. NCBI lineage: Eukaryota > Metazoa > Chordata > Chondrichthyes > Rhinopristiformes > Pristidae > Pristis > Pristis pectinata. The sequence continues at coordinate 1,995,596 of NC_067423.1, read as the reverse complement.
TCCACAGATGTTGCCTGACCTGCTGAGTTCCTCCAGCATCTTGTGTGTTGCTCCAGATTGTCTCAGGAGATCACCAGTATGTATAAACATGAGGGGCTCATTCTGAGGAATATAAAACAGGCGGAAAGAACAGATTTCTGTTCTGTGGATCTGGCCTTGATTCGAACCATTCCCAGATACACAGGGACCTCGCCCAGTCCCTTACCTCTCGGCTTTGGCAGGAGGTTTCAACAGCCCTGTTTTCTGTGCTAAAGTAACCAATTAGTTCAAGTCAGCATCATTATCCAGTTTTATGGCCCTTCGCAAAAAAGAAAACAACATTTGATATTTATTTTTCCACAAGTAATCACCCTCCGTAAATATGTTTTCAATCCACGCATTTGCAGAACTTCAGTAATCGCCCAGCTAGTGGGTGTAAAAAGCATTCAGAGTAAAGTTATTCTCGATCATACTTAATCTTTCAAAGCACTAAGAAAACGTAGAATGCATTTCAGAGAAAGATGCTGAGTAGGGTTTAACTTTAGAATATTCAATAGTGATTTTCATTTTGATTTTCATTCAGTTCTTGTTGTTATACCAATATTTATTTCATTTATTTTATTATAAACATTCTTTTAAATGCACATTTCAATCCCAATTTTAAAGTGACAATTAATTCACAAAAACAATCAAACACCGATTTCTTTTAAAGTTCAAATTTAAAAAAAATATAAATTCCAGTGCAGTGACTTTAGTAGTGTGTTAAAGCCATGCATATAAGTATTAAGCCATATGCTTAAAAGGTCAGTGACACATAATTATAGGCAATATATGCCAAATCACTGGTGTCTAGAAATTAGACTGTGTGATTCAAAGTTATAGGCACTTAATTGTTCTGCATGAGGCTTTATTGTCTATATGTGGAGAAAATATTAGATCATAAAGTCTGTGAATTAACAAGTTTACAGTCAAGAAATGGGTGATTGGGTAGGGGAGCTGGCTATTGGATGATTATAACTCGACTGGAAGAGGAACAGCAATCTGCCTGGTCCCCACCCAGTCACTGTGGACTGACCCCACTGACTGACCACTGGCCGCTCTCTCCAGGGTAGTTTGGTTTCTGCCTGTATGACACTGTCTGGCACTGTGGCAGTGCTGTGCACACACATCTTGCATTCAGGCTGTGTACAGATGAATGGCTTAAGCCTTTTGATTTATTTCCTCAGACACTGAACAATGTTCATTCATTAGAACTTGACTTCTTGAGGCTAGTTACTGGCTTCTGACTCCAAGTTCAAATTAAAGACACATTTTTGTAAAAGATCATTTTGCCTTTTCTTTTAACTTGAACACAATGTGAAAAGCAATCCTTCCTTCTTAGGTTAATGTTGAAGCATTAGGTTCCATTAGTTTTATTAAACATGGAATAATTTTAATCACCCACAGACTTAGCCCCGTCATCAAAGGCAAGTGTTTATTGGGTTCTGTTCTGCAAACCCACTGCCTGGGTTTTTAAACTACATGCTGCCTGTAATTAGCAAGCAGAAACTAAGTCTCTCTGAAGAATCAAGATTACAATCCGCCAGCTCCTTTGGTAATGAGACGCCCACTTCCAGCAATGTTCACAGAATTAAAACATTTACTATCAATTTTCTGCTTCCTTTTGACATCTCAACCCCATCAAACCTGTCTGGAACTCACTCAATAGATAAGGTGTACACAGCGAGACTTTCCCTGAGCATGTGAACAACTGTTTGCTTGATTCCTGGGACATTTACTGGAAACTAGAGTAATTGGTAATTGGTTTACTATTGTCATGTGTACCAATATGCAGTGAAAAGCTTTGTTTTGCATGCCATCCAGACAGATCATTTCACACATCAGTACATTCGGGTAATACAAAAGAGAAAACAATAACAGAATACAGAATATAGTGTTACAGTTACAGAGAAAGTGCAGTGCAGGTAGACAATAAGGTGCAAGGGCCACGATGAGGTAGATTGAGAGATCAAGAGTTTACCTTTATCATATAAGAGGTCTGTTCAAGAGTCGGTTAGCATAACACTATTACAGTGCCAGCGACCCGGGTTCAGTTCCGGCCACTGTCTGTAAGGAGTTTGTACGTTCTCCCCGTGTCTGCGTGGGTTTCCTCCGGGTGCTCCGGTTTCCTCCCACATTCCAAAGACGTACAGGTTAGGAAGTTGTGGACATCCTATGTTAGCGTTGGAAGCGTGGTGACACTTGCGGGCTGCCCCCAGAACACTCTACGCAGAAGATGCATTTCACTGTGTGTTTCGATATACATGCGACTAATAAAGATATCTCATCTTATCTTGTCTTATAACAGTGGAGTAGAAGTAGCCACTCTCACCTGAGGTGCTCAATAAGTGCTGAGTATTGTCGTGTCACCCCATCAGGAAACCCACAAAAAAGGAGGCACCATTGGGAACATTTACCTTTAAAAGCTTGCAAGCAAACCTCAGCTTGAGAAACCTCTCTCCATTACAGACACAGTACAGGAGCAGAGAACGTTGTGGAGGTGAGGGGGAAATGCAGGGGAGGGGAGTTCGCTGTGCCCAGCCACAGCCTACTCACAGGTTTCTGCAATGGTTGGCACAGACCGAGACCCGTTCAGCCGCTGGTGTCAGTCACTGTGAGGCAGTGTCTCCTGGCTGTGCGAGCACCATATGATGAATGCAGAGTGCTCTGACCAAGGCAGCAGATGGAGAAGTACTTGACTTACTTATTACAGCAGATGGAGACCAGCAGAACAGGCCCATCGGTCCCATTGCCCCTGCCTTTAATTCCCTGCCACCATACAAGTTATTCTTTTTCACGTGGTTGCGTTGGAGAGAGTGCAGAGAAGATTCACCAGGATGTTCCTTAGATTGGAGGACTTTAGTTATGGGTGGTGATCGGACAGGCTGGGCTTGTTTTCCCTGGAGTGAAGGAGTCTGAGGGGTGAACTGATGGAGGGGTGTATGATTATGAGTGGCATAGCTGGGTGAAATGGTCAAAATGTTTTCTCTGTGATTGGGGTGTAGAAAACAAGGGGGCACAGGTTTAAGGTGAGAAGGTGTTTTAAAGGGGATCAGAGGGGAAAGTTTTATACACAGAGAGTGGATGATATCTGGAACACCTTTGACACTCACCAACTTTTATTGATGCATCATAGAAAGCATCCTATCTGGATGCATCACGGCTTGGTACGACAACTGCTCTGCCCAGGACCACAAGAAACTGCAGAGAATTGTGGACACAGCCCAGTGCGTCACGGACACCAGCCTCCCCTCCGCGGACTCATGTCTTTACCTTTCGCTGTCTAGGTGAAGCAGCCAAAATAATCAAAGACCCCACCCACAAGGGTCATTCTTTCTTTTTTCTTTCCTCTCCCATCAGGTAGAAGATACAGGTGCCTGAGGGCACGTCCCACCAGGCTCAAGGACAGCTTCTATCCCACTGTGATAAGACTATTGAATGGTTCTTATACAATGAGATGGACTCTGACCTCATGATCTACCTTGTTGTGACCTTGCACCTTACTGCACTGCACTTTCTCTGTAGCTGTGACACTTTACTCTGTACTGTTATTGTTTTTACCTGTACTACATCAATGCACTCTGTACTGACTCAATGTAACTGCACTGTGTGATGAATTGACCTGTATGATCGGTGTGCAAGACAAGTTTTTCACTGCACCTCAGTACAAGTGACAATAATAAACCAATACCAATACCAATACCAACACGCTGAACATGCAGAAAATAACATACATAGAACATAGAACAATACAGCATAGGAAAATGCCCTTCGGCCCGCAATGAATGTGCCGAACTTGATGCCAAATTAGACTAAATCCCTTCTGCCTGCACATGATCCACATCTCTCCATACCCTGCATATTCATGTGTCTGTCTAAATGCCTCTTAAACACCACTAGCGTATCTGCTTCCATCACCTCCCCTGGCAGCCACTTCCAGGCACCCACTACTCTCTGTAAAAAAGTTGCCCCACACATCTCCTTTAAACTTCTCCCCCTCTCACCTTAAAGCTAGTATTTGAAATTTCTATCCTGGGAAAAAGTTTCTGACAGTCCAGGAATGGAGGGGCGTGGGTGATGCACCTGCAGAAGGGATTAATTTAATTTGGCATCATGTCTGGCACAGACATGGTGGGCCAAAGGGCCTGTTCCTGTGTTATACTGTTCTGTGTTCTGTGTTCTATGTATTGCTCTCCTGTCATTATTTATAGACCTGTTCTAATTCCCACAATGCAGGTTGTTCATTGCGCTGTGAGTTGTCATTCCCACTCTGCATTATAAATTAGAGGGGAAGAACATGAACATCGACACGAGGAACAACTTTGGTGCATGGCATGTGCTGGGATCTGGAGGGCACTGCCTGCAGATTTGGTGGGGGCAGGTTCTATCATGGATTTCAAGAGGGAGTTGGAGAAATGTATGGTGAGGAATAATTTACAAGGCTACGGAGAGAAGGCTGCTGGGTGAAACCTGAGAGTTGGTCTGGTAGATCGCTGGCCACAGCACGATGGGTGGACTCCTTCTGTCCTCTACCTGTTCTATGTTTATAGCCCCTACGATAAAAGCACATCTTAAATGTAACTCCTTGCTAAATATGTGGCAGCTCCACAGCTGTAAATATGCAAAGATTTCTCTGTGCTTCACTCATATGTTCATCTGGTTAACTGATTGGTGCCAGGTTAACTGTAGGTTAATAAATAAATCAAACAAAATTGCAATGTTGTTGAACTCCATGTCACAGAGTCACAGAGAGATACAGCACGGAAACAGGCCCTTCAGCCCTCCAAGTCTGTGTTGACCATCAACCACTCATTTACACTAATCCTACATTAATCCCATGTTTTATTCCACCCACATTCTCATCATCTTCTCCCAGATTCTACCCCTCACCTACACAATTGGGGGTAATTTACAGCAGCCAATTAACCTACCAACCTGCACATCTTTGGGATGTGGGAGGAAACCAGATTAGCTGGAGGAAATCCACACGTTCACAGGGAGAACGTGCAAACTCCACACAGACAGCAACCGAGGTCAGGACTGAACCTGGGTGTCTGGCGCTGTGAAGCTTCAGCTCTAACAACTGAGTCCATGCATTGGATGTAATTAGTGTCGAGACTGATCAAATGCACAAGCACTGTTGGTACCATGGTATTGAAAACTGACTTTAAGGAGGTCCATATCCGTTCACTGGGACAGGTTTGTATTCAGTGCTCCCTTAGCAAGACCAGTCGGAGAGAAGTGGTGGGATACAACCACAAGCTCCAACGCTGCAAGGTTTCCGACACAGATCTTTGGGACTGACGAACTTTGGAAGCGAATGGTTTCTGAGAGAGGAAGAGGCTGTCTTGGTACCCAGAAAACCCCAGCGCCCATCGTCAATCTGCAGACACCGCAGGTGACTCGTGGTGGGGACACTGGGGTTTTGGGGACCTGCAGACACATTCACACATTCCTCATTTTCTGGCCACAGTTGCTGTAAGGAAGTCTCTGATGATTTACTCTCAGAGGGGAATGGCCTCTGAGAGAAAGGATTTCACTTTAAACATAATTATCTGATTCCTCATGGATCAGGCCTGAGTGTGCTGTCCAAGCGGACAGCACACTCTGTTTCTGATCCATAGGGACTCCCAGGATGTTTGACGGGGGGACTTGCCGATGGGGTAAGGCATTAAATGTCAGGCAAAGGTAATTAAGTAGTTAACCTGTGCCTTGTTGGAGAAGGTCGTCGTCTGGCACTTCTGTGTGCAACTATTGTTTGACACATCAACCCATGCCTGGACCGTGCTACATGGAGGCATGGACTGCTTCATTTTCTGAGGAGCTGTGATTGGAATTGAACATCGTGCAATCATCAGCAAGCATCCCCACTTCTGACCTTGTGACAGAGGAAGATCACGGATGATGACTGGGCCTGAGGAACTCCTGCACTGATGTTCTGGGACATCCACCAACCACAGCCTTTGTATAGTGGATAGCTGCAGTCATTGGAGTGTTTATACCTTGATGCCCACTGAGTTTTACCAGAATGCCGTGATACCACATTCAACCACTGCCTCAATGTGAAGGGCGGCCACTCTTGCGTCACCTCTAGAGTTTGCTTTTTGGTCCATGTTTGGCTGTGATGAGGACAGGGCTTGGGTTGTCCTGGGCATTGGTGAGCATGTGGTTGATAGCACTGCTGACTGTTCTTCTGCTGCTCCACTGCTGATTGGCTGAGGGGCAGGGGGTGGGTTGTGTGGGTGGTGGCTCACTCCTTGCACCCTTTGTGCTGGAGTTCCTCATACTCTCGTTGGAACACTGAGGTATTCCCTCAACGTGCTGCTGGTCTGATCCTCAGCTCAAAAGTGTGTTTGAAGTCAGTAATACATCAGCTCCCATCATCTGTGCCTTCTCCTGTTTATGGAGGGGGTAGGGACAGGGAATGATGGATTCCAGGAGATCGGAGCTTTGTACTCCTGCTCCAGCTAAAGAAATCAAACCATGCTGATGTTTCTGAGGCACAATGGAAGTGGGGTTTCTCTGTCAGTCATGGCAAAGCTTTGCTGTTACTGACAACGCACAACTCACCATGACAAACAGAGAGATCCCTCTGTGCTACCTGACCCAATCAGCCACTGTAATGTCCTTATGCATCACGATTCAGAGCTGCCTTGCTCCATCTGAAGACAGGAAGAAAATGAAGGCCATGATTGGACTAATATTCTCAGGAGAAAGCAGCCCCTGATCTGCATCGGACCTGGATCCAACCGGTGGTGACCCCCAGTTCTCCCTAACCTACTTCCCTGAATCTACTCTCTATACAATCTATTCTCTTCTTCATTTTATAACTTTCAACCAAATCATGTCTTCAAACTTCAAGTGAGAGCTGAAGATAGAACACAAGGGCACAAGAAAATGGGAGCAGGAGTAGGCCACTGGGCCCCTCAAGCCTGTCCCACCACTTAATCTGATCATGGCTGATCTATGCTGGCCTCAACTCCTCTTCTGTGTCAGTTCCTCATACCTCTCTATTCCTCAATCCATCAAATGTTTATCCACCTCCACCACCTGCCGGGGCAGAGAACTCCAGAGATTCGCCACCCCCCTGAGAGAAGAAATTACCACATACCTCAGTTTTAAATGACCAGCCCCTTATCTTGTAACTACATCGCCTTGTTCGAGACTCTCCCACTCATGAGGACATTGCAACACCTACCCTGCCAAACCCCCAGAGGACCTTATATGCTTGAATAAGGGCACCAACCACTCTTGTAAGGAATACAGGCACAAAACTAGTTAGTCTCAGTTCTTTCTTCAGTTCCTTAGGTCCGCTTTATAAATAAGATGCTTTAAGTCAGGGATTTATCTTGCAGCATTCTCCCATCTCTTTCCAAAGCCTCACTGATACCATAACAAGAGCAGACCAATCCCAAGCTCAGATCTGTTACTGACATTTGACCTTATAAAAAGTCCTCAAGTGGACCACTTACCCAGCAATTGCTCACGGCATTGACCAAGACCCCTGCACTCCCAATGTCTCCAATCCCCTGCTCCACCCAATTCCAATACTTGTCCTCTGAAGGATGATACTGGCTCCTGTGCTTTGTGAACAGCAATACCATGAAAAAGCCAAACATATTCATCTTGAAACTTAACTTAGAGAGAAAGTTGTTAACTTAAGGGGAGAATGCTTTATCTACTTGGATCCTTTCTCATAAGGTGGCTGTTTTAGGAAGGTATATCCTATTTGTACTGAACGTCAATATCTTTCCCTTTTATAATCAAACAACAACTTCAGTGAGAGTGGACACACCCTGTACCTCTGCAATCGTGCCTTCTCTGGGACTTTTAACCAATTAAAAATATCTTCATCACTGGTCTGTAATGAAAATATCTCACTTCATGTAAAATTAAGAAAAAAAAAGAAAGCTTGGAGCCGAGTGAAATCAGTTCATAAGAGTGAAGTGTAGAATAGAAGGTTGCTGTAACTTACGACAGGACATTGATAGGATGCAGAGCTGGGCTGAGAAGTGGCAGATGGAGTTCAACCCAGAAAAGTGTGAAGTGATACACTTTGGAAGATCGAATTTGAAGGCAGAAAACAAGATTACTGGCAGGACTCTTAGCGGTGTGGAGGAACAGAGGGATCTTGGAGTCCACATTTATAGATCCTTCAAGGTTGCCATGCAGATCGATAGGGTTGTTAAGAAGGCATATGGTGTGTTGGCCTTCATTAGTCGGGGTATTGAGTTCAAGAGCCGCGAGGTGATGTTGCAGCTCTATAGAACTCTGGTCAGACCGCACTTGGAGTATTGTGTTCAGTTCTGGTTGCCTAATTATCAGAAGGATGTGGAAGTTTTATAGAGGGTGCAGAGGAGATTTACCAGGATGCTGCCTGGATTGGAGAGCATGTCTTATGAGGATAAGTTGAGTGAACTAGGGCTTTTCTCTTAGGAGAGGAGGATGAGATGTGACTTGATAAACGTGTACAAGATGATAAGAGGCATAGATGGAGTGGACAATCAGAGACTTTTTCCCAGGGCAACAATGGCTAACATGAGGGGGCATAATTTTAAAGTGATTGGAGGAAGGTATAAGGGGGATGTCAGGGGTAAGTTTATTACACAGAGAGTGGTGGGTGCGTGGAACACACTGCCGGCAGAGGTGGTGGGGGGCAGGTACATTAGGGACATTTAAGAGACTCTTAGATAGACACATGAACGATAGAGAAATGGGGGGCTATGTGGGAGTGAAAGGTTAGATAGATCTTAGAGCAGGATAAAATGTCAGCACAACATTGTGGGCCGAAGGGCCTGTACTGTGCTGTGGTGTTCTGTGTTCTATGTTCTAACATTGAATGCAGCAGATTGATATTACACTGTAAAGAAGTGAAGCTAATGGTTGTTCAGGCCGTCTCCTGGTCTGAATATCTGTTGCAAAAAACGAGCTGCTGCATGATTATTGGCGAACTCGGTGTCGGTGCTGTTAGGTTGTAGATTATCCGGGTGGAATATGAGGTGTTGTTCTTCTCGATCCAATGGCAAGAATGTTGAATTCTCCAATTTGAAATAACCCTCTCCTCTCTCCTTTTCTACCAGGTCCTCTCACAGACACCCTTCTTTCCCAACTCCCACTCCCCCTCTGCAGACCCCCATCACCCTGTCTCACCCCTCTCCCACGCACTCTATCTGCCCATCACCCATACACCCCTCCCACTGGGTCCCCTCCCCCGCCATTCCCACCTCCCTATATAGTTCCAGGCTCCACCTTCCTCTCCCATCAGATACCACCATCTGCAGCCCTTTGTTGCCTCCACCTCTCACCTTCCAACCTCTGTCGCTATTCCTACCTTTCACCCCTAGCTGACTTCATCTGCCCATCAACTTCTCCTCCCCGGATCCACCTATCATTTGCCAGCTCTAGCCTCACCCCTCCTCCTTATACTGGCGATCACCCCTATGTCTTTCAGTCCAAATGAAGAGTCTTGACTTGAGACGTCGACTCTCTTCCCCCCACAGATGCTGCCTGATCAGTCGAGTTCCTCCAGCAGTTTGTTTTTTCCTCCAGAGTCCGGCATCTGTGGTCTCTTGCATCCCTTTGGATGACTTCACATCTCAATATTCCTCGGGAGTTGCGTAGAGTTAAACCCAAAACCACTTTTATGGACAAGCGCTCTGCCATACAATTCCTACCGCGGAATAGTGACTGCAACACAGACTTTGTAGAGCTCACGGGGGTGTCGTGTTTGTGAATGGCATCATGCAGGTATGACTCTCTTCTCTGCTTGAGTGCCCAGGAAGGATAGAAGCAAGTATTCACGTGATGTGTGAGCAGATTTGTTCCTTCCCCAGTCCAATCGATACCTGACTCCAAGCACCAGGCACACTAACATGTTCAACTCTTAACTGCCTCCTTAGTTTAGGGGGCAATTATGGATAGGAAATAAATGCTGGCGATGTTAGTGACATCCATATTCTGTGATGAATGAAGAAACTTTGAATGGAATTATTTAATTAATTATGCAATGAATTTGGGAATAAACTACGAAAATTTTTTCTTCCTTTGACTCAAATGCATTGGACAGGTGAGGGTTTATTTATATAAAAATAATGTCATGAACATATTCCAGTGTTTGGCTTATTACCCAATGAGGTCACTCAAATGCTTTGAGAACCAGTTAAGTCCCACCCTCAGACTGATTCAGCTGTCAAACTGCTGATGGGATTGAACATTTGTGACTATCTGTGATCTTCAACGACATGAGGAGTGAGCATAATATTGTAATGATGCAAATTCTTAAAAAATAGGATATTAAAACATTTAAAACAAAACAATTAACTATTTTTAATTAGCTCAATTCCAATAAAATAATTCAATTTTCTACATAAAAGTAAATTACCCTATCCTTACCCTTCTCCTTCACAGCCATTCCTCTCCACTTAAAGTGAACGGGCTTGCTGCCTCTGGACCGTCTACCTTGGCACAGGTTCAGTGGGCAGATATCCGGGGGTAAGTGCCATCATGAGCACTGGAGCACCATGGACCTGTCAGCTGTGCAGATGTTTGGCCTGAACAGACTTACAAACTTCCTCAGTGTTAGAAAGAAAACCATGCACAGGACTGACAGCAATTGAGTGAGAGGTTTGATACAAGGTACAAAATCAGAATGGTAGATTCATAGAGTCACACAGCACAGAAACAGACTCTTCAGCCCAACTCCTGCATGTTGACCAAGGTGCCTTCCTGAGCTAATATCATTTGCCTGATTTGGCCGATATCATTCTAAACCTTTCCTACCAATGTACCTGTCCAAATGTCTTTTAAATGTTGTACTTGTGACCACCTCCTTTGGCAGCTCGTTCCATATACTCACCACCTTTCTTTATGAACCATAACTGTGTTTCCAATTAAAGTATTTTTGTAGTTTGTCAGTCGACAAGAGTTTTTATGTACAATTAAGTAAGAATGGACAGGATTCGATTTTAGAATATCTATCGTGAAATATATTCTTGCAAAAATGTCAAGGCATTGATTTATTGCTGTTCAGAGATTATATTCATCCTTTGTTCATTGACAAGAAGCATTAAGTAGTCTTCTCAATCACTGATGCATTATTTTATTTGGCTCTTCTAGTTATAAAGTTAAGCTTGGTCACATTCAGTTCTCCAAAATTATGTATAATTTAACTGCAACACTCATTCCACTGAAGAAATTCATCAAATCAAACATGAGAAAGTTTGTGGCCTTGCATTAAATACCGGTTTATAGGAAACGATTATCAAAAAGATACAAGTATTAATCAAACTGCAATTAATAGCTGAAGTATTACCTAAGGAACCTGTCAAATATTATCACAGCTTCTCTGTATCACTGAAACGTTCACAGGTTGTTCTACACACAGGCCCAGAGTTGATGTTAGGTTGACTTGTTTGATCTGCGTAATTTGTCCCAACATTAGCCAAGAACTGCAAACACACAAGGAATTTCAAGCGTGGATTATATCTGGCACAAACTGAGTTTCCACGTTCTGTCGCACTTGTTTAATAAACATTGCACAGGAACCTGACCCCACCCACATACCCAGAGCGAGTTAATCAACATGGCAATTCTCACTGACTGTGTCCTTTGTGGGTCTTCAAAGAGGCTTTTAAGGTGCAGGAACAGTGATAGTCAACTTTAAAAGCTTGGGTGTTGTTGAACAATCATAACAACGTTTCTGGTGGGAATGGTAAATTTCAAAATCCAGACCTTAGCCGTGTCCAGTGACAGAGGTAGTGCGTGGATACAGTGCGTGGAGTTACTGGATGCAAGGCAGCACTGAGGAGGGGTCAGACCTAACAGGTGCCTGGTCACAGCTCCATAGGCAGCTCTTCCTTCAGCTTGATATCATTTTTCTACAGAATCATCATTTTTCTCTCTCTCTCTGAATAGTGAACTCCCAGGCTTCCTGACTCTTACACTCAATGTCCTGACCAATGAAGGCAAGCATGCCGTAAGCCTTCTTTACCATTCTACCTGCATGACCACTTTCAGGGAGCGATGGACTCTGTACATCAAAGCTGTTAATTGTCCTGCGTTAACTGTATCCTTTCCCCTTACATTTGACCTCCCAATATCCAACACCTGACACTTGCTCGGATTAAACTGTCATTTCTCCACCCATATCTGTAACTGATCTATATCCTGCTGTATCCTTTGACAGCCCTCTACACTGTCCACAACACCACCAACCTTCATGTCATTTGCAAACTTACTAATCCACCCATCTGCATTTTCATCTGTCAATTTTATTTATATATTATTATATATTAATATTTTATATATACAGTATATATATCACAAAAAATAGAGGCTCCAGCACCAATCCCTGCAGGAAACCACTGGCCATATCCTCAGCCAGAATAACACCCTTCCACCACTACCCTCTGTCTTCTGTGGATAAGTCCATCAGCACCCCCATGCTCCCTAACCTGCCTCTGCCCACCAGACCTTTGTTGGGACATCTGGTCCACCACACCATTGTCCTGGCCACTGCTGGAGGAAACCTTTGGTCCCAGGAATCGCACTGTGAGGGAAGCAGTGTGATCTCAGTATCCCAGACAGCCGTAATAAAGTCCATCAGGAGTATAAGGTTGCTATTTGTGCTGGTTTGCACATCTTTATCTGGCACCCTTGAATAAACTGCCCTGTCTCCATGTTGTTTCCTAATGCATTTGGAAATGATAGCTACCTTCCTCCTTTCCCGAGATGAGAAAATTGCATGGGGGTATGTGATATATTCAGTGACTGGGGCTCTCTGTTTAACCACTGGGCTGCCTGTAATTTCCCAGTTATTGTCAAAGAAATGCTGGCTTGTGTGGAGCAATGGCTCTCCAATGAATGAAGTCCATGACACTGAACCCAAGGAAAGTATCTGGTGTGAAAACTTAATGCAGGGCAGTAAAATGCTTAACACCTTGAGACAATACTGCCTTGTCCACTATATAATGCAGTACTGATTTTCTAAATGTCATACACACATCATAGAATGTATTAAACAATCCTCTGTTCATTTAAGGCAGTAATTGTTTGGTTTAAGTCAGATACAAGCAGACCCTGGGTCATGTAAGGATTCTGTTCCTGAGAACTGTTGTAAATCAATTTCTCCATGAGGCAGAAATGTCAGTTTTCTACAGCTACCCACTTGCTATAATTTTTATCATTTCATGAATCATCACCCTAACATTGCCCATAATTTAACGATAGGAATATATACTGCATCCCGTCATTAACGAATACCGCAAACATTTTGTTATTATCATTAGCTTGAAAAATGCTTTAAAACTGCATGGGACAATTTGCATAAAGTGGGATTTCCATAAATCAGGTCATCCATAACTTGGGGAGAACTACGTGAATAATATTATCTCCATACCACTGATTATTAACCAATAACTTTAGAGGGCTATGGGCCAAATGCGGGCAGATGGGCCTATCTCGTTGGGCAACACACTCGGCATGGACGACTTGGGCCGAAGGGCCTGTTTCCATGCTATATGACCATAAGACTCCAATACAAAGACTTTAAATCACTTTCAATAAATTATAAACTATCCGTAAACCAGGTAAACTTTGACAAGACTGACAATAATTAACACAAAAACAACCTCAATCTGGCCAAGCATTTATCAGGGCTGACAGGGAAAGAGTTAAAGAGATGTGACGTGTAAAGCCTTGGATTCCTTCCAATGAATTAATTCACATTAGCAGGAGAGGGGACAATCATTGGAGAAGATTTTAAATTGAAAACTGCTTGGAAAGGAACTTTAGAGCAATATGGTTTATTTAGTTTTCAATTTTCTGCCAGGGTGTGTTCAAGACCAGAAGAAATAGAAAAGAAAGAAATGGAAAGAAAATACTGAAAATTTAAACAAACACTAAACTCCTCACTCTAATTAAAGAAAATACAGGAGCAATGGCAGGGAGCAATCAGGCTGCAAAGGCAGTCTCTCACTTCATGTTGGAGTGACCCTTAATTACTCCCTAACACACCGCTCCACTCAGAAAGCACAGAGAGGGTTTTATTCAATGTTGAAAAGTTTTGTTTTACCAGATGGAGGTTAATTTATCAAAGTGTACACATGTCATAACCCAGTACAACACCAATGCTACCAAGAGCACTCCGTCCCATTTGAATGAATATTAATTGCTAGTGATACCTACTGGTGAGACATGGCATATCCGCAGATCCCAAACCCAGAGTTTCCACACAACAAAGATGCTTTCTTCATCTGAAGAAGGAACCTTTGTGCTTCTATAAATCCATGGCACTGGGTTTGAAATGAATTTTTTTTACACATCCTGTTTCATAGAGTTGTTTCGTCCCCTCTGTAACTTGCTGCAAAAGGTTGATGTAAGGATGTGTCAAAGGTCAACTTGACGTTGGCTTTTGAGAGAACCCTGTAGATGTCCACTGATTTTCTCAATCTTAAACGTTAAAGGAATATTTTCAATGTATGTAGTCAATGTAAACATATTTAATTGTCCTCACTGCACAGACAATGGGCCAGATCTCATTGTCTATTGCTGGTATTTAGCTGTTTAACCAACTTTAAGTCTTGGACGTCCATACCAGCCTGTCCAAGGAATGAGACTGGGATTTTTGGAAACCAATTCTGTCACCTTGCTCTAATGCTGGAGCCCATGGTGACCAGAACTGGACCCCAAACTTGCTGAGGTTCCTCTGCACTTTGTTGTGAACCTGCTTTCAGATCCTGAGTCAGGCCAAAGCTGGTGCATTGATTTTAACAGGACGGTAGGGCAAAGGACTAGGAGGTCATGATGATAGGAGCTAACTTCTTTTCAAAGTACTAAGCTATAATTTATTGTTATCAATTACTTCTCAGTATTCCTAAGTGTTTTTAATCAACTATATTTTTTCAATTCAAAAAATATATATTTTTCAATAATTTTCAAATGTCTGGATCCTTCAAAGACCATTAAAATCATTGACAGTTTTTACAGTTGGCAGAGGAAAAGGCTCTGCCAGCTGTAAAAAGCTGTCAATGATCTTAAGTGGGAGTCGATCCAGGCATGGGGCAGGAGGTGTGGTGTTGGAGCAACATCCTATCACCAACATCACTGCTCATTCAGCTGGGGTTATTTAGAAATGAAAATCAGAAGACTGGAAATACCTGAAATCTGAAACAAGAATAAAAGTTGCTGGAAACACTCAGCAGTTCTTGCAGTGACTGACCGAACCGAGGCAGGCAGAAGCTGTGACTGGGAGACATAAAAGTCTTTATTCAAACAGCAGATCTTCTGGAGAAAATCTAGTTCTCTTCTGCTGACACAATGGTTTATCCTTTTTATACACAAAGACAACAATAAGCAAAGGAACACACTTTCAATGGCTATAATCAACTGCATAACTTTAACATTTTGAAAGTAGACAGGTAGCTCTGCAGAATTACATATTTACAATGGAAACACATCCCAACTAGCAGAACCCCTTTGAATATTCCATACTGGTGGCTGGTCTGAAAGCTTCTGAACACAAATTCCAGGCACCCAAAATATACCTCTTCTGTTACAGTGGTGAGGCATTGCTCCCTGAATATACAGTCCTGATGAAGGGTCTCAGCCCGAAATGTTGACTGTTCATTTCCCCCCATAGGTGCTGCCTGACCTACTGAGTTCCTCCAGCATTTTGTGTTTGTTGTCCTTGAATATACAACTAGCCAGAATATTAAGTGAAAGAACAGACCTGTCCTGAACTTCACACTAAGTGGCAGGGATATGCCTTTAACAGCATGTTAATACATGAGATGGCCACATAACACCTTCCCTGATCTCACCCTGAAGTTTTCAACAACGACCAATTAACATGAATGTTCATCTATTGTTTTCCCTGCATAGTTTCAATGGGACACAAACAGAATGTCCCACACCCAATGATTGGTTTCAAGAGCCTTAACATCTCAGTTGAAGTTAAATTGTAAACAGGTTTTATATCCTGAAGACTATTTCCTCTCTTCGATGGGAATTTTGTGTCCCTCTCTCACTGCTCCTCCTCTGTGATCCCAGCCCGCCTCCCCTCTTTTGTCCACCTATCACTGCTCTGCTTTTCCCTCCTATATATTGGGTTTCCCCTTTTCCTAACTTCAGGCCTGAAGAAGGGTCCTGACCTGAAACGTTGACCGTCTGCTTTTCTCCACGGATGCTGCCTGGCCTGCTCAGTTCCTCCAGCATCATCGTGTTTTTCATTAATGTGGCCAGAATTCAGTCTAGAGGCCAACTTAAGCACAGTATAATTCCTTGCTGTGCTCAGAGCTCTACACACTCGAGAATGTTTTTCCAGACATTTGGGACAATTCCCTTCAGCAGACTGTGGTCCTATAATGAACCCAGTGCAAAAGATGCAAAGGACAGAATAGAGAGGCTGGATTCTTTGGGGAGAACAGAAGGCTGCGGGGAGAGTTGGTAGAAGTGTATGAAATGATGAGGTTCTGGACAGATGGGAAGTGGGAGGCTCGGTGTACAAATTAGAAGTAAAACCATTTGTAGTTAACATGAGATTGGAATCTTGGATACGCTGCCTGCAGATGTGGTGGCCTTTCAGAGGGTGTTGAATCAATAAATAGTAGAGAAAACTTTGCAAGGTGACTGAGAGAGGACTGGGAGCTGGGGAGAATAAAGTGGGATTTGTGTAACTATGGGTGGTGGTCAAGTGTAAAGCTGGTGGGCTGAAGGGCCATTCCTCAGTCCCCGCCAGTGACAGGTTGGAGGGAATTTTGGGATTGGTTCCATATTCTCCTTCTGACCTTTGCCGATACTGAGGAACATTAAATACCGGTGGAAGTCCACATCCTCTTACCTGACAGAACGATAATTGAAGGTTGGGCTTTTTAGAGCAACAGTTTACTGTAGGAATCGTTGTTATTTCCCTCTTCCTGCCTCGATGCACTGTCCCCATCTCCAGGGACCTGGAGCTCTGAAGAATGAAGTGATGAACCTCGAAGACAAGCCAACATAAAACCTGGAATTATCAACAGAAATGACAGGAAAACACCAGCAGTTCTGAAACAGAGTAAACACCTCACATCAATCACCTTTCATTAGACCTCAAAATTAAGTGCAGATTTTATTCATTCAGACGTTGGTGGCTGCTGTATGAAGTAGAAAATATTTGTCGATCTATTTTATTGGTATCACAGTGTATTTTTCATACATTATATGCAGTAATCAAAGGTAAAATGCTGCCATTCTGATGATCTGGGTCTAACTCGAGATTCAGCCCATGTACAGGTGCATTCTCTAATTAAACAGCAGTCAGTTCAGGCAGCTGAGTTACTCATAACCAGTTGAGTAATTGAACTGAATTGGACAAGCACCTAGATTTAACAGGCGGTCTGTTATAGGTGCCCAGGAGATATTATATTTTTCAAGTTTTACTTATGTTGGAACAAAGTCACATTTTAATTTATTTGTTAAAGGTTCAGTTACGCATCAGGACTGTGCTCTTCCGTAGAACCATAGAAGAACCATAGAACAACACAGCATAATACAGGCCCTTCGGCCCACCATGTTGTGCCAACCTTTAAACCAACCTAAGTATCTAACCCCTTCTTCCCACATATTCCTCTATTTTAAATTCCTCCATATGCTTATCTAACAATCTCTTGAACTTGACCAACGTATCAGCCTCCACCACCTCCCTAGGCAGCACATTCCATGCACCAACCACTCTCTGGGTGAAAAAAACCTCCCTCTGATATCTCCCTTGAACTTCCCACCCATTACTTTAAAGCCATGCCCTCTTGTATTGAGCATTGGTGCCTCGGGAAAGAGGTGCTGGCTGTCTACTCTTATCTATTCCTCATTATTTTGTACACCTCTATCATGTCTCCCCTCATCCTCCTTCTCTCCAGTGAGTAAAACCCTAGCTCCCTTAGTCTCTCCTCATAATCCATACTCTCCAATCCAGGCAGCATCCTGGCAAATCTCCTCTGTACCCTTTCCAACGCTTCCACATCCTTCCTATAATGAGGCGACCCGAACTGGACACAGTACTTTAAGTGTGGTCTAACCAGAGTTTTGTAAAGTTGCATCATTACCTCGCGGCTCTTAAACTCGATCCCTCGACTTATGAAAGCTAACATCCCATAAGCTTTCTTAACTACCCTATCCACCTGTGAGGCAACTTTCAGTGATCTGTGGATATGAACTCCATCTGCCACTTGTCAGCCCAGCTCTGCATCTTATCAATATCCCTCTGCAAGCTGCGACAGTCCTTCACACTATCCACAACACCACTGACCTTTGTGTCATCTGAAAACTTGCTAACCCACCCTTCTACCCCCTCATCCAAGTCATTAGTAAAAATCACGAGAAGTAGAGGTCCCAGAACCGATCTTTGTGGGACACTGCTAGTCACAGCCTTCCAATCCGAATGCAATCCCTCCACCACAACCCTCTGCTTTCTATATGCAAGCCAATTTTGAATCCGCACGACCAAGCTTTCCTGGATCCCATGCCCTCTGATCTTCTGAAGAAGCCTACCATGTGGAACCTTGTCAAACGCCTTACTAAAATCCATGTAGACCATATCTACTGCACTACCCTCATCAATCTTCCTGGTCACCTCTTCAAAGAACCCTATCAGACTTGTGAGACATGATCTTCCCTTCACAAAGCCATGCTGGCTGTCTCTAATCAGTCCATGATTCTCTAAATGCTCATAGATCCTATCTCTTAGAATCCTTTCCAACAGCTTACCCACCACAGACGCAAGGGTCACTGGTCTGTAATTCCCTGGACTATCCCTACTACCTTTTTTGAATAAGGGGACAACATTTGCCACCCTGCAATCCTCCGGTACCATTCCCGTGGACGACGAGGACTCAAACGATCCTAGCCAACGGTTCAGCAATCTCCTCCCTCACCTCACGAAGCAGCCTGGGGAATATTCCGTCAGGCCCCAGGGACCTATCTGTCCTAATATTTTCTAACAGCTCCAAAACATCCTCTCTCCTGATATCTACATGCTCTAGAACATTACCCTTACCAACACTGTCCTCAGCATCATCAAGACCCCTCTCCTTGGTGAATACTGAAGAGAAGTATTCATTGAGAACCTCACCCACTTCCACAGCTTCCAGGCACATCCTCCCACCTTTGTCTTTAATCAGACCTACCTTTATTCTCGTTATCCTTCTGCTCCTCACGTACGTGAAAAAAGCCTTGGGATTCTCCTCAACCTTACTCACCAAAGCCTTTTCATGTCCCCTTCTTGCTCTCCTCTGCCCCTTCTTAAGTTCCTTCCTTGCTACCCTATATTCCTCATAAGCCCTGTCTGAACCTTGCTGCTTACACCTTATGTATGCTGCCTTTTTCTTCCTAACTAGTTGTTCCACCTCTCTTGTCACCCATGGTTCCTTCACCCTGCCATTCCTTCTCTGCCTCACCGGGACAAGTTTACAGGTGATGTATGTTTGCAGTGTAGGTTTGACTGGATGGTGTAAGGGTGATGGAATGAACCATTTCCCTCATTCTCTTGCCCAGCACTATCAACACAACAACATCTAAAAGTATGGACTGTTGAGTTCACCCCTTCTTACTGCTACATGTAGCCCCAGAGCCCAGTAGGGTGACCAGCAAGGACTTATTAAATTGGCAAATGAATAGGTGAGAGAATGATTTGGGAGGTTTCACCGGAATCCTGTGCAGAAACTGTTGTGCACTGCCTTGCCCATTGTTGAGAAGTGAATGAGGTCTTAACAAGCATTTTCCAAGGCAGCTGCACAGCAGTGGTATAAAAGGCTGGCACGGGGCGGAAGGGGAACAGAGTGGGGAGAGTGGGGAACATGGTGTTCTGCTGTGTGGTTGGTTCCCTACAACGGTCTGGTCTGATTCAGTGCCCCGCTGTGAGCAGACCCAAGCTATGCCAGGTGTGGACTCATCAAAGACCAATGAATTTAGCATCTCACACTGAGGTTCATATATGGATGCGGGGCGATCCTTTCCATTGAATCATAATTGCAGGTTGTAGGTTGCACCTATGGCAGCCAAATTCTGTTGGTAAGTGCTGTACCAGACAAACAGCAGTTGGGCTCAGGTGAATCACACACAAGGGCCTGAGACAATATCCTGATGGTCGATAATCCTCCCAGAAATGATCCCTACTGTGATCTAACAAGAACAAAATCATATGTAATGGTATTGGTATTGGTTTATTATTGTCACTTGTACTGAGGTACAGTGAAAAGCTTGACTTATAAACCGATTGTACAGGTCAATTCATTACACAGTGCAGTTACATTGAGTTAGTACAGGGTGCATTGAGGTAGTACAGGTAAAAACAATAACAGTACGGAATAAAGTGTCACAGCTACAGAGAAAGTGCAGTGCAATAAAGTGCAAGGTCACAAGGAGGTAGATCATGAGGTCAAGAGTCCATCTCATCGTATAAGGGAACTGTTCAATAGTCTTATCACAGTGGGATAGAAGCTGTCCTTAAGCCTGGTGGTACGTGCCCTCAGGCTCCTGTATCTTCTACCCGATGGAAGAGGAGAGAAGGGAGAAGAAGTACTGATCTATCTTTGAGGTAAGTTTGTTCACACACCTCCAACAAAAAATTGTGTAGTACTACTGAATATTGGTTTAACCCAGATGAGAGTAGCTTTCCCACATTTCTGGGCATCCTGGCAGCTGTTGGAAATCCATCTCCTCATTTTTGGAAGAGATTTCTTCTCCCCCTGCAATGTTTTCTGCTATAAAACTCACCTAAGTGAGGCCAACAGTTGTGCAGCACTTAAACTTCACCTGCAGCTCTCTGCTCTGAGACACTACAGTTCCCATTTGCTCACTGAATACCCACATTACTGTGAAACTGATGTTTAAAGGTCTACACTCAAACCCCATTCATTGTTCTCTCTGTGACTGAGATCAGGGTCAAGGTCTGTCTCAGCTTCCAAGCCTCAGAACCAGAAGTCAGATGAGGAAAAGTTTTCCTGCCAAGGAGGTCTGGAAGGCATTGCTGGGGGAGGAGCAAAGACAGACAACTGCAGCGTTCTAAAGGGAGCTGACTCAGTATCTGAAAAAGGAGGTACTTGTAGTGAGGAGAGGGTAGTGGACTAACTGGGTTGCCCTGTTGGAGAACTGACATGCTGGATTTGATAGACTGAATGGGTTTCTTCCAAGCTATAACCCTTCTGTGGTCCTGTAATTCAATGTTCATCTTGCACTCAACATCTGGTCATCACCAGAATCAGAATCAGAATCAGATTTATTATCACTGTCTTAGATGATGTGAAATGTGTTGTGTTGCGGCAGCAGTACAGGGCAAGACATAAAATTACTATAAATTACAAAAGAAATAAATAGTGCAAAAAAAAGGAATAAAGAGGTGGTGTTCATGGGTTCATGGACTGTTCAGAAATCTGAGGGCGGAGGGGAAGAAGCTGTTCCTGAATTGTTGAGTGTGGGTCTTCAGGCTCCTGTACCTCGTCCCCGATGGTAGTAACAAGAAGAGGGCGTGTCCCAGGTGGTGAGTGTCCTTAATGATGGATGCCGCCTTCTTGAGGCACTGTTTCTTGAAGATGTCCTCGATGGTGGGGAGAGTTGTGTCCGTGATGGAGCTGGCTAAGTCTACAACCCTCTGCAGCCTCTTGTGATCCTGTACATTGGAACCTCCATACCAGGCTATGATGCAACCAGTCAGAATGCTCTCCACCCTATGTCAATAGAAATTTGTAAGAGTCTTTGGGACATAGCAAATCTCCTAATGAAGTAGAGCCACTGGCATGCCTTCCTCATGATTGCATGAATGTGTTGGGCCCAGGATAGATCCTCTGAGATGTTGACACCCAGCAACTTGAAGCTGCTCACCCTTTCTACCTCTGACCCCTCAGTGAGGACTGGTGTGTGTTCTCCCGACTTCCCCTTCCTGAAGTCCACAATCGATTCTTTGGTCTTGCTGATGTTGAGTGCGAGGCTGTTGTTATGACACCACTCAACCAGCCGATCTATCTCACTCCTGTACGCCTCCTCGTTGGTGTCTGAGATTTTACCAATAACAGTGGTGTCATTGGTGAATTTATAGATGGTGTTTGAGCTGTGCTTAGCCATACAGTCATGTGTATAGAGAGAGTAGAGCAGTGGGCTAAGCACATATCCTTGAGGTGCGCTGTGTTGATTATCAGCAAGGAGGTGTTATCACCAATCCGTTTATCACAGAGGCATTTGTGGGATCTTGCTGTGCAGAAATTGGCTGCCATCTTTCCTAGATTGCAAGAGTAACTAAACTTGAAAATATTCATTGGCTGCAGGGTTTTTGGATGATTTGCAAGTCACTTTAGTGAGATATCTATGTTAAATGGAACATTGAAATATAACCACAGACATTGTTGGGACAGGAATTGGGATAAATTAGTAAGAAATTAGTCCTTTCACTTTTACAATCTGGATCCGAATATGCCCAGATGATGAATAAAATCTTCATTCTTTCTGATAATTTCCACAATTCCAAATGGAACCACTTTTGATTGAATTAATTCAGTTCCATTTGGTATGAGTTGCTTTCATAAAACTGCTAGCAATTTGCGTTAATTGGCATTCATAGGGGGACACATATGCAAACATTTTGTTGGTTTTGGCAATCATATTGCTCCAGAGGTGTGATTGGGGATCATTTCTGGAGTTTGAGATAAATGTTCAGAGTGGTTTCAATGAAGTTCAACTAATGCAAGGTTATGCAGTTGATATTTTTAAAAAATCTTTCTTTGACTTACTTGACTAATACACTTTGAAATAACTTGTATGAAGCTCTGTTACTTAGATAAATCAACTTTATAAATCTCCTCAAAAACTGGATGAAGTGCACATTATCCATGTGATCTCACGGCTTCCACTGTCCACCCTCGAGACATTGCTTCTCGACAGATAGTCACCTCTGTGGTCCACAGAACATTTCTTCTATTGAACATTGGAACGTAGCAAAACTGATGTATTTTCAGAGTCTGCAATTTATTCTCAACTTATTCTCCAACTCTTTTCTAGTTGGAGAATCTTTAATCTTTGTTAATATCGGCTTTACATTATCTTATAGTTTTGGTGAGTGGCCAAAGTAAACCTACCGACTTGCTAATGAGTAACTGGGCGTTCTATCTCCTCCCCATCAGTCTCCCTCCCACCTACAAATTGAGAGTAGGAAGGCTGTGGATGTTAGCAAACTCCTCTGAAAACAAATCAAAAACAGATTGAAACAAAGCAGAGGGAAGATACAAGACTGAGAGGCCTGTTGTGGTTGGTGAGGTGTGTCCTTGGAGAGTGTGAGGGCAGAATGTTGTTCAGACACCCCAGCACACAAGCTGTTCATCCAACAGCCTCAAGGGACAGCTTGAACATGGTTTTATAATGTAGTGATTTATTTTTGTAACTGACAATGATAGTTCCATCATCTGTGCCTCCCAATACTCATTCAAGTTGTTTTTGCATCTGTGTGCTATAAAGATTGAAGTACAGGCTATAGAGAGAGGGGTATACATGGCAAGCATAAACAATAGATCTTCAGCTTGATTGATGGTGACTGAAGTTTGGAAACATTTCCACATTTTTGATCTGTTTTCTATTGGTTTTTATGAGTGTGGCTGGTGATCAGAGCAATAAGAAAATATTTTGATTTAACTTGCTATTAAGTATGATCCAGAACCTCACACAAGGCAAACCGGGGCATTTCAGATAACAAAATATGCTCACTTAGCAGGATTATTGGATAATTCTTATTTTGCTTGGAGCTGAGACCTCCGCTGTCTTCGTCCAACAATGTCCTGTTTATGGAAGTTTAGGGATGGTTCACCAAGTGATCTCAATATCGCTTGCAGACCTCCATGCTTCAATATCAGGTTCCCACCAGTTTTAAGAAGACCACTATCATCCCAGTACCTAAGAAAAACAAGGTAACATGCCTCAGTGACTAACGACGGGTGGCTCTGACATCCACCATCATGAAGAGCTTCGAGGTGCTGGTCATGGCATGCATCAACTCCAGCCTCTCAGACAACCTCAACCCACAGCAATTAGCTTATCACCGAAACAGGTCTACAGCAGATGCCATCTCCCTGGCCCTACACTCAGCTCTGGAGCATCTGGACAGTAAAGACACCTACGTTAGACTATTATTTATTGACTACAGCTCCACCTTCAATACTATAATTCCAAGCGAACTCATCTCCAAACTCTGAGACCTGGGACTCAACACCTCCCTCTGTAACTGGATCCTTGACTTTCTGACCAACAGACCGCAATCAGTGAGGATAGGCAGCAATACCTCCGGCATGATTATTTTCAACACCGATGCCCCACAAGGCTGTGTCCTCAGCCCTCTACTCTACTCCCTATGCACTCATGACTGTGTGGCCAGGTTCTGTTCTAACTCCATCTACAGGTTTGCAGATGATTCCACCGTTGTAGGCCGTATCTCAAATAATGATGAGTCGGAGTACAGGAAGGAGATAGAGAGCTTAGTGACATGGTGTCATGACAACAACCTTTCCCTCAATGTCAGCAAAACAAAAGAGTTGGTCAATGGCTTCAGGAAAGGGGGCGGTGTACTTGCACCTGTCTACATCAATTGTGCTGAGGTCAAGAGGGTTGAGAACTTCAAGTTCCAAGGAGTGAACATCACCAATAGCCTGTCCTGGTCCAATCACGTAGATGCCACAGCCAAGAAGGCTCACCAGTGCCTCTGCTTCCTCCGGAGGCTAAAGAAATTTGGCATGTCCCCTTTGACACTCACCAATTTTTATTGATGCACCATAGAAAGCATCCTATCCGGGTGCATCATAGCTTGGTACGGCAATTGCTCTGCCCAGGACTGCAAGTAACTGCAGAGAGTTGTGGACACAGGGCAGCGTGTCACAGAAACCAACCTCCCCTCCATGAATTCTATCCATACCTCTCGCTGTCTTGGTGAAGGAGCCAGCATAATCAAAGACCCCACCCACCTGGATCATTCTCTCTTCTCCCCCCTCCCATCAGGTAGAAAATACAAGAGCCTGAGGGCACATATCACCAGGCTCAAGGACAGCTTCTATCTCACGGTGATAAGACTATTGAACGGTTCCCTTATACAATGAGAGGGACCCTTGACCTCACAATCTACCTTGTTATGACCTTGCACCTTATTATCTGCCTGCAATGCACTTCCCTGTAGCTGTGACACTTTACTCTGTACTCTGTTATTGTTCTTACCCTGTACTACCTCAATGCACTCTGTACTAACTCAATGTATTTACACTGTGTAATGAATTGATCTGTACGTACGGTATGCAAGTTTTTCACTGTACCTCAGTACAAGTGACAATGATAAACCAATACCAATATTTCCCAGTTCCAACATTTTCACTCCATTGCCTCTCTGCCAATCACTCATTAGAGAGGCAAGGTACCAATGTTTACAAACCCAACACTGAGCACCAAAGGAGGCAGAAAGGATTTGCTCACATCAGAGTCCTGGTCATCATTGATACCTTCTGCTGAACTTTGGCTTAAAGAGAAAAGCTGGTGAGGGGGTGTACAGAGGGGATTTGGGATGGTGGGCTGGAGTAGGTGTGGTAAGAGAGCAAAGGGCCAGAGGAAAGAGAGAGGGAGCAGTGTCTGGTGCAGGGAGGAAGGAGGGGGTTAAGTAGTAGGGTGCAAGGAGATGGCAGGGTGGGAGGGAGTGAGGGTCAGCAGGAGGGTGACAGGAGGTTGTGATGGGAGGGACACTGAAGGGGGGGACACAGAATGTCGGAGATCAACTTGGCCACTCACCAAAACTATATGATAATGTAAAGCTGATATTAGCCAAGATTAAAAGATTCTCCAAGTGGAAGAGAGTCGTGTAAATATGCAGTTGAGAATAAGTTGGCAGACTCTAAAAATAAATCAATTTTGCTACGTGTCAATATTCCATAGCAGAAATTTTCTGTGGGCCAGAGGTGACCATCTGTAGGGAAGCAATGTCTCGAGGGTGGACAGTGGAAGCTGTGAGCTCACATGGACAATGTGCACTTCACCCAGTTTTTGAGGAGATTTTTAAAGTTGAGCCGAGTTTATACTTGAACGAAGTTCTACAGAAGCTGAAAAACACGATGATGCTGGAGGAACTCAGCAGGCCAGGCAGCATCCGTGGAGAAAAGCAGGTGGTCAACGTTTTGGGTCCTGCTTTTCTCCACGGATGCTGCCTGGCCTACTGAGTTCCTCCAGCATCATCCTGTTTTTCATCTGGATTCCAGCATCTGCAGTCCTTTGTTTCTCTACAGAAGCTGTACCAAGCACAGACTCATCTTTTAGGTTGGACTCCACTTCATTCCATCTTCTCCAGCCAGCATGCCTCCCCTAGCACGGCACACAGGGCTGAGACAGGGGCTTGTGCTCACAACTTAAATGTGTAACTTCCGATGAAAATCAAAACACTGCAGATGCTGGAACACTGAAATAAAAACAGAAAATGCTGGAGACTCTGGAGTCAGGCAGCAACTGTGGAGATGGGAACAGAGTGAATGTTTCAGGCTGGGATTCTTCATCAGAATTGGGAAAGAGAGATAAAAAGCAATTATAAGATGTAGCCATGTGGCAGGAAGAATATTCTCTGTAATTTAAAATTATATTTTATAAATTTCTGCGCTCTGGTCCTGACAAAAGGTCCCAAACCGAACATGAACTTGCTGCCTTTCTTTGATGAAGGCTCTTCCAGCCGAAGCATGTTTCCTCACTTTCTTCTGTCTCTCTCTCCACAGATGCTGCCTGATCTGCTGATTGTTTCCAGCATTTTCTATTTATACATGTAACAGCTAAGTCTACTTCAATAGAAGTGCAGGCTTATTTTTCTTACACTGCAGTGCTGTACAAAGAATATTGCTTTTTATGGAGCTGGTGGCCGTAAGAAAAATGGAGGGTTATGGGCTGTGCAGGAGGGAAGGGTTAGATTGATCATGGAGGAGGTGTTTATATAGTTTGGCACAACATTGTGGGCTGAAGGACTCATACTGTGCTGTACTGTTCTATGTTCTAAAAGATTCCACCAATATCATTTGTAAGATTGCTAAGGAGACTGCCTTTTATCTGTTCAGAGTTCTAGCCTTCATTCCCTCCTCAGTCAATGTCACCAACATAAAATCAAAGTCAAAGTCAAGTTTATTGTCAGATGCACAAGTCCATGTGTGCACAGGTGCAATGAAAAACTTACCTGCAGCAGCATCACAGGCACAGAGCATCAGATTTACAACATTCAGGAGAAAAACATAAATTAAACATAAACTATACAAGAAAGAACATAATTAGAACAAAATAAACAAAGTCCATTGTCATACAAAGCGGTCACAGTGTTGCTATACTGAGGCAGTGATCAGGGCTGTGCCGGTTGGTTCAAGAACCAAATGGTTGAAGGGAAGTCGCTGTTCCTAAACCTGGTGGTGTGGGACTTCAGGCTTCTGTACTTCCTGCCTGATGGTAGCAGCGAGAAGATGGCACGGCCCAGATGGTGGGGATCTGTGATGATGGATGTTGCCTTCTTGAGGCAGCGCCTCCTGTGGATACTACGGAGGGACGTGCCTGTGATGTAATGGGCTGAGTCCACTACTCTCTGCAGCTTCTTACATTCCTCCACATTTCAATTGCTTTACCAGACCATGATGCAACCAGTCAGGATACTTTCAACAGTACATCTCTAGAAGTTTGTTCGAGTGTTCAGTGAAAAGCAGAACCTCCTTAACCTCCTAAGAAAGTAAAGACACTGGCGCACCTTCCTTGTGATTGCATCTGTGTGCTGGGCCCAGGATGGGCAATAAATACTGAGCCCACAAACAACACTTGTATTAAACGATGAACAAAATGAAATGGCAGGAACGAGCAAATTAACCTCACCCCCTTTTCTCTAAGTCTCAGTGGATTGACTGCACTCTGTCTTCCAACACCAGTCATTGTGTTCCTGTACCCTGGACAGAACCCAAACCAAAGTCCAACACTCTGACTTCCTCACTCAGAAATTCGAGGTGTTTGGAAAGAATTGCACATTTTCCATTTTAGAAGAAAGGTTTTATAGTTTAGAGACGAAGGCAAATTTTTGCAGTGTAAAGTAAATATCGTACCTTAACCCAGAGAAAGGAACTGCAAACCATATGTTTATGTAAGTTCTAATTCCACATTCAAAGATTTACTTTTAAAACTTGCAGACATTTTTCTGTAGTTATTATAAGGAAGTGAAGTTACATATATTCAGGAAGCTGTTAAAATGGTTGGAAATTCTTGCCCTGCTAAGTATTACTTGGACTAAATATGTTTACCTTTGTTATCAGTGAGCTCTGGGCCCTGAGTGAGGTGGGAAGTGGGAGGAAGTATGGCTGGTTATTTAGTTAATGAAACAACTTGGCCTCTTTGGATGATGTCATCTGGCTACTTCCCATAGAAAAGCCATCCACAGTTCTCAAATTTTCTCCAATGTTTAAAAGATAGAATCTTTTTCCCAGAGTGGAAGTGTCAAATATTAGAGGGCATCGGTTTAAGGTGAGAGGGGGAGAGTTTGAAGGAGATGTGTGAGGCAAGTTTTTTTTGCACAGAGAGTGGCAGACCACGCTGCCGGGGAGGTGGTGGAAGCAGATACGACAGCAACGTTTAAGAAGCACTTCAACAGAGATATAAACAGGCCGGGAGTGGAGGGATACAGACCACGTGCAGGCAGATGTGAAGCTTAAATTGGCATGGTCAGCACAGATGTTGTGGGTCGAAGGGCCTGTTCCTGTGCTGTACTGTTCCAGGTTGTGTGTTCTATTTATTATTTCAGAATGTCATATCAGGGGCACATGGCTCATTAAATTACTTTCAATCTCACTGTGACAGTTGCAACTAAGCTGAAAGGTTCTGTTGCAATGATTTTTTTAATCCAAAAGGATATTTCTGTTCTCCACAGTAGATGTGTCAGAGGAACCAAGGTGGGGATTGAATCTGAGAGTAGCGCCAGGATGCGTTCAAATATCGCAAAATCTTTCAGCCAATGAATTAGTCTTGAATCAACACATTAAAATCCCTCAAATGCCTATAGGAGCCGCTGTTTCAAGAAGGCAACATCCATCATCAAAGATCCCCACCATCCAGGCCGTGCCATCTTCTCGCAGTTCCCATCGGGCAGGAGGTACAGAAGCCTGAAGTCCCCACACCACCAGGTTCATGGAACAGCTACTTCCCTTCGACCATCTGGTTCTTGAACCAACCTGCACAACCCTAATCACTACAGTTTAGCAACCCTGGGACCACTTTGCACTAAAATGGACTTTGTTTATTTTATTCCAATTATGTTCTTTCTTGTAATCAGCTGCATCATCACAGTGAACTTTGTCGCTAGAAACAAAGCTTAGAAACTGACATTAGTTTGTAGAGGAATCCACACTGCAACTTTCAACTCAGCAGTTTTTGAGTGAGTGCCTCAGATTTCATAAAAGTAATTATTTAAGAACATTCTTTTAACAGGTTGCCTATTTTCTTTAAAAACAAATGAGATAGAATAAAGTTTTTCCAAAGTGGAAATTCCTCCATGTCCTTCAATACTCCACTCAGAAGGAAATAGGTTTTCTCAAAAATGACGAACCAGCCAGTTAAGATCGCGTTTCTGAAACTGCACACCTCCTGTTAACAGCAAGTCAGCTCAGAATAGTGAAAGGTCCAGTAAATCATTAAACCACTTGACAGGTATCAGAGGATATCTGCTGGGGCTTACACAAACCAAACAAATAGCATTCAGCGTCTGCTGCACTGGTGTTGAAAGCAAGTGAGTGAAAAAGTGTGACATTTAGCTTTGCAAACGTTCTCAATCAACTCTTTGACTTGACTGTACTTTGGGAATTCATTTTGACACACTGATTTTAAAAAGCTCTGGATGTCAATCCACAAATTAACCCTTGAAACCTCGTCCTCCCCAGAGAGAAGATGTTAACTGTGGTCAGGGCTGTGCAACCACAAGGATATCTCTTTAAGTTGTCCAGGGACATCTCTGAAATGGGTCCTTGCAGTGCTGGGCAGGCGCCTCCATCTCAGCAGTTAGCTGCTGCAGGCCGAGCAGAATGATTTCATCTGAAATGTGGAGATGTCCATGTTCCCATGTGCATCACTCTGCAAGAGGCAGGAAGCTTTATGCAGCTGTATAAAACTTTGTATATAAATGAATGTTGAACCAGTAAAATCATTTCCATCTGTACTGTAGGGTATTGAATGCAATTCTGGTCGCCCCATTACAGGAAGGATGTGGAGGCTGTGGAGAGGGTGCAAAAGAGGTTCACCAGGACGTTGCCTGGATTAGAGGGTATGCGCTATAAGGAGAGTTTGACAAACTTGGGTTGTTTCCTCTGGAGCGGTCGAGGCTGAGGGGAGACCTGATAGAAGTTTGTAAGATTATGAGAGGCACAGATAGAGTAGACAGTCAGAACTTTCTCCCAGGGTGGAAATGTCAAATGCTAGAGGACATACATTTAAGTTGGGGGGTGGGGGGCAGTTTAAAGGAGATGTGTGGAGTAAATTTTTTACACAGAGTGGTGGGTGTCTGGAACGGGCAGCCAGGAGTGGTGGTGGAGGCAGATATGATAGTAACATTTAATGGGCATTTAGACCAACACGTGAACGGGCAGGGAATGAGTGACACGGATCATGTGCAGGCAGATAGATTATTTAATTTGGCATCATGTTCAGCACAGACATAGTGGGCCGAAGAGTCTGTTCCTGTGCTGTACTGTTCTGTGTTCTATGATGTTCTGGAGAAAATGCCACTCAGGCGGTCCCTGGGGATCGAGGGTGGAATTGCTTCACTCCAGTTCTGTGGGTTTTGAGGTGACTGACGTGACTAACGTGGGAACCACTGACTTCCCTGGTGGGCAGGATGTGCCAGCCGGGATGTGTGGATGGGTAGTTGTGTGGTGATGGCTGTCCCTCCTGCCAGGGTTTGGTGTGCTTCTGACTCATGGACTCAAGGTCGTCAATACCATCCCAAATGGTCCTTCTCAACTCGGCCAAGGACTCCCAGGACTCGGTGAGGCGGTTGCACTTCCTTGAACGTTTCTCTCTGTCTGTCGATTAACCTCTTCCCATGACGGAGCTTGGTATCGGGGGCCTCTGTTGGGAGCAGGACTTGGGCTGGAGCCAGGGATTGGGAATGTGGTAAGTGAGTAGCCTGTCAGAGACAAGAGACCGGGGACATGGTCGGGCATTTGACCAGGAGCTGGAGTCTGGTGCGTGGTCCAGAAGGTCGGCACAACGGGGCTGAAATGTCAGCAGGAAGGATGTGGCAAGGGTTCCTGACACTCTTTATGTGTGGGTGTGTGTCACAGTGGGTGTGTATGGGTGTGTTTCAGAGAGAGTGTGTGTGTGTGTGTGTGTGTGTGTGTGTGTGTGTGTCAGAGTGGGTGTGTGTCAGAGTGGGTGTGGGTATGTGTGTGTGTCAGGGTGGGTGTGGGTGTGTGTGTGAGTGTGCGTGAGTGTGTCTGGGTGCATGTATCAGAGTGGTTGTGTGTGGATGTATATGTGGGTGCGTGTGTGTGAGAGTGTGCATGTGAGAATGTGTGGGTGTGTATGTGAGTGTGAGTGTGTGTCAGTGTGTGTGTGGGTGAGTGTGTGTATCTGTGTGTGTGTGTGTGTGTGTGTGTGTGTGTGTGTGTGTGAGTGAGTGCATATGCTATCGAGGGAGTGTGCATGTATAAGGTGACACACACTACATGAATGTTAATACTCCTGCGTCGGAGGCTGGACTGGTCCCCTTGGACCCCTTGGTCCTTCTTGGACCTCCTTGGTCTCCTTGCCACTGGATCTGGACCTTGGTCTGTGGATCACGTAAACTGACTGAGTCCGTCACCATCCAGTGTTTATTGCAGCAGCCTGCAGACCACCAGGCACCAGCTGTGTTAAACACACTTCATGGTACTGTGGTTTACTCATACTCCTGACACCTTATTAGAGTGTAGGTGCGAATGTTTGAGCTTCACAGATGTAATGTAGAAATGTGGCTTGAATCTGGCACCAACCACTCATCCACAATGAACCCAATATATTGCTGGTCTCCTGCATTTCCTCTATCGTACATTTCAATGTATTTTGCCCATTACCTCAGCCAGCTCTCCCCTCATACCTTCAGAATTTCTTATGTTTAGATTTGAGATCCCAGTTTTGGATTAAACCTTTCAACAATGTAAAATTCTACCACATTATGGTCACAATTCCCTAAAGGTCCCCTCACATAAATATACAGTTTAACCCTTTCTCATTGCGCAAAAGGAGACCCCAAGCCAGTCAGTTCCTGACCTCATTCTCCAACGTATTGATCTGGAAAAACATCTCATCCATTCCATGAAAATGTCTTCCATCTTACTTAATGCTAACTTGGACTGCTCTAGCCTATACTTGGAAAGACAAAGAAAACAAAGGTTAATGGGCTAATCGTCATAAGAGCAAAATAGCAACAAATCAAATCTGACATTTTCAGCGAAGAACATCAAAACACTTCGAAAAAACCTCGAGACATTCAAATTCTGTTTCCAGCGTTATTAATAAGGAGTTGGTCATGTCACAGAAGGTGTCCTGGGACCTTCTTCAGCAGCCCAGTTTGTGTATAAATGTGTGTGTGTGTGTGTGTGTGTGTGTGTGTGTGTGTGTGTGTGTGTGTGTGTGTAATTGAGGGATTGAGCAGATGAGACGTCACCATGTGTACACACTAGTGTGGGCAGTAATACCCCTGAACTGGAGCACAGATGTCATCATATCATCCTGGTCTGGGCAAACAGAATCCCTCACACCAAGGTCAGCTCATCAGTTTGAAGGCAGCACATGGGTTAATCCAAGGACAGACAAGTGGACCCACTCAACTATTAACCTGGGAGTACCTTGAGAACAGAAGGTCACCTGACATCCCTGCCCACTTGGTGAGAGCTGGAATCCCGATCTCCAGAGGTTAGATTGTGAAAGGAGTTTCAATTCAGACAATGCCGATTGTTGCAGTCACTCGGTTAGTGCCCAGAAGCTTGTAAACTGTGAACAAAGGGGTGGTTTATTTCACAGTTGTTGTGTGTAAGAATTCATGGTTGGTGCCGGTATTGGAATTAATTTATTACTGTTACAATGAAAAGCTTTGTTTGTGTGCCATCCAGACACATCACTCCATACATAAGCACATCGAGGTAGTAAAAAGAAAACAGAATGCAGAATATAGTGTTACAGTTACAGGGAAAGTGCAGTGCAGGCAGACAATAAGGTGCAAGGGCCGCGACGAGGTAGGTTGGGAGATCAAGAGATTTCCTTTTAACGTATAAGAAGTCCATTCAAGAGTCTGATAACAATGGGATAGAAGCTGTTCTTGAGCCTTACGCTATGTCTTCTCAAGCTGTTGTATCTTCTGTCCACATGTTTCCTTGGTGAGAGAGGCAGACCCAGAGGCATTAGCCACACAAATCCCTGGAGAGGGACCTATGTGTTTCTTTGTATCTCTCCCAATAGCTCAGAAACAGGAGTAGATGTGAACCACACAGCCCTGGAGTCCGCTCCCATTCAGTAGGACAATGGCTGGTCTCAGCTCCACTCCCCTGCCTGTGCCCCAGAAACCAGGAGTCCCGCTCTCCAAAAGTTTGTTCACCTCAGCTTTGAATGTGCTCCATGACATGACCTGTGCAGCTCTGAGGGTGGAGAATTTCAAAGATTTGCAGCACTCTGAGAGAAGAAATTCCTCCTCACCTCAGTCTTAAATACAGTGTCAATTGTTACTGGGGCAAAGTTAGCCCGTCACCTTGACTCAAGAGTGAGCAAATGCCTGAAGAACACAACAATTACCTTGAATTCATTGTTATTGTTCTGGTCAGCGAGCCAATCCTTTCACTTTACTCTGGTGATCCAATGGAGGTGTCTTGGTTTATATTAAACTTCTCCATCTACAGCTGTGACATTACAGTGAGCGTTTGCCAATACTCATGTTACCAAAGGTGTCACTGGGACAGTGTAGAAATGCGAAGGTGTTCTGCTGATGATAACAGCTGTTGAATAAACCTTTCATCCCTTTTTCCAAAGCTTTTTAAATTGGTAAATAGTTAAATTGGTTTATTATTGTCACATGTACTGAGGTACAGTGAAAAACTTTGTTTTCCATGCCATCCATACAGATCATTTCATCACATCAGTGGATTGAGGTAGTACACGGGAAAACAATAACAGAATGCAGAATAAAGTGTTACAGTTACAGAGAAAGTGCAGTGCAGGCAGACAATAAGGTGCAAAGTCATAACAAGGTAGATTGTGAGATTAATGTACTAGGAGACCATTCAAGATTCTGATAATAGTAGGATAGAAGCTGTCCTTGAGCCTGGTGGTGTACGTTCTGCCCGATGGGAGGGGGGAGAAGAGAGAATGTCTGATTTGCTATTCTTAACTATGGATATAATCATTATATGCACATTTAAGGTATTCAACACAGCACAATACTTCAGTCCATTTAATTTGAAATTTGTTATTTTTTCACTCTACATATTTCATTTCAATACTTTTATTTATATTCCTGTCAGAACCAAGCCCTCTTTACTCGGCGGCACATCATTAATAGGAAGACCAACAGTAAAACTTAACATTTTTCAAAATATGTTAAGCTTGTAACATAGGGCGGTATGCAGGAGGTGTTTAAAAATAAACAAAGATATTAATAATGCAGAACTGTTGGAGTGTTCTCCAACATAGCTTCTGCTGTGTCTATTTGCTGAATGACAGTGATCTGCTGTCTGCTGCTGGACTTGTTACTTCATTGGAAAGTTGTGGACTCACGATCTTCCTGGTTCAAAGAGGAGATAAAGAAGTCTGACTTTCTCCAGAGTTTGCCAGTGAGATCACAAACTTTTACTAACTGGAAAATTATCCCCTCTGTGCCACTATTTAGAAGGCAATACAGAAACAAAACACATATTATTCCCTTCCTAGACTTCCCCAGAAAATGAGATAGTTTTGACATGGGCTAATTCCTGAACTGTTGATTCAGTTGATTGGGTAATGCTGACCAGATTTGAAGGAACAGCCAAGATGAACAAGAATTGACAGCTGCCAAGAACTTGTAAAGATTTTGTCCGGGTTAGAATCAGAAACAGTTCAAAAACTGTCTGCTTCTGCTGAGGCTTCACCTGACAGCAATTTCCAGACGGAACTGTGAGTAGTCACTTCTACTGGCCTCCTGACTTGACATATTTTAAAAACAGCAAGTTAAGTATTGTTGGTGGCAGATGAGGTTTTTGATGTAACACATTTTTCTTCCAATAAAAACTTCACAGTTTTGTGCTCAGCTCTCGATGATCTCAACTTGCTCTCAGCAGTGAATTATCCAGCTTCATTGCGTGTTAATGAGTATTAGGTAAATGTACTCAGGCACATGGAAATCAACCAATAACTCCTGGGCATGGATGTAACAGTGTCAGGAGAAGACCTAACATTCCAGCAGTAAAACTGACTGAAGTTTATTGAAAGAAAAATATTTTTCATGTCCCACCCCTGAAACCCATTCAGAAGACCAACAAACTGCGATTAAACAT
The DNA here is from genome assembly GCF_009764475.1 of Pristis pectinata. Taxonomy (NCBI): domain Eukaryota; kingdom Metazoa; phylum Chordata; class Chondrichthyes; order Rhinopristiformes; family Pristidae; genus Pristis; species Pristis pectinata. Next base: position 1,960,047 of record NC_067423.1, on the reverse strand, counting down.
TTCCAGATTCTGTATGAGCACCACCACACTTCCTCAGAGTGCCCAGTTTGAGATTAGTTGCTGCTTATTTTTGACAATGAGTCATTGAATAGGAGTATTATTCAGACATCGTTATGACAGATTTTGAACACCATTTTTAAATCCTATGTGTCTACATGGTTTTGTACTTTCACAAAAGTTACATGTAACATGTTTTGTGGTATAGTTAGAAGAATGGTTTTACTTATAGCACTGAATCATAATCTCTTTCCCATTTGTAGCCTTACTCTGAAGTACAGAGTAACGGTGCTGGAGCTACTGGGTTGGCAACAGCAGGTATTGCCAACAGAGGGATAATATTTTAACTCTTAAACCGGTGTGAATGAAGGATTTTTGAAATGAAGGACAGGTGCATTTTGTCCAACAGGAAACAACTTTGAAAGAAATTATAACTAAATGAATACAGTACATTCTCTCAAGTCTTACAACAGATTGGTGTTGGAAAAAGGGACATGATTGAGGTGTATAAAATGATGAGGGGTATAGATTGGGCGGACTGCAGGAAACTTTTCCTCATATCAAAGGTAGATAACTTGGAGCACTGTGCTCAGTTCTGGTCGCCTCACTACAGGAAGGATGTGGAAGCCATAGAGAGGGTGCAGAGGAGATTTACAAGGATGCTGCCTGGATTGGGGAGCATGCCTTATGAAAGCAGGTTGAGGGAACTCGGCCTTTTCTCCTTGGAGAGACGGAGGATGAGGGGGGACCTTATTGAGGTGTATAAGGTGATGAGAGGTATTGATAGGGTAGATAGTCAGAGCTTTTCCCCAGGGCTGAATTGGTGGCCACAAGAGGACATAGGTTTAAGGTGCTGGGGAGTAGATATAGAGGAGATGTCAGGGGTAAGTTTTTTACTCAGAGTGTGGTGAGTGCGTGGAATGGGCTGCCGGAAACGGTGGTGGAGGCTGATAGAATAGGGTCTTTCAAGAGACTGTTGGATAGGTACATAGAGTAAAATAGAGGGCTATGGGTAAGCCTAGTAATTTCTAGGGTAGGGACAAGTTCGGCACAGCTTTGTGGGCCGAAGGGCCTGAATTGTGCTGTAATTGTTCCATGTTCTATGTCCTAACACTAAAATACACAGATTTAGGGTACGGGGGAAGAGATGTAGAGGGGATCTGAGGGGGACCTTCTTCACCCAGAGCGTGGTGAGTACCTGGAACACACTGCCTGAGCGACTGGTGGAAGCTGAGTCACTGACAGCATTTAAGGAGATTGAATTGCTTAGGCATTGAAGGCTAAGGCCCAGGTGCTGGGAGATGGGGTTAATACGGAAGGGTGCCCACTGGTCAGTGTGGATGTGGTGAGCTGAATTGCCTGTTTCCATGCTGTAGGATTCTATTGACTCTGTGAATCTGTGACTCGTGACCTCCTGGGTCTACATCAGTAGTCCTGGTCCCACTGTAATTCCAGTCCTCAAGGACAACCTCCAACTCTGTGATTGGGGAAACTGCCACCACAAAATTCTTGCTGTACTTTGTGTCAAAAACACTTTTCTCTTTTAACTGTGCACACTGCTGTTAAAAGTTCAAAAATTGTGAAGAGCTTTGTGAGAGTAACAGTCTTCTGATTGGGAATTCAGTGATGAGGATTTTGGTTACTTAAAATTTGAATGAGCAGAGAGATGGGTCAACATTCTACCAGGGAGACAGGGAGCTGGCAGAGTTTATGAGGACATAAGAAAACAGGAACGGGGTAGGCCACTCGGCCTCTCAAACTTGCCCTACCATTCAGTGTGATCATGGTTTATGCTGGCCTCAACTCCTCTTCTGTGCCAGTTCCTCATAACCCTTAGTTCTTTCAAATCTATCATCATTTCAATTCTGTCGAGGGCAGAGAATTTCAGAGATTCACTACTCTCTGATAGAAGATGTTTCTACACACTTCAATTTTAAATGAACAGCCCTTGATCTTGCAGCTGTGTCTCCTTGTTTATGACTCATCTGGTGAAAACATCTCAATATCAAGACCACTTAGTATCTTCTATAATTGAACAATGTAAACCTCTCATTCTAAATCCAAGAAATACAGACCAAACTGTCTAGCCTCTCTCGGTAGGACATCTTCAGGAGTCCTTCATCTGCAAAGTAGGGAAAATTGGCTAAATATTTGAAGCAAGATTTTATACAAGGCTTGTAATAAGTGTTTAAAGGAGTCAGACATACATAGTGAATCAGAATTTGAATCAAAATCGGGTTTATTATCACTAACTTATATGACATGTTGGTTTGTGGCAGCAGTACAACGCAAAACATAAAATTATGATAAATTTCAAAAATAAAGAAATAGTGCAAAAAAAGCGATAACGAGCTAGTGTTCATGGACCGCTCAGAGATCTGATGGCGGAGGGGAAGAAGCTGTTCCTGAATCGTTGAGTGTGGGTCTTCAGGCTCCTGTACCTCCTCTCCGATGGTAGTAACGAGAAGAGGGCATGGCCTGGGTGGTGAGGGTCCTCAGTGGGATTGAATCACAGTGACCTATGGTGTCATGGTAATGTACTAGACCAATAATCCAGAAATAACTCACCATGCCAGCTGGGGTATTTCAATTCAGTTCATTACATTTATCAGACAAATCTCGAACTAGTAAAGGTGAGCATGAAACCACTGGATTGCCTTCAAAACATAACTGGTTTATAAATGTTCTTTAAGGAAAGAAATTGATCATCAGGCCTACATGTGACACCAGAACCACAACAAGGTGCCTGGCTTTCAACTGCCTCTGAAGTGGTCTAACATTTTGCTTAGTTCAAGGAGAATTAACAACACTAAATTAATTCTGGTTTTGTTGTGACACCCCCCCCCAACCCATGAATCAATAAATAATAGTGATTTGATTTGAGCTATGAACCTCCAATGACCCTTGCTTCTTTCACTCCTTCGAAACAACAAAATACCTTGCTCTCCCCGCTGATGCCTGAACTGTGTTGAAATCAGAGTACGTCCTGCAGTCTCCAATGACCCATTCCTTTCCTCCATCATTCTGTCGTTCCTCTTGTGTTCTTGGTTGTTGCAGCCTCCTTGATCAACAGAGTCTGCGTCACTCCATCCACTGTCTTTCCATATTCAACCTGAACCTTTTATCTGAGCTATTATATATCAAAGAGCAGCAGAGGACTGTGATACAATTGATAGTTTTGTGGAAATGCTTCGCTGAGCTGTTTAGCTGTTTATAGGGTGTTGGGTTGTCTGTGGAAAGTTGGGTTAAAACTAATTAAACCATTCTCTAAGGAATGAACAGCTCAATCTGATTAGGTGGTGTTCAATAATTCCAGACCTTTTTAGAAGTAAGGCAATAGTATGCTTGACTTTACAGATCCCTAATAATAGTCATTAAAGAGAGGTATTTTTGAACACCAATCTTTATTAGTATTTCTGGCGTAGATTTGGACCAGCCTGGCATTTTATAGCTTTCGTCTGATTCGAAGACTTTGGAAACGATTGTGTTTTTCCATGGCAGTGACTGGATTTTTGCCAAACTTCTCTAAATCCATACATGAGGCTATATTTAGAAGCCATACTGTACATATTCACTTTCACAGGTAATCATCTTCCTTTCCTTTCACAGCTCGTTTCCAGTCCTCTTCCTCAAGTGCCTTCTTTCCCTCAGAGCTGGTTCACGCTGCAGTAAGGCTCTGTGGGTAATGATTACCCTCTGCTAACTTCATCACGCGGCCGACCTTAATGCATGCGTCTAGACAGCGACTATCGCCACGGTTGGTGGGAATTGCAGACTTGCCAATGACGCAGCATGCCGTGAACAAATGAAAACATGTCTGTTTATGCTTCATCAGATGTTGCTAAAATCAAAGGGCAATTTAAAAAGCTGCTCACTGTTCCACCAATGAGGGTTTTCCACATATCTTCTGAGGTAGGCTGGTAATGCCTTCTTTCTGGGTCCTGAGAATAAGTTGGTGTGGAGTAAAGAGAGGATCGTGGATCGTCGAAAATGCAGTCCTTGATAAGATGAGATATCTTTATTAGTCACATGTACATCGAAACACACAGTGAAATGCGTCTTTTGCGTAGAGTGTTCTGGGGGCAGCCTGCAAGTGTCGCCACCATTCCGGCGCCAACATAACATGCCCACAACTTCCTAACCCATACGTCTTTGGAATGTGGGAGGAAACCAGAGCACCCGGAGGAAACCCACGCAGACACGGGGAGAACGTACAAACTCCTTACAGACAGCGGCCGGAATTGAACCCCGGTTGCTGGTGTTGTAATAGCGTTACGCTAACCGCTACACTACCATGTTGAAATGATTATCAGCTGTTACAATGGAGATGGAAGGGACAGTTTGGCTTGTGGTGAAGATTTTTTAATGTATTAATTTTTGCTGATCTGTGGATAACTGGCAAAGCCAGTATTTACTGCCATTCCTAAACTCCAACGAGAAGGTGGGGGTGAGCTGCCTTCTTAAACCACAACAGTCCTTCTGGTGAAGGTGCTTCCACAGCACCGGTGACGAGGGAGTTCCAGGGTTTAGACCCAGTGATGTTGAAGAACCAGCAATATATTTCCAAGTCAGGATGATGTGCCACTTGAAGGAACCCTCCCCACCATTGAAGACATCTTCAAGAGGTGATGTCTCAAGAAGGTGACATCCATCACTAAGGACCCTCATCACCTGGAACGCACCCTCTTCTCGTTACTACCATCGGGGAGGAGGTACAGGAGCCTGAAGACCCACACTCAACGATTCTTCCCCTCCGCCATCAGATTTCTGAACAGCCATGAACCCATGAACACCACATAGTTATTCCTCTTTTGCACTATTTATTTATTTTGTAATTTATGGTAATGTTACATCTTGCACTGTACTGCTGCCACAAACAACACATTTCACATCGTATAAGATGGTGATAATAAACCTGATTCTGATTCCGACCCATTAGTTCTGGTCCCACGTCCCTGCTGCTTTTGTTGCCGTTGGTGGCAGGTCACGAGTTTTGGAGGCATTTTTGGAGTACCCTGGGTCAGTAACTGCAGTGGATTGTGTTACACTTTGTGAGAATTGTTGGCAGTGCACTCACCCAGGCAAGTGCAGAGTGTTCCCTGTCACTCCTGACTGGTGGAGAGGTTGTAAGGTATCGTGGGGTGAGACACTTACCACAGGCCACCCAGCTTAGACCTGTTCTTTTAGTCACAGTATTTATTTGTGTGAACTGCCCAGGATAAAAATAAAACAATAAAATCAAGGAACTATCTGGGCCCTGTATCTAAGGAAAGATATGCCGCCCATGGAGAGGGTCCAGAGGAGGTTCACAAGAATGATCCCAGGAATGGAAGGCTTAACCTATGAGGAGCATTTGATGTCTCTGGGCCTGTACTAAATGGAGTTCAGCAGGATGGGGGGGGGGGGGCGATCCCATTAAAACCTACTGGATACTGAAAGGCCTGGAAGGTGTGGACGTGGAGAGGATGTTCCCATCAGTGGGAGAGTCTGGGATCCAAGGGCACAGCCTCAGAATGAAGGGACATACCTTAAAACTGAAATGAGGAGGAATTTCTTCAGCCAGAGGGTGGTGAATCTGTGGAATTCATTGCCACAGAGGGCTGTGGAGGCCAAGTCATTGGGTGTATTTAAGGCAGAGATTGATAGGTTCTAGATTGGTAAAGGGGTTAAGATTACGGGGAGAAGGCAGGAGAATGGGATTGGAAAAAGATCAGCTATGATTGAATGGTGGAGCAGACTCGATGGACCAAATGGCCTAATTCTGCTCCTATATCATATGGTCTTATTATGAATCAAGCATGTAATAACTTTAGGGCTACCACTGGTGAATGCTGCACACTCTGTGTAAAGCACATTCAATCTGGATGCCAGCAGGGCATGTGACAACAGTTGTAATGTTCATTGATTTGACGCACTCAAGGAAAGCGGAAAAAGTTCCTCAGATCTTCCTCCCGAACCACTTACCACCAGCTCCCTTCCCTTTGATAAAAATTGATGAGTTAATTTTGCAATTAGAGTTTTTGCAGGATTGCTGGAAAATAAAACCGTTGAAGTTGATCTAAGGAAATAGCACTTTGTACAGACTTAATGAAACCCTAACCACCTGCAACAGTGCATTGTCATAGAAAAGATATCATCAGTAAAACCTCAGGCAAACAACACCTCAACGTATCTAGCTCTCTGCACGTGGAGCACACCATTATAATTCCATCACATAACCTGAACTCCTTTTCAGCTGCTCACATTCCTCATCTGGGACAACAGGTAGTGCTGCAGCCTCACACCTCCAGGTACCTGGGTCCGATCCTGACGTCTGGTGCTGTCTGTGTGAAGTCCGCGCACTCTCTCTGTGCCCTCGTGCGCTTCCTCCAGGTGCTCCAGTTCCTTCCCCATCTCAAAGATGTGCTGGTAAGTTAGACACGCCAGAGATGGTAGAGGCTGGAATCTGGAGCAACACACAAAGGCGCTGGGGGAACTCACGGGTCAGGCAGCATCTGTAGAGGGGAATGGACAGTCGATCACCCCCCTCACCTGGATCCACCTATCACCCACCAGCTCTTGCCCCACCCCTTCCCCCCACCTTAGTCTGGCTTCTGCCCTCTTTCTTTCCAGTCCTGATGAAGGGTCTCGACCTGAAACATCGACTGTTTATTTCCCTCCATAGATGCTGCCTGACCCGCTGTGTTCCTCCAGTGCCTCTGTGTGGTGCTGGTTAGTTAATTGGCTGCTGTAAATTGCCCCGAGTGTAGATAAGTGGTAAAGAAAGTAGTACTGTAGTTCTCCTGCATGCCTGCAGGAGTTATGGTATTGTTGAGGCTTATCTTGTGTCATTGTTTTGCTCTTGGGCAGACACCATTTTGATTGTTCTATGTCAGAGCTGTGTTGGCAGACATGTGCACTCAGTAGGCATGACAAGATCAAATTAACTTCCTAAAGAATGAAACTCAGTCTCCAGCTATGTATGTGAAGATATAAAATATGACTGAAGGGCGAGTCGATGCATGGCTCTTTTTAAATACAATAAGTTTTAACTCATTTAGCAAAGGGACGTTCAGCGTCAGTCACCAGGTGAAGTCATTGCTTGAACTCTAAAGATCTGAAGGATTGTCCATGGATATTTCACATCTATGTGTGCCCTAGGACTGGAGTGGCTTGGAATTCTGAAGGATGAAGACCCATTGGAGAACATTGGACAAACTGGGCTTGAGCACCAGAGGAAGAAGCCCTGGTCTCAGGGACAGTCCTGATGTCTTCAGACACAGGGAAGGCCCTCAGACTTTTTTGTTGAGGTGGGAGAGGGGAAGGACGACTGAATTAACCCGTGACACGGTTCTGGTGACACAGTTTCTCATCGGCTGCTGGACAGGTGAGGGTCGCCCTCCCACCAGCTGCCTGTCACTTGAAGGAAAACCTGCCCCACAGTTGGAAACCCTGGTCTCAGTCAGCCATTAATGTTGGTGCATTTCCAGCGACAAAGTCTGCAGATTCTGTGCATAACTGAGCAAGACTTGCAGTCCTATGTGTCCGAGAAATATAAGATAAAATAAGATAAGATATCTTTATTAGTCACATGTACATCGAAACACACAGTGAAATACATCTTTTGCATAGAGTATTCTGGGGGCAGCCCGCAAGTGTTGCCACACTTCTGGCACCAACATAGCATGCCCACAACTTCCTAACCCGTACATCTTTGGAATGTGGGAGGAAACCGGAGCACCCAGAGGAAACCCATGCAGACACGGGGAGAACGTACAAACTCCTTACAGACAGCCACTGGTATTGAACCCGGGTCTCTGGCACTGTAATAGCATTAGGCTAACCGCTACACTACCGTGCCTGACCAAATGCACAAAAATATGCAGAGTATACAGAAAGAACTTCTGTCCATTCCCCCTGCCAGCCTCAAACCCACTAATTTAATATCCTTTGTACTGTGGGCTTCACACAGGAGAAGTTCCAGGCCAAGGGATTTTAAAAGAATGCCTTTGATATCTTAAGAAACTTTTTATGATATTTAAGATTGTACCTTAATGTCTATGCTGGTGCCGAACTTTATTTTATGCCTGAATGCTACATCAAGGGTAAACCTTTCATTCTACTTCACCACTCACCAGATTTTTGTGGGGTTTTGTAGAGCAGCGTACTGCCATCAGTTGTAAGGCAGATGCTGTAAATCTGACATAAAATCAGAAACTGCTCTAAACACTCAGCAGGTCAGGCAGCATCTGTGGAGAGAGAAACAGAGTTAATATTTCAGATCAATGAGCTCTCATCAGAAGCTTGAGGTGCTCTCTGAAACAGGACTGCGAGCTTTGTTTACAGGTACAGCAATACCTTGACCCTTCAGCAGGTCAGACTGAAGAATCTTTACTGATCAACACTGTGTAAGTAGGAAGTGGTGGTCAAAGTGTTTAATTCAACGTAGAATAATGTGGAGAAAGTGAAGTTCAAAGAAGGAAAGAAATATGGAATTAAAAAGGGCACAGAAAAGAGACTAGAAGAAAAAAAACTTCAGTTTTAAGCCCTAAAGTTAAATAACATTTTGACGAATGACTCTTAGAAATTTCCAGGACCAGGAAAGTTGTTTGGCAAACATTTTTCAGGCTTAATGTGAGGGGGTGCAGGGTGACAAGCCAGCGCGCCAGGCGGGGGAGCAGGAAGAGGCTGAGAAGGCAGAGCGAAGCGTGAACGGACCATGTGCAGGACGCAGAGGCAGCAGGAGGATCCGGAGCGGATCTGGCAAACCGGATGCGGACCCGGCAGGGTGGAACTCAGGCGGACCTGAAAGGACGAAGGCAATGATGGAGCCTACACGGACCAGAAAGGGAGAAGGCAGAGTGGAGCTCAAAAGTGGACCCGAAACAGTGGCGGCCCAGCGGACCGTGTAGGGTGAACCAGGAGCAGGGGGGAGAGGGAAGGGGAGGGAGGGGAGGGAGGGGGGGGATGGGGGGGAACAGCGATCGGCCGCAGGGATTGGAAGTGGACCAGGCAATGTGGAGGGGGAGCGGACCCGACAGGGCGAAGCAGAAACGATGCGGATAAATAGGATTAGTGTAGATAGTACAAGGGCGGCATGGACATGGCGGGCCGAAGGTCCTGTTTCTGTGCTGTATGGCTCCGTGACGGAAGTGTTCAGAGATGGCCAGTACCTGGCATCTGAACGATGAGAAAGTTACCATTTGTCAGAGCGAGAAGGAATGAGCCCAGACCTTGCAGCGAGCGGCAGGGCCCATTCATTACCCGAGGACTGTAAATGGAACTGAACCAAAAGGGGAGAGGGGCTTATACATCAACTTTTAAGATTAATGGAGGATTAGTGTAAGTGGGTAGTTCATGCTAGGTGTGGACTGTGGGCCGAAGGGCCTGTTTCCATGCTGTATATCTCTATGACTCGATGCTTAACTACTTGCATGGACAGCAATGTACATGCCCTGACTTTCTCAGTGCCTTTAGTTTGAACGTATTGCGGCTTCCTGTTGTTCTGAATCTCTCAGTGACAGATCAATGCAAACCTGAAGGCAAATTACACTCCATCTTCCTAGTTTCATCATCTCAGGGGATCTATCCTGGGCCCAACACATTGATGCAGTCATGAAGAAGGCACGCCAGTGGTTCTACTTCATTAGGAGTTTGAGGAGATTTGGTGTGTCACCAAAGACTCTTGCAAATTTCCATAGATGTGGGGCAGAGACCATTCTGACTGGTTGCATCACCGCCTGGTATGGAGGCCCTAATGCACAGGATCGCAAGAAGCTGCAGAGGGTTGTAGACTCAGCCAGCTCCATCACGGGCACAACCCTCCCAGCCATCAAGGACATCTTCAAGAGGTGGTGCATCCATCACTAAGGACTCTCACCACCCGGGACATGCCCTCTTCTCATTACTACAATTGGGGAGGAAGTACAGGAGCCTGAAGACTCACACTCAACGATTCAGGAACAGCTTCTTCCCCTCTTTTGATTTTTGAATGGTCCTTGAACCCATGAACACTGCCTCTTTATTCCTTCTTTTTTGCATTATTTATTTATTTTGTAACTTATTGTAATTTTTATGTCTTTGAACTGTACTGCTGCCACAAATCAACAAATTTGACATCATCTAAGTTAGTGATGATAAATCTAATTCTGATTCTGATTCTGATTCTGATTCTGATTTCTGTGTTTCGCTGTGTTTCCCCCAGATGCTCTCGTTTCTCGCTACATCTTAAAGACGTGCTGGTTGATAGGTGAATTGGCTCCTACATGTTGCTCCTGGTGTGTTGGTGGGTGAAAGAAGAATGGGGAATCGTTAATGGGAACATGTAAATGAATAGGTTGTAGGGAAATCAGTGGGGGAACGGGACTGATGGGATTGCCCTGAGAGCTGGCATAGACTCTATGGGCTGAATGGCCTCCTTCTTAATTGTTAGGTAATGTGCAAATTTAAATACAAGAGTCAAGCGCATCTGAAGCAACTGAGCAACTATCTCCTTCCCCTGCTGAAAAATATCTGGATGACCCCCACATTACAGGGTTCCCAGAAAAAGTTGAAAAAAAAGTGTTGATTTATTTACAACTTTTCACATAAATTCCATGAGAGCAAATGTTATTCTATCTCTCATGTTTGTGTGGAGATTTGTGAATAGTGTGAGGGTGAATTTCCTCGACTCGAACAGCTGTAATGCAGGAGGTTACCCGTGCTCGTTGAGGAATCTGGGCTTTGGTGGTTTCCTCTTGCACTGCATCTTTTCCAATAAAACTCTGGGCCACTACCCAATTAATGTGATGTTTTTTCTGATCTAATTCCATTCAAGTGGAATGACGGAATATTCCCCAGGCTGCTCCGCAAGGTGAGGGAGGAGATTGCTGAACCGTTGGCTAAGATCTTTGAGTCCTCATTGTCCACGGGAATGGTACCCGAGGATTGGAGGGTGGCAAATGTTGTTCCCTTATTCAAAAAAGGTAGTAGGGATAGTCCAGGGAATTACAGACCAGTGAGCCTTATGTCTGTGGTGGGCAAGCTGTTGGAAAGGATTCTTAGAGATAGGATCTATGAGCATTTAGAGAATCATGGACTGATTAGAGACAGCCAGCATGGCTTTGTGAAGGGAATATCATGTCTCACAAGCCTGATAGGATTCTTTGAGGAGGTGACCAGGCAGACTGATGAGGGTAGTGCAGTGGATGTGATCTACATGGATTTTAGTAAGGCGTTTGACAAGGTTCCACATGACAGGCTTCTTTAGAAGGTCAGAGGGCATGGGATCCAGGGAAGCTTGGCCGTGCGGATTCAAAATTGGCTTGCATGTAGAAAGCAGAGGGTTGTGGTGGAGGGAGTGCATTCAGATTGGAGGGCTGTGACTAGCAGTGTCCCACAAGGATCAGTTCTGGGACCTCTACTTTTCGTGATTTTTATTAATGACTTGGATGAGGGGGTAGAAGAGTGGGTTAGCAAGTTTGCAGATGACACAAAGGTCAGTGGTGTTGTGGATAATGTGGAGGACTGTCGAATATTGCAGAGGAATATTGATAGGATGCAGAGCTGGGCTGAGAAGTGGCAGATGGAGTTCAATCCAGAGAAGTGTGAGGTGGTACACTTTGGAAGGACAAACTCCAAGGCGGAGTACAGAGCTAATGGCAGGATTCTGGGTAGTGTGGAGGAGCAGAGGGATCTAGGGGTCCATATCCACAGATCCCTGAAAGTTGCCTCACAGGTGGATAGGGTAGTTAAGAAAATTATGGGATGTTAGCTTTCATAAGTCGTGGGATCAAGTTTAAGAGCCGCGAGGTAATAATGCAGCTCTACAAAACTCTGGTTAGACCACACTTGGAGTACTGTGTCCAGTTCTGGTTGCCTCATTATAGGAAGGATGTGGAAGCATTGGAAAGGGTGCAGAGGAGATTTACCTGCATTGGAGAGTATGGATTATGAGGAGAGACTAAGGGCTTTACTCTTTGGAGAGAAGGAGAATGAGAGGAGACATGATAAAGGTATACAAAATATTAAGAGGAATAGATAGAGTAGCCAGTCAGCGCCTCTTTCCCAGGGCACCAATGCTCAATACAAGAGGGCATGGCTTTAAAGTAATGGGTGGGAAGTTCAAGGGAGGTATCAGAGGGAGGTTTTTTTTACTCAGAGAGTGGTTGGGGCATGGAATGCACTGCCTGGGGTGGTGGAGGCAGGTACATTGGTCAAATTCAAGAGATTGCTGTATAGGCATATGGAGGAATTTATAATAAGAGGGATATGTGGGAGGAAGGGGTTAGATAGTCTCAGGTGTGGTTTAAAGGTCGGCACAACATTGTGGGCCAAAGGGCCTGTATTGTGCTGTACTGTTCTATGGTTCTATGATTCAAGTGGAAGTGCTCTCCAAGCTGTCAGTGAAATACCTGCAGAGTTAGCGAGCTGTGATTTTCATCAGTAAATATTGATGATATTGACAAGAAGACAAACTTGCCACGATTGGAGTCCAGTTCAGGTTCACCAGATTGATTTCTGGGACAGCAGGGCTCTCACACAAGAAAAGATTGGGTTGACCGAGCCTGTATTCACAAGTGTTTGGAAGGATGAATCACAGTCAGATTTATTATCACTAACTTGGATGATGTGAAATTTGTTGTGTTGTGGCAGCAGTACAGTGCAAAGACATAAAATTACTGTAAATTACAAAATGAATAAATAGTGCAAAAAAAAGGATAACGAGGTGGTGTTCATGGGTTCATGGACTGTTCAGAAATCTGAGGGTGGAGGGGAAGAAGCTGTTCCTGAATCATTGAGTGTGGGTCTTCAGGCTCCTGTACCTCCTCCCCGATGGTAGTAATGAGAAGAGGGCATGTCCCAGATGGTGAGGGTCCTTAGTGATGGATGCCACCTTCTTGAGGCACCGCCTCTTGAAGATGTCCTCGATGGTGGGGAGGGTTGTGCCCGTGATGGAGCTGGCTCTCCACCGTACATCTATAGAAATTTGTAAGTATTGTATAGAAATTCGAATGAGAAGGGATCTTGTTGAAACGTGTACAATTCTGACAGGGCTGGACAGACTGGATGCAGGAAGAGTGATTCCTCACACTGAGGGGCCTAAAAGCTGGGGTCTCAAACATGGGATACCGCATAAGATATTTCAGACTGAGGTGATGAGAAATTTCCTCACTCAGAGAGTAGTGAACCTTCAGAATTCTTTACCCACAGAAGGTGTGGAGGATAAGTCTCTCTATATATTCAAGAAGGAGTTAGACTGATCTCTTGAACCAAAAGGCATCAAGGTGTATGAGGAGAGAGTGAGAACATGGCACTGAGACTGAGGATTAGCTGGGATCATATTGAACAGCAGGGCAGGTTCAGAGGGATGGGAATTTTTTACGTTCCTATGGCCGTACGTCAATTTGATGTCATGTTCACAGATCAACAACAAAATATCTTCCATGTTAATAATCAGAATTCCTTAACAAATTTATCATGAAACAAACCTTACAAAATGGTGCAGACAGTCAGAGAGAGGGTGTTTTTATATTTTTCAATTTTATTTTCCTAAGAATGCCACGGAAGTTCTAAACAAACGCAATGGCCTAAGGAGACACAAGAGGCTGCAGATGCTGGAAACTGGAGCAACACACAAACTGCTGAAGGAACTCAGCGGGTCAGGCAGCATCTGCGGGGACAAAGGGATAGTCAACATTTCAGGTTGAGATCCTGATCTAAAGTTGGTAAAAGTTATATTACTGATTTCTACCTACATTTGTATTTTACCAGGAGATTTTACAGGTTCACTGTCCTTTATAAATTGTCTACTCTTAATTTTGTGCAAAATAATACATGAAATAAATGTTTAAAAGTGAATCTTGACTTCATCTATCAAAATTATCAAATTTTTCCAAGCCTAATCCTGAGTGAGACGTGGTCTCTACAGTGGGAATCCAGAGCTCTTTGAACAGTTGCTATCTTTAATCACTTGGGCTACTTCTTTCGGTTCCATTGAAGTCCTTGTATAGTCACAGACTTCCACTTAACCGAGCTGTTACTTAAATATATGTCAGCTCTTTCCACTGACAGCTTCTTGAGACTTTCATGCTTTCAGTCACACTCAAAGCAAACATTTTTACAATCAGTTAGCAGCTCCTGGCAGCCCAGGTTTACAATAGTTTAAACCAGCCTGCCCACTTTAAAGAGTTTTTTTTCCCTGAATAAAGAGTTCATTGATCCTTTTAGTAGAGGGTTTTACAATGAGATTGATGTTGTGCAGGACACTCCCAGTACAAACTAACTTTCCGATACAATTTCCTTCATGTGTGCTCAGGCTGACAGCGCTGTGATGTCATTTTCAAGAATAAATACGGGGAGGTTGTGACTTAAGGCCACAATGAAAGCAAAAATCTTCACTCCTAAACATTTAAGTAACCTCCACAAGGGGTCAGATCACTGCAGAAAGCCAGAGGTCAGTCGTATCTGCTCTCATGATTGAAAGCAGCATTGTTTTATTAAAGCTATTGGGTGTTTCTGACTTTGTGTATTTCTCAGCTTTAGGCAGAACAAAGTCTGCAAATCACAGCATTTCACATATTCATGGATTCATGGAATTATACAGCACGGAAACAGGCCCTTTGGCCCTACTTGTCCACGTCAGCCAAGTTGTCTACTTGAGCTGGTCCCATTTCCCCGTGTTTGGCCCAGATCCGTCTCAATCTTTCCTGAACCTTACTCCTTAATGTTTATGACTTTGGGGGTCCTACAACTGCAATCACATCACCAAGTCACAACAAAATAAAAGAAAAGCTTCTCAAGTATTCCTAGTTGAGCTGACCTTGTGACCTGTGTTGTAACCTGGTGTACATTATACAAAAGCAGGGATTTTTCCCATAGCTTGTGAATTATATTTGTATAAAACTAACATTTCTAACATTACTAAAATCAAGTGGAAGCTGCTTTTTATTCCAGGACCTCCTGAACTCTTTCCACCCACCACGTGGTCCTTCAATCCTGGTTTTCTGCTGGAGCTCAGCTTTTTGCATCTTGGAGAGCCATTTCTTTTTCCTGGAGCTGAGGCTGAGATTCCAATCCAGGAAGATTTTAAGTTAGAATTAATTATCTCCAGTGTCTCCAGGTCATTCTTCTCAGGTGCTGATCCTGAGGGTCTCCAGGGCAGTCCAGATGCTGTGGGCACTGTGGCTTCTGTTGGTTAGGGGCTGTCAGATTGTCTGACAGGTGCCATCTGAGGAGAGCTTCCACGACATTTTCATATCTTGTTGTGACCACCGTTGTTTTGAAGCCAGGTGGGTGGAAATAAGAGAGTGGATTAGGTGGTGGTCAGTCCAGTGGTCATTGGTATGTGTCATGGTGCAGGTGATGTCGGTATCTATCTGGTCCCTCAGCTGGACAATGACATCATCTAACAGGGGCCAATGCCGGGATTAGGTGTTGGGTGTTGCTCTGGAGATCTTCTACTGGTAATGGCATGACAATGCTTCAAACATTTTGTCCCGTCTTGTTCTTCAGTCTGGCTGTCTCCTGGCATGTAGAGTCATGGAGTCATACGTCACAGAAGCAGGTTCTTCGGCCCAACTCGTCCATGCCGACCAAGATTTCCATCTGTCCACGTTTGGCCCGTATCCCTCCAAACCTTCCCTGTTGTGCATTACTCAGGGCATCAATGTCAAGTCAGAGTGTCTCAGTTCCCAAGCTACAACAGCAGAGTGACGTTCAGGTCTGTTGCTGTTGGCATTGTCCACAACGGTCCTGACAAACAAGGTTCATACTCAGGAGTGCAAGTTGCCTGTGGGTGACTTGTTTCATCAAAATCCGGAAGAAACTGTAAGGCTGGAAATCTGAAACACAAGCAGAGAATGCCGGGTACACTCAGCTTGTCAGGCAGCATCTGTGGAGAGAGAGAGAGAGAGAGAGAAAGAGAGTTAACGCCTTACAGGCTTCCCTGGTTCTGATGAAAGTTCAATAAAACATTGAGTCTGTTCCTCCCACCAGAGATGTTACCTGACCTGATAGCCTTGTCCTAGAGGGCTCTGGGCTAACTACTGGGAGCTGGGATTAATACGGACAGGTGCCCACTGCTTGGTGTGGACACAGTGGGCCGAATGGCCTGCTTTCATGCTGTACGTCTCCATGACCTGCTCTAAAACAGCCTTTCCCTTTTTTTGGTTTTTGAGGTACTGTAAAGGTAGATTTGTTGAAATTATCTGCTTTAATTTCATCCCTTTTGAAAACATCCCGTGGACTTTTGCAGGTCAAAGATTCAGTGTGAAGTGTAGAAAGCTCATGGATATCTGTGAACTCGTCCTCTCAGCTAGTATTCCCGCAGAGCCTGGAAATTATGGCTGAAGATATCAGCATTCATAACTTCTGAGAGCTCTTGTGCTAATTACTTTTGCAGAGTTGTTAACTGATAGAGTTAACGTCTCTGCTACAACTTGCGTGGAATGTGTCATACAAACACATTAAGCATTGGAATCATGATAATACAAGTAGTAATCTCGAGCCTTCTGAAAGCTTTCTAAACGTAACATTATCCAGTATGAAGTACTTATGCTTCCCTGATTTGTAAACCATTCAGGCAAATTGTCAGAGCTAAGTGGGATGTGTGAGTGCCAGTAATATCTGTGGCAAATGTATAACCATTGCAGCAATTAGACAGACAATTCCAGGCAGGTTTGAAAATGATCCTTTCCACATTTTAAGCTGATAATTGCTGTAAAGACCAGATTCTTCAAATCCATTGTGCGGGGGCTGTTGCTGTCAACAACCTTGTTGCTTATGTCTGTCTTTGGGAGATGCAGATCATCGGTGATGAGCACTGCTTTCTGCTACTTGTGCAGGATGAAAACATTGCCTGTTACTATTATCATTTACAACTCAGGTTTTGGCAAGCATTTCATTCAACAGAAATTTATTCCTGGACAACAGCATTCTGCATTTAACTCCTCTTTGAACTCAGTATCATGAGGCAGATTGTGCTCGATCTGCAAATGTCACGAGGCAGATTGTGCTCGATCTGCAAGTGTCACGAGGCAGATTGTGCTCGATCTGCAAGTGTCACGAGGCAGATTGTGCTGGATCTGTGAATGTCACGAGGCAGATTGTACTCGATCTGCAAATGTCCGAAGCAGATTGTACTCGATCTCTCTGCTCTCCTGCTCACTTCCTATGGCTCCCCTTACTTACTGTGGCCCTCTGGGTCCAAGTGCCCTTCTTGTTTTGCTGCCACAGTTGTCCTGTGAAGCAGAGCGAGAAGTGACTAGGCTTCAGGTGGCAGATCCTGACCCACCAACCTTGAACCAAACTGATGTCTGTTGTCAGCTCCTTACTGTCAAAGGCCTTTTCAGAATTTTTTTAAGATAAGATCTTTATTAGTCACATGTACATCGAAACACACAGTGAAATACACCTTTTGCGTAAAGTGTTCTGGGGGCAGCCCACAAGTGTCGCCACACTTCCAGCACCAACATAGCATGCCCACAACTTCCTAACCCGTACGTGTTTGGAATGTCGGAGGAAACCGGAGCACCCGGAGGAAACCCACGCAGACACAGGGAGAACGTACAAACTCCTTACAGACAGCAGCTGGAATTGAACCTGGGTCACTGGCACTGTAATAGCGTTACACTAACCGCTATACTGCCGTACCTGCTTTGTAATATAACCAAAAAATTTCAGCCAGAGGGGTAAATGTAAGAAACTGACCCTTGATGGGACAGCCCCTTGCCAGATCTGGCACAGTTTGGTGAGCAAAGTACCTGATAAAATTAAAAGTTAAATTAAAAATATAATCTCCTAAAATCCTCTGCTGACTGGAGTCAGTGTCTGGTTCCCTTGTCACAGTCAACAGCCAGTAAATGCAAACATCAGGCTTCAGTTACTGGACGTATTCCAGAGGCCTGAATTTGTCACATCACTTCAACTGGAGAGTTTAAACTCAGTTAATTTAAAACACCTGGAATACAAATCTTGTCATGGTGACTGGGTAACTACTGGATTGACGTATGGAGCCTTCAGGACAAGAAAGCAAGCATTCTTCCTGGCCAGCTCTGTTTCTGACTCCATGCCCAGTGATGAGGTTTTCTGTGTGAAGGGCTCCTGTAAGATGTTCACTCTGTCAATACATACGAGTCTGTAGGTGTAGGCTCACCATCAGACCTCTCCCATTCCCTACTGGGTCAGGATTGTCCATGAACTATTGACCAAATCAGCATATTTAGCTGTAACCGCAGCCAGCCCAACACCTTCACCAGCCGAACCTCCATTGACCCTCCCTGTGGAGTGGAGATAGCAGCCAGCGAGAAAAGGTTGGATGGGAGCAAGAATGGGACTCGCCTCTGATCCAGCTCTGTTCCATGGGTTGTCACTGCAACAGGGGCCAACGGCTGGAGTGACAGAGGTAGTAGCTTTGGGAACAGCTCTAGGGATATGTCCTGACCAAGGGACAAGCAGGCACTAGTGGAAGGTGAGCAGGGAAACCCATCCGATCAATTGGAATGTCTTTTTCCTCTTTTATTTTCACAGCTTTGTCATTGGGTCATCGAGCTGCACAGCACAGAATGGCCCTTCAGCCCAAATCAGCCATGCTGACCATGATGCCCATCTACACTAATTCCATTTGCTCACATTTGGACCACATCCCTCCACTTGTTTCCTGTCCAAGTACCTGTCCAAATGTCTTTTAAACCCTCTCATTGTATCTGCCTCCACCCCCACACCTGGCAGCACATTCCAGGCACCTACCACTCTCTGTGTAAAAAACTTGCTTACACATCTCCTTTGAACTTACCCCTTCTCACCTTAAATGCATGCCCTCTGGTATTAGATATTTCGACCCTAGGAAAAAGACACCAGCTGTCTACTCTGTCTATGCCTCTCATAGTCTTGTAAACCTCTATCAGGTCTCCCTCAGCCTCCACCGCTCCAGAGAAAACAACTCAAGTTTGACCATCCTCTCCTCATAGCTCATACCCTCTAATCCAGGCAGCATCCTGGTGAACCTCTTCTGCACCCTCTCCAAATCCTCCACACCTTTCCTATAATGGGGCGACCAGAACTGAATGCAATACTCCAGATGCGGCCTAACTAAGGTTTTATAAAGCTGCTTTAAATTTAAATTTAAATCTCCTTTAAATTTCTCCCCTCTCACCTTAAACCTGTGTTGTATAGTCCTGGCCTCCCCTACCCTGGGAAAAATGAAAGCAATGAAAGCACGAATGCCAAACGCTTTCTTCGCTACATTATCCACCTGTGTTGCTACTTTCACTTGTGTCAACATTTTCAATTTTATTTGTAAAGCACGGCTTGGGAAAGCAAACAACGTAATCAAGGACCCCTCCCACCCCGGTCATTCTCTCTTCTCCCCCCTCCCACCGGCAGAAGATATAAAAGCCTGAGAACATATATCATCAGGCTCAAGGACAGCTTCTATCCACCGTTATCAGACTCTTGAATGGACTTCTTGTACGATAAAGATGAAGCATTGATTTCTGAATCTACCTTGTCGTGGCCCTTGCACCTTATTGTCTGCCTGCACTGCATTTTCTCTGTAACTATAACACTATATTCTGCATTACGTGTTTTTCTTCCTTTTGTACTACCTCAATTAACTTATCTATGGAATATGTGACAATAACAAACCAAATACCAATAGCCACTTCTTTTAAACGACTGGGATATAGATCATCAGGTCATTGGGATTTATCATTTTTCAGTCTCACCATCATCTCTGGTACATTTGTTTAATTAACACTCATTTTCTTCAATTCCCCATTCTCACTCCACCTCTGGTATCTCCAGAGGTATGTTGCACCATCTTCTATTCAGACAGACACAAAGTAATTGTTTAGTTCCTCTTCCATTTCCTTATTCCCACTATAACTTCTCCCATCTCTCTCTGCACGGGACCCACATTTACCCTTGTGAGTCTTTTCCTTCTGATGTACTGTACTTGGAAATGAGGACTGCCTTACTCTTTCACACTCTTCACTGAATAAGTGCACGATGTGTCAGCTAGTCATGGCCAATTTCAGAATTACCTAACTCAAGTGCCTAGCTCATACAAGTTATTAAAAGCGAAACAACTGCTGAACAAGGACAAATTAACTGTTTGCACAAGGCCCTTTGAGGGAGAATCACAGGAGCTCTACTAAGTACATTTGGTTTATATCACTGGCATGGGAGCATAAGTCATCTGAATGGGAAACTTATATTCATGGGCTGCTTGTTTGCAATCAGTAATTTACTGCAATGCTGTTAAGGACTCACTAGTGTGTCTCTAAGTGAGGTGTTTGAATAAGATCTCGTGGCACCAGACCATTTCTTTTGGGAGTTCCAGCACTGGAAGTATAAATATGTGTTCAAACAGGAGATCAGGTAGCAACTGAAAGTCATCTTGTGTCTAACAGGTAGTTAGTGGTGTGGCTGTGTACCACAATGATAAATATTTATAGTACCATAAAAACCATGGGTGTAATAATTTAAACCAGTTCCATGGCCTGCTGGAAGCACAAGGATATTTCCCAACCTCAGACTGCAGGAGGACAGTTCATCCACCAGAGAGGTGAAGCTCCATCCCAAGGTCTGGGACCCGGGGCTTCCATTCTGATCGCACCCTGAATAACTGGTTTAAACTGAGCAGAACTGAGTCAAGCAGTTCCAAAGATGGTGACATTTAATGCATTGGGAGTTGGGCCGACAGATTTCCATCTGTGGTCCTTCACAAGATTGCAGCAGGGTCTGTGCCTGAAGTAAATCCCCATGCACAACTTCAGGCAGTTCCCAAACTAAGTCCAAAGCTATGCGCTTGGTATTGGTAATTAGTTTACTATTGTCACATACTAATAAACAATGAAAAACTTTTGTTTGTGTGCCATCCAGACAGATCATTCCATACACTGAGATAGGATAAAAGGGAAACAGAATGCAGAATATAGTGTTAGAGAAAGTGCAGTACGGGTAGACAAGAACACAGGGGTAGCCCACTCAGCACCCCCAAGCTTGCCCTGCTGTTCATTATATCAAGGCTGATCTTCCCCAAGCCTCAGCTCCTAGTCTGTACCAGTTCCACATAGCCCTCAATACACGGCCTTCCAGCCCCCGAACTTTCAAAGATGTATTTACCTCTTCGTTAAATACCTCCTGTGACCCAGCCTCCACTACTCTTCAGCACAGAGAATTCCAAAGGCTCACCTCGCACCGCAAGAGGAAATTCCGACACACCTCAGTTTTAAATGACCACTCCCTAATCTTGGAGCAATGTCCATTCAATAGAGACTCCCTCACTAGTGGCAACACCTCAACTTCTACTTTCTCATATCCTCTTAGGATCTTACATAAGAACATAAGAAATAGGAGCAGGAGTCGGCCATCTGGCCCATCGAGCCTGCTCCGCCATTCAATAAAATCATGGCTCCATAACCCTTAATTCCCCTACTATGCAAAAATCTATCTAACTGTGTCTTAAATATATTTAATGAGGCAGCCTCTACTCTTTCCCTGGGCAGAGAATTCCACAGATTCACTACTCTCTGGGAAAAGCAGTTTCTCCTCATCTTTGTCCTAAATCTATTCCCCCGAATCTTGAGGCGATGTCCGCTAGTTCTAGTCTCACCTACCAGTGGAAACAACCCTCCTTCCTCTATCTTATCTATCCCTTTCATAATTTTATATGTTTTTATAAGATCCCCTCTCATTCTTCCAAATTCTAGTGAGTATAGTCCCAGGTGACTCAATCTCTCCTCATAGACTGACCCCCTCATCTCCAGAATCAACGTGATGAACCTCCTCTGCACCGCCTCCAAAGCCAGTATATCTTTCCTCAAGTAAGGAGACCAGAACTGCACACAGTACTCCAGGTGCGGCCTCACCAGTACCCCATACATTTGCAGCATAACCTTCCTGCTCTTAAATTCAATCCCTCCAGCAATGGTCAACATTCCATTTGCTGCCTTGATAACCTGTTGTACCTGCAAACTAACTTTTTGTGATTCATGCACCAGCACTGCCAACTCCCTCTGCAAAACAGCACGCTGCAATCTTTCACCATTTAAATAATAATTTGATCTTCTATTTTTCCTTCCAAAGTGGATGACCTCGCATTACCAACGTTTTACTTCAGACCCTTGCCCGCTTACTTAACCTGTCTATATCTCTCTGCAGACTCTCCACATCCTCTGCACAGTTTGCTTTTCCACTCACGTTATGTTTCAGTAAGACCACCCCTCATTCTTTTAAACTCCAATGGTTCAGTTTCTGGCCATTAGGAGACGAGAACAATGGAAACACACAGCCAGTCATGCAGCATCTGGGGAGAGAGAACCAGACCAGATGTTTCACTTTCATGGTCTTTCATCAGAATCAGAAAATACCTCTCGGCATTCATGTTCCAATCGACTCCATCTTGCTCCTCTGGCTTCCTATCCATGGCTGGTTCTGATGAAAGAACAATGAGCTGAAATGTTAGTCTCCCTCTCCACAGATGCTGCCTAACCTGCTGAGTATTTCCAACATTTTCTGGAGACACTAGAGACTGCAGATACTGGAATCTGTAGCAAAAGACAACCTGCTGGAGGAACTCAATGGGTTGAGCAGCATCTGTGGGAGGAAAGGAACTGTCGACGTTTCGGGTTGAGACCCTTCATCAGGACTGAGAGTGGAAAGCACCCCTCCCCTCTCCTCTTTATACCAGCCATCTCCCCTCTTCACTCTCAGTCCTCATGCAGGGGTTCAACCTAATGCATTGACAATCCCTTTCCCCCCACAGATGCTGCTCGACCTGCTGAGATCTTCCAGCAGCTGGTTTCTGTCTCCAGCACTTTCTGTCAGAGTTACCGTGCAGTGCCAACTGCTCATCACTCCACAGATGTTCCCACAGCTGGCGAAGTCCAGGTGGTTACCTGTAGCAGCTGGAGATCATGTGGTCTCAGTCTCACCTTCCAGCACACAGGAAAGTGGTGTGGGTGAAATGGGAGTGTGGGGGTATGGACCTGGATTGGACAGGTTCATCCTTCTGGTCCAGAATCTCTACCTTCAGTTGATGTCATTGACCAGATTCCACAATGGGATCAGCCAATGGAAAAATGTCGTTGTGATTTCCAGATGTTTTATACAATCCAACTCGCATAAATGTCTGGTAATTTCAAACAGTTTCTCAGTGTCTGGAGGATCAGACAGGTGCCTGGACATCTGAACAATCAGACAAGTGTCTCAATGTCTGGATACAGGCGGTGTTTCACTTTCCAAATGCAGCAGAGAATTAACCTGGTCCATAATTCCTCTTGCTCTGTAAGGTTTGTAGAAGCATTAAACTCCTGCTTGAAACATCCTCCCAGGGATGCCTGCCACTGCACCGGAGTTGTTCACACCTCCAGAAAAAACAGAAATGTTAATCAGTTTGGGCAGGTTGCAGTGAGGAGAGGCATGGATAGGCAGTGTGGTAGTTCAGGAGCAGACAGCTCAGTGGGAAGGCACAATTAAAGCTGCACATACTGCTGTACCACTTGTTAGGGCTCTCTATTCATTCGAGGGATTTGGACGTCACTGGAACGCCCAGCATTCATTGTCCCAATTCACTTACACCTGAAAATAACCTGCAGCTGTTGGAAATCTGAAATAAAAACAGAAAATGGTGGGAAATCTCAGCAGCATCTGTGGAGAGAGAGATTCATTGTTTTGTGTCTGCGACCCTTCTCCGGAACGGATTCCGATGAAGGACGGGTGGTGGGGTACCAGAGGAGCTGGTGGGAGTGGTGAGGGAAAAAGGCCAGTGGGTGAAAGGTGAGGACCAGACAGAACAGAGGTCGAGTTCCCCTGGTCTTCACCTTTCACTCCACCAGCCTCACCCTGCACCACTTCTGTGGGCTCCAATGGGGTCCCACCACCAGTCACATCCCCCTTATCTGCCCTTCCTTTTTGCTTTCCACAGGGACCATTCTCCCCGTGACTCCCTGGTTCACTAATCCCTCCACTCACCCCCCCTTCACCCACCCCAGACTCCTGGCATTTTACCCCCACAACCGCAGGAGGTGCAACATCTGTCTGCACACCTCCTCCCTCACCACCATCCGCCAACATAAACAGCCCTTCCAGGTGAGGCAGAGCTCACCTGCACCTCCTCCAACCTAGTCTACTGCATTCGGAGCTCCTGACATGGCCTCCTCTACGTTGGCGAGACCAGGTGTAGCCAAGGCACCCATTTAGCAGAGCACCTCATTCTGGTTTCATGTCATTTCAATTTCCCTCCCCATTCCCACACCAACCAGTCTGTCCTCCTCCCTCTCCACTACCACGGTGAAGCTAAACACAACCTCATATTCCCCCTGGGTAGTCTGCAGCCCAACGGCATCAACATCGAGTTTTCCAATGTCAGGTAATCCCCCCCCCCCCCCCGTGTTCCTTTCCCATTCCCACCGGTCCACCCAGGGTCTCTTCCTTTGTTCATTTTCTCCACCCCTCTTCCCGTTGTTACCTGGACCATTGGACACCATCTGCCCATCATCCCCCCCACCCCCTCACCTGTCACCTACCAGCCTCTGTCTCACCCTCCCTCTCACTATATAATGGCTCCCTTCCCTCCACAGTCTCAGTCCTGATGCAGGATCTCGAAACAGCGACCATTCCTCTGCCTCCACAGATGCTACTCGACCCGCTGAGTTCCTCCAGCAGCTAATTTTGTGCTCCAGATTCCAGCGTCTGCGGTCTCTGGTGTCTCCAGTGTACCAGATGGGTTTTTAAGTAATCCAGCTGTTTCATAATCACTGTTACCGAGACCACCATATCATTCCTGATTTATTTAATTGATTAAATTAAATTTCCACAGCTTCTGCACCATAATTTTCCTGCAAAGCCTATTCTTTCCTTCTCCAGAAGTTGGAGCACTAATCAACAGTAGATCACATGATCTGATTTCTCCCACTAGGATCACTGATACAACAAAGGATGGAGCTTCCAAACTTGCTAATTATTTGCAATCTTACGAGATGGCTGAAACTGGTTAACGTATATCCAGACAAATTTATAAAGGAGAAGTCTTTTTTCAGACGTGGCACCTATACTCTGTATGGGTGTTCATTAGTCTGGTCATGTCAAAATATGTTTCACTGCCAATTGAACAAGCGTGTTCACCAAACCTTGAAAAGTTTGAGCTACATTGTATCACACTTTAGAATATACACTTGTATAAATACAGTTTCCATGCCAAAATCTAGCAGGTATTGTCTGAAGCAACTTTGTTCCTGAACTGTCCTTTTTACCGCTTGTGGTGATGTGTTCACGTGGTGACCAGAAACAAGATTCATGGTGTTGCAAATCATTCTTTGCGAGAACGTGCTGGAGTAGATTAAAGTTAAAATTGCTGAACACTCACTGAGAAGTTTCAGTAATCAATGTCTTGAATTCTGACACCCCACAGTAATGTGATATTCATGACATCAGTGTTTCTTCAATCTAATAGCTAATTCAGATTGACATTGAAGCAAAGGTTATCTCCACTGTGTTCTGATAGGTCTAAGATTTTTCTTGCAATTATAATGATTGAAATATTACCTGGTAAATGTGGATAAGGAGAAGAAATTTTAGCTACAGTTTTACTGGGAAATTTTCCTGGATTATTTGTCTTTGAAGCCTTGCTGTTACTTTAAAATAAACTTAGTCCGTTTGGACGTAGCCTTGGGATCAATATTTTATCACAATCTGTCAACTGTAACGTTTGTTAAATTCAAGTACATTGTTTAATATTAGTCTGACATTGGTAACATTCTGCTAAGGTTCAAACTATAATCACAAGACAAGAAGGGAAAACTTTGTCATGAAGGCCAACACTTCCACACGACGTAGAAGGATAGGGTCACTTAAGAGACTCTTAGATAGGCACATGGACGAAAGAAAAATCGAGGGTTATGGGAGGTGAAGTAGAGAGGGGAACAGATTGAATGGGGATAAGGTTTATATAGGTCGGCACAACATTGTGGGCCGAAGGGCCTGTACTATGCTGTAATGTGCTATGTTCTATGTTCTAAGGAGCCATTCAGCCCATTGTGTCGATGCCAGCTGTCAGAACTATCCTGTACTCACACTGCTTCCCCCTCTAATCTATTCTCTCCACCTTTCCATCAACTCCCCCGAGATTCTACCACTCATTTGCACACAGCGGTCTAGTAACCTACCCACCTGCATGTCTTTGGGATGTAGGAAGAAACTAGAGTTCCCTGGGGGAGAACACTCAGTCACAGGGAGAACGTGTAAACTCCACACGGACAGCACAGAGGTCGGGATTGAACCCAGGTTGCTGGTGTTGAGAGGCAGCACCTCTACTTCCTACACCACTGGTTTAAAATGCTGATGAAACACATGAGGCTCAGTGCTGTCATTTGTGCAGAGTTTATCTCTGCTGGTTACAGGGCAGAAGGACAAACAGAGCAGTTGGGAAACCACAGAACTGCAGAAAGCAGATGGGCCTGAGGAATATGGGACTTCTCCCAGGACAGGACACAGCAGCCTTCTGGTAGCAGACCTTGTGCTGCAACTTCAGGCAGCCGTAAGTGAATGAATTGTGGGAATAAGCTAATCACTTCCAGCAGATATTGTCGTTAGGTGTTCACATCCTGAGGGGGGGTAAAAGAGAGAGGCTAAAGGATATTGTCGATACAAAGAACATAGAACAGTACAGCATAACACAGGATGCCTGTGCCAACCATGACGCTAAACTAACTAATCCCATTCATCTGCACACGGTCTATGGCCGTCCATCCCCTGCCTGCTCATGCCTCCGCCCCCACCACCACCCCTGGCAGCCCCTTCCAGGCACCCACCACTCTCGGTGTTAAAAAAATTTGCCTCATAAATCTCCTTTAAACTTTCCTCCTCTCGCCTTAAACCTATGCCCTCTAGTATTTGACATTTCCACCCTGGGAAAAAGACTGATTATCTTCCCCATCTGTGCCTCTCAATGGTCCATGAACTCATGAACACCACCTCGTTATTCCTCTTTTGCACTATTTATTTGTTTCTGTAATGGTATTTGTAGTAATTTTTATGTCTTGCACTGTACTGCGGCTGCAAAACAACAAATTTCACTACATATGTCAATGATAATAAACCTGATTCTGATTCTGAATTTTATAAACTTCTATCAGGTCTCCCCTCAGCCTCCGTCACTCCAGAGAAAACAACGCAAGTTTGTCCAACCTCTCCTTATAGCTCATGCCCTCTAATCCAGGCAGAATCCTGGTGAACCTCTTCTGCACCCTTTCCAAAGCCTCCACACCCTTCCTGTAATGGGGTGACCAGAACTGCACACACTGCTCCAGATGTGGCCCAACCAAAATTTTACAAAGCTGCAACATAACCTTTCCATTTTATACCCAATTCCCCGATCAATGAAGGTAAATATGCCGTACACTTTCTTTACCACCCTATCCATGTAGTTCGACTTTCAAGGATCTGTGGATCTGCACCCCAAGACCCCTCCGTACACTAATGCTTCAAAGAGTCCCGCCGTTTACTGCAGATTTTCCTCTTACATTTGACCTCACACTTTTTGGGATTAGACTCTATCTGCCACTCCTCCACCCAAATTTCCAACGGATCTGTATCCTGCTGTGTCCTTTGACAACCTTCCTCACCAACTACAACTCCACTAAGGTAAGACAAGGTTTCTTCATTAGTCACATGTACATCGAAACACACAGTGAAATACAGCTTTTGCGTAGAGTGTTCTAGGGACAGCCCGCAAGTGTCGCCATGCTTCTGGTGCCAACATAGCATGCCCACAACTTCCTAACCCGTACGTCTTTGGAATGTGGGAGGACACCGGAACACCCGGAGGAAACCTACGCAGACACGGGGAGAACGTACAAACTCCTTACAGACAGTGGCCGGAATTGAACCCAGGTCGCTGGCACTGTAAAGAAGGTATACCAGGGTCAACAGAACTCAGCAAGAGCTGAGCAAATGACCATGCCCCAGAGAACATGGCAGCAGATCCATCAGAGCCGAGTCTCCCTTTACATCTATTGGCTTTGTTGCATATTGCCTCTCTAATATTCAATAAACCTCCTGACCCATGAACCCATGAACAATACTTCATTATTCCTCTTTTATTTATTTATTTTTGTAACGTATAATAACTTTTCTGTCTTTATGTCTTGCACTGTGCTGCTGCTGCCGCAAGACAGCAAATGTCACCACATATGTCACTGATAATATATCCGATTCTGATTCCTGTTCTGATTCTGAGATCACACGTGTTCAAGAATTCTGAGTGCGACTGGTTAGGGGCTCCTCTGTCTCTGTTTCCCCTCACTGCTGAAGGTAAAAAAACCAAAGTAACTAGACATGACTGTGAGAGTTTAAACCCTTGCCCAGGAAAGTACTTCTAATGGTGTTTTGATTCTGAGCCAGTCTACAAATAAAATATTGCATTGTGAAGCTGAATACAGCAGAATCTTTATCTCTGTGTTGCTGATTGGTTTATTACTGTCACATGTATTGAGACACAGTGAAAAACTTTGTATGCCATCTGGACAGATCATTCCATACATAAGTACATCGAAGTCATACAAAGGGAAAGGCAATAACAGAATACAGAATATAGCATTCCAGTTACAGGCAAAGTGCAAAGCAGTTGGACACATAAGGTGTGAGGGCCATGACAGGGCCATCACTAACACAGTTATGGACACAGCTCAGCACACCGTGGAAACTATCCTCCCCTCCACGGACTCTGTCTACACTTCTCGCTGCCTCGGTAAAGCAGCCAGTATAATCAAAGGCCCCACCCACCCCAGACATTCTCTCGTCTGCCCCCTCCCATCGGGCAGAAGATAGAAAGCATGTACCACCAGGCTCAAGGACAGCTTCTATCCCACTGTTATAAGGTTATTGAACGGACCTCTTTATATGATAAGATGGACACTTGACCTCACAGTCTACCTCGTTATGACCTTGCACCTTACTGTCTTCCTGCACTGCACTTTCTCTGTCACTGTAACACTTTATTCTGCATTCTGTTATTGCTTTTCCCTTGTACTTCCTCAATGTACTGATGTGGTGAAATGATCTGTATGGATGGCATGCAAAACAAGGTTTTTTGCTTTACCTTGGTGCATGTGACAATAATAACCAATTACCAATTACAAGGTAGATTGAGAGATCAAGAGTTCATCTTTATTGTACAAGAGGTCCGTCTGATAACAGTGGGATAGAAGCTGTCCTTGAGCCTGGTGGTACGTGTTCTTGAGCTTGTGTATCTTCTGCCCGATGGAAGGGTGGAGAAGAGAGAAAGACCAGGGAGGGAGTCTCTATGATTATGTGAGTTGCTTTCCTGAGTTATCATTCTGAGCCCTCCCTGAACTCGAGAAAGCTTTACCTCTACCCAGGAACCTCACTCTACTGAAATCAGAGGTCATCTCATTATCCATACCTCACACTTATTCCGCACTGGAACCTCTGAGCTGTGGTGAGCTTTTCCTCCCTCTCACTCCCCTTTATCCTTTAATGTCATTGGGTTCTGTAACCAATCATTGCTCTTATTTACCTTGTACCCTTTCCAGCAGCGTGGACAACTTTCATTTAAATTCTTAAAATAAAAAGAATCAACATTGTCTGATGAAGGGTCTTGCCCCAAGACGTTCACTGTCCATTTCTTTCCATAGATGCTGCCTGACCTGCTGAGTTCCTCCAGCACTTTGTGTGTTGCTCCAGATTCCAGCATCTGCAGTCTCTGGTGTCTCCTTTACTAACTATATACTATTGACAAACCATGCTTTACATTTACATTTAGAAACAGACATTTCAACCTCATACATGAGCACAATCTAAACCAAACGGTAAATGATAAACACAGTATTGACATCGGAGTTCAGAGATATTCTGAATCCATTTTCTGAATACACTGAAAGATTGTTGAGTTTCTGTGTGTTTCTAATGGAGAGGGATGTCTGTTCCAATCACAATGGCAGCAAAGCTGATAAAACACCAGACTTTTGGGAGGAGATTTTTTAGATGTGAAGGGAATGGATAAATAGAATTGTGGTAAAAGGTCAGTCAGGAGGTTACTGAATGACAGGACAGGTATGAGGGGTTGAGTGGCCTGTTCCTGCTTCCATCTCATGTCCTTGTAGAACACAGAACATAGAACATAGAACAGTACAGCACAGTACAGGCCCTTCAGCCCACAACGTTGTGCCGAACTATATGAACACCTCCTCCATGATCAATCTAACCCTTCTCTCCTGCACAGCCCATAACCCTCCATTTTCCTAACATCCATGTGCCTATCCAAGAGTCTTTTAAATGTCCCTATTGTATCAGCCTCTACCACCACCCCCGGCTGTGCGTTCCAGGCACCCACCACTCTCTGTGTAAAAAACCTACCTCTGACATCTCTCCTGAACATTCCTCCTCTGATCTTAAACAGATGTCCTCTGGTATTGGCCATCGCTGCCCTGGGGAAAAGGTGCTGGCTGTCCACTCTATCTATGCCCCTCATGATCTTATACACCTCTATCGTCGCCTCTCATCCTGCGTCACTTCAGAGAGAAAAGCCCTAGCTCACTCAATCTTTCCTCATGAGACATGTTCTTTAATCCAGGTAGCATCTGGTAAATCTCCTCTGCAGCCTCTCTAAAGCTTCCACATCCTTCCTATAATGAGGTGACCAGAACTGAACACAATACTCTAAGTGTGGTCTAATCAGAGTTTTATAGAGCCGCAACATTACCTCGTGGCTCTCTGAATAATGAAGGCCAGCACACCATACGCCTTCTTAACCACCCTATTAACTTGTGTGGCAACTTTGAGGGATCTATGGACTTGAACCCCAAGATCCCTCTGTTCCTACACACTGCTAAGAATCCTGCCATGAACCATGTACTCCGCCTTCATGTTCGTTCTTCCAAAGTGTTTCACTTCACACTTTTCCGGATTGAATGCCATCTGCCACTTCTCCGCCCGTCCCTGCATCCTGTCTATATCCCGTTGTAACTTACAACAACCTTCTACACTATCCACAGCCCCTCCAATCTTCATGTCATCTGCAAACTTACTAACCCATCCCTCCACTTCCTCAACCAAGTCATTTATAAAAATCACACAGAGCAGGGGCCCCAGAACAGATCCCTGTGGAACACCACTGGTCACCGACCTCCAGGCAGAATACTCTCCATCTACTACCACCCTCTGCCTTCTGTGGGTGAACCAATTCCGAATCCACGCAGCCAAGTCTCAATGGATCCCATGCCTCGTGACTTTATGAATGAGCCTACCATGGGGAACCTTGTCAAATGCCTTATAAAGTCCATATACACCACATCCACCGCATCTACTTGTTTTGTCACCTCCTTGAAAAACTCAATTAGGCTCATGAGGCACGACCTGCCCCTCACAAAGTCATGCTGACTATCCCTAATCAGACCATGTTTCTCCAAATGCTCATAAATCCTGTCCCTAAGAACCCTCTCCAATAATTTGCCCACCACTGACGTAAGACTCACTGGTCCATAACTCCCAGGATTATCCCTATTACTTTTCTTGAACAAGGGAACAACATTTGCCATCTGAGGCAAAGGGCAGGATTTCCACGAGATATTCCACTGCAGCAAGCACTGTTACATTTTCTGCAGTGTGGGGATGTGGACAGAGGCAGAGACAGCGTGCTCTCATACACCCCTGTGCAGCAGCTCCCATTAGTTGGAACTTTGAGGGTTATGTGTGTGTGCCGCTAACATTCAGAGGCTAATACACACGTCAAGTCAGGTCACATTTATCACCATGTGCACAAGTATGGTGAGGTACAGGTACAGTGAAAAACTTGCTTGCAGCAGCATCACAGGCATGTAGGTACAGACAACACACAGAACATAAATTATACAAGACAGTGAAGGGAGAGGGAGAAAACAGAGCAAAAACAAGACATTAGTGCAAAAATACAGACACAGTCAGAGACAAGGTCCACGGCAGTGTGAGAGGTGGTCCGTAGCATTCCGTTGCTGAGGTAGGGTTAGGGTTGTGCAGGTCAGTTCAAGAACCTGGTGGTTGTAGGAGTCTGTGACCTCCCATCATAAATACTTCTGGAGTAATTATTTGGGAGAAATCTTTGCCCCTGCTGCCACTGCCCCTTCCCACTGTGCCTACCCTCCCCCTACCTTTCTTTTCTGGCTTCTGCCCTCTGCCTTTCCGGTCCTGATGAAGGGTCTCGGCCCGAAAAGTTGACTGTTTATTTCCCTCCATAGATGCTGCCAGACCCGCTGAGTTCCTCCAGCATTTTGTGTGTGTTGCTCCAGATTCCAGCATCTGCAGAATCTCAGATAAAAATAGTTCATTTGAAGGTTTCAACACATGGATATTCTGCTGCAAAATGTTGACATCCAAATGATATAATTCCCAGAGCTGGAGGACCCCTCACCCCGAGGGTGAGGGTCAATTGCTTGGTGGAGAAGGGATTCAGGGGCCCACCTCCTGTATTACACCAGATCAACAAAACGTACCACACTGCGAATGTTCACTTCCCTCATTCCAGCTGCGATTACACTTGTCCACGATGTTCTGGGCTGAAAAGCTCTTGTGATGCTTCTGAAGTTTAGAAAAGCGCTGTACAAATCCAACCTTCTATCCTTTGCACAACTTTCTGTGTGTATTTTCAACGTTAATGCTTTTCCCTTTGTACTACCTCGATGTACTTATGTGTTGGAATGATCTGTGTGGATGGGATGCAAAACAAAGTTTTTCACTGCACCTCGACACGTGTGACAATAATAAACCGATTCCCAATTATCAATGACCTATTCTCATCCCCCAAACCAACACGTCAGTTGTTCTCCTTCTCTCCAGAACTGTCACTCTTGTGATAAGGACCTCTCTTCCCCCTTCACCATGTCTCCAGCCAGTGAGATTAGAAATATGATTTGAAACTTGCGTGCACGTTCAAGTGACAGGACTGTGTCAGTGGTGATCCTTCCTTCTAGCTGCAGGGACGGGGGAGATGGGCTGAGGCAAGGATGAGTGGAGTGGACTAATGATCAAAGAGCAAGCATCAAGGACAGATCATGTTCTGAACTGTAGCCACATCTCACCCTCTAGAGTTGAGTTACAGTAGAGTCTACTCCTGGAAGGGCCTCTGTATGCTAGTTCTTCAGTCTGGAGGTTAACTGGGCTAACAGTGTGCTTGCACACTGCCTGTTAACCGAAACCCATTGGATGGCAGCCGTGGTTCTATTCCTCTGGATCAGAGGAGAACTCTTCGGCAGGATGGGTCTCTGCTCCTCTACTTGAAGGAGTCATACAGGCCAACTGAAACTCCACGGCCATCCGGGCTGGAAAATTCCATAGATTGACTGATTGACTGGACCACCCTCTGACTGGAAACATTTCTTAGAGGTGAGAATGGTCTTCAATGGTCAGCGACCCCTGGTTCTTGACTCATCCAGGGCAACATTCTACCATTCTCTACCCTTCTGAGGCTCTAAGAATGTTGTGCGTTTCAATAAGGTCACCGTTTCTTCTTCTAAAGTCCAGAGAATCAGGGCCAAGTCTATTTCATCCACCTGCCTTCCCAAGAACTAACCTAGTCAATCTTCAACACACTTCCTCTTTAGCAAGAATATTTTTCTTTAGGAAAGGGGTCCAAAATTGAAAATAATATTCCAGGTGTGGTCTCACCAAGGCCCTGTTTAATCGTTGAAGGACATCTTTATCCTTGTACTCAAATCTTCTTGTTATTTGCTTTCCTCATTGCCTTTGTTCAGCTTTCGGTGACTTGTCTACATGGACACCAGGTCTCTTTGAACATGAACCTCTCCCTATCTTTAACAATTTACTCACTGGTCCTACCAAGGTGGACAACCCACATTTCCACACTGTGATTCATCCTCCATGTTACAGCCCACTCACTCAGTGTGTCTCGCTTCCTCTGATGCCTCCTTGTGGCCTCTTCACCACTCACGTTCTTACTTGGTTACGACAGAAACCACGATCTAAACGTTGCTTCACAGGCCATAAAGCATCTTGGCATGTCCGAAGGCTGTGAAAAGTGCTGTAGAATTCACCTCTCTTTTCTCTCGTGAGGAAGGCAAGGGGTAGGAGAACTCTTGGTGGAGAATCCCAGCATTAATGGACACCTCACCCAACAAAAAAGAATGGGAATTGACATAAAGTCTGGCTGAAGGATTTTTACACAGCTTGATGCAGGTCAGAAGGATTCAGTAAAGGCTGAATATCAAGCTACAAACTTTGGCTTCTTAACAGCAATTTGCTGAGTCAGGTTAATGTAAGTGGCAGATGAGGAAAGGTTGATAGCAGGGTTTGGATGGGAGGAGAGCCTGTGGCAGATATCACTCTCCCCCCAACACCCACCCTGAGTTTTCACCAGCGCATCTCCCACCATTCCCTCACCCCGGCTCTGTACTCTGGGAGGGACTGGTCAGAAATCAGAGCAGCAACCCTTGAACTTCACCACTGGTTACTCGTCAGTCGTGCACACCTGTTACTTCCAGCCTGCCCTTTGAACTTGAAGCAGCAGCTGGGAAAATTCTGGCGGCACCAAAGTTCCCTCCCGGCTCCTGCTGCAACCCCTCCACTGTTGGTCCAGTCCGCAAGAGTGGGAGCCGTCAGACTGTCGGGAACCTCACTCTCCGACACTTGACAAATACCTTCTCTGAAAGTCGACCTTAACCTCTCCATCTACGGACATCCTCATTGACTAGGAACGTTTGATAAAAGCCCTTTGTTTCTTCAAGGGTTTGTCCGTGAGTTAATTAGTCTTGCTGTCACCTGCAGGCTTATCACATGCTTTCTCCAGCTTTATCTTGTCAAGGCCAGCGTACTGTCTTTGTAACCACTCTTCCTCCCTCAGCTGCTGCTGAAAACACAAAGCACACAAACAACATAGAATCAAACTATATTTTCATTCCATTATTGATCTGACATTGAATTTAAAACTTTTTACGTCACGGATCAAGGCTGAGTTTGGCTGTGGATTGATTCTGCGATAGGGAAGGACAATGCTTTTGCAACTAATCTGGTGCTGAGGATGAGGGTGGTGTAGCTAGATCACTACCAGGGTTTTAGGGATCCCATCAAATCTTAGCCCTGTTGGCACTGAGATGGTTTCCCCTGAGCTTAAAGTATGTCAGTCACAGCCAATGGACAAACCAGAGTAAATATCTGTGAAAATCCAAAAAACTGCAGATACTGAAAGTCTGAAACAAAAACACAGAACAGTCCAGCACAGGAACAGGCCCTTCGCCCACCACGTCTGTGCCGACCATGATGCCGATCAAAACTGATCCCATCTGCCTGCACATGATCCGTATCCCTCCGCTCCCTGCCTGTTCATGTGTCTGTCCAAATGCCTCTTAAATGTTGTTATTGTGTCTGCCTCCACCACTCCCCTGACAGCCCGTTCCAGGCACCACCGCTCTCTGTGTAAAACTGCCTTGTAAATCTCCTTTAAACTTAGCCCTCTCACCTTAAATGCACATCCTCTTGTATTAGATGTTTCCACCCTGGGAAAAAGACTGACCTTCTACCCTATCTAAGCCTCTTACAATTTTACATACTTCTGTCAGGTCTCCCCTCAGCATCCAACACTCAGAGAAAACAATCCAGGTTTGTCCAAACTCTCTTTATAGCTAATACTGTAATTCTGGTAACACGCTGGTGAACCTCTACTGCACCCTCTCCAAAGCCTCCACACCCTTCCTGTAATGGGGCGACCAGAACTGCACACAATGCTCCAAGTGCAGCCTAACCAAAGTTTTATACAGTTGCAATGTGACTTCCCAGCTTTTATACTCTACACCCTGACCGATGAATACTATACATCTTCTTCACCACCCTATCTGCCTGTGTTGTCACTTTCAGGGAGCTATGGACTTGCACCCCAAGATCCCTCTGTACATCAATGCTCTTGAATGCTGAAAACACTCAGCAAGTCAGGCAGCATCTGAACGAGGCAGTCTCCTGTGTCTCCTTTAGCTTTAGGGTTAGGGCAAAGGATGCTGCCTCTCCTGCTGAGTGTTTCCAGCATTTTCTATTTTTGTAAGTGGTTTGTGATTTCAATTTAGTTTTATTTAAACCAACTATTTATGTACATCATTTTACATTGTATAAAAAACACTTAAATATATCACAAAGTTTCATCATTTGACTGATTATTTTGAATGATATATTAAAATGACCAAAATCAATTCTTTAAGAGTATGTCTTCTGAAACATTCATTAATTCCTTCACCAGCTGTGTTTTACTGATACGGTCAACCAATGTAAAGTTCTTTTGGTTGTTTCTTGGGTTCAGGCTGATCCTCCTCTGGGTCAGAAGTTGGAGGTTCAAGCTCTGTTCCATGTTTTGAGCACATTTCCCAGACTTCCAGTTTAATGTAGTTCTGAGAGGGTGCCACACAATCTGATGGACGATCTCAGCGGTCAAGCAGCATCTGTGGGGGTAGAGGAATTGTTGACGTTTTGGATCGAAACCCTGCATCAGGGAATGGTGCAGTGCTGACACCCTCTGTTCTAAAGGAGACATGAAACATTATCCTGAACCCCCTGTTACCTCCTGCCATGGTTCTGGTGAATGTTAAAGGCTCCACCAGTTTAGAAAACTAACAAAATCCTAACCAGAAGCTTCAAAGAGTTTTGACAGTTGCTAAAAAAAATACTCAAAAGTTTGCCTTATTCCTGTGACAGCTCAAAACACCAAGAGTGATGTTAGACACAGCCTTGTAACAAACTGTGGGATAATCTGACATGCTTTCAATCAAACTGCACTGAGGAAAAATAAATCCTCAGAGACTACAAATGTTGAGCACAGAAGATTTATTTACTGAGGAGAAGTAACTGAAAGCCACAGCCGTCAATATTTGATTCTTGACGCTATCTGGAGCTTAATCCAGTGAACACAGATATTACATTTTCCCGCTGGAGAAAGAAAGAGTGTTTATTCCAGTTCACAATGTGCTATGTTCCAGTCAGAAAGCAGTTTCCTTTATTTTCAAACATTTTCCAAAGCAGTCAATGTTCCAGTATTGAGACACAGATCTTTTGAAAATTCCCTGTTTTGAACAAGGATTCCAGACCCCATCCTGGGCTCAGTGGGGACTGGAGCCTCAGAGTCAAGGGTTGTGAGTGAACAGGCCTTCAGAGACAGTAACCCCAATCCAAACTGACATTTCGAAGCTGTACCAAGGCAGGAAGAACAGTGAGGGCTCTCCTCACTGCTCCTGCCAATATTTACTCCTGAAGGAGATAATTACATTTCTCTTCCTGAAGCCTTGTGCATGTTCCACATTACAACAGGGGCAGTACTGTGATATATAGAACATAGAACAGTACAGCAAAGGAACAGGCCCTTCGGCCCACAATGTCTGTGCTGAACACGATGCTGAGTTAAACTATATCCCTTCTGCCTGCACATCATCCACATGCCTCCCATTCTCTGCACATTCACGTGTCTACCTAACAACCTCTTAAACCCCATTATCATATCTGCCTCCACCACCGCCCCTGGCAACTCGTTCTAGGTACCCACAACTCTCGGTGTAAAATACTATTCCCACACATCTCCTTTAAATTTTCCCCCCTCACCTTAAATGCATTGCCTCTAGTACTTGTATTTCTACTCTGGGAAAAAGATTCTGACTTTCTACCCTGACCATGCCTCTCATAATTTTATAAACCTCTATCAGCTCTCCCCTCAGTCTCCGACACTCCAGAGAAAACAACCCAAGTTTGAAGAACCTCTCCTCACAGTTCATAGCCTCTAATCCAAGCATCCTGGTAAAATTCTTCTGCACCCTCTCCAAAGCCTCCAAATCCTTCCCGTAATGGGGTGACCAGAATTGCACACAACACTCCAATTGCATACATACTCCACAGAAGTTTTATACAGCTGCAACATGGCTTCCTGACTCTTATACTCAATGGCCCAATCACATACATTTGTGTTACTGTGAGAAGTCAAACATCCTGAGTCATTTCAAACACTTCACTTGATCTGTGATGCAAAAGGTTTTAAGCTGAATGGTAGGAGGCACAAAAATGTCCTTCTGCAAAGATCCTACTCCCATATCCAGCCAGATACATCCACTGACTGCTGTTTCCAGTGGCTGCAGTGAAGGAGCTGTGTGATATTCTCAGGAACAACCTCTGCCCGTGCCTTAAAACACCTGGAGACTGCTTTCTCCACCCAGGTCAAGGACATGGTAACTCTCAAGTCCCTGGTGCAGGCCGCTGATCTCTGCTCCTGCACCCAGTCTGCTGACAGAGGATCAGGGAGCTCAGAATCATGCAGCACCAATCAGGCCCATCAGCCCATCGAGTCTATGCTGACCATCAAACACCCGTTTGCTCTAATCCTCCACTATACCATTTTATTCTCCCCACACCCCCATCAACTCCCCCCAGATTCTACCCCTCACTCTCACATGAGGGGCAATTTGCAGCAGCAAATTAACCTCTCAACCTGCACGTCTTTGGGATGTGGGAGGAAACGGGAGCACCCGGGGGAAACCCACGCAGTCACAGGGAGAACATGCAAACTCCACAGAGACAGCACCAGAGGTCTGGATTGAACCCGGGTCGCTGGTACTATGAAGCGGATACTGCACTAGCTGGTCCACTCTGCTGTCTTGGTCAAATGAGCAAAACCAGGACTCCTGTTGAAGTTCTTCACTCCGAAGTTGCTGCTGTACGGATAGGAAGAGCAGACAAAGTGGGCAGAAGAGGCAACTTCATACTGGAAGTCGGATTCAGTCACATGGCAACCATGGCATCAGTCATATTGTTTCACAGTTTTGTGCTCCACTACAGCATGGCAATCATTTTTATTTGGAAAAAATCCCTCAGTGTCCTGCAGCGATCAAGGACTTCCTCAAACATGTTGAAATGAGATGCGGGACATTAGCAACTTCACTAGGTGAAGCACCCCAGGGTATGTAGCACAGCTGGCAGTCACCACACCAGTGTGACTAACCTCTGCACACAGAAAGGTATTGACTAAATGAGAACATAACTGAATGTCAGTGGTGGTTTGAAAACCATTCATAACAAAGCAAGATCAAGTAATGAATACACCAAAAATCATGACTTTGGAGGAGTTAATCATACAGGTGTTATTCCCTCTAGATTTTCCTGTTCTAGTGTTATGTAATGGTGCTCCCCTCTATGGCTGCAGGTAATCTGCTCCCTTTCCTTTGGAGACTTCACAAAAACAGTTTGAGTCCTTGGGCAGAGGTTTGTCCTTTGAGGAGAGTTTAAGCAGATTGGGCCAACACTCTGGAGTTTAGACGAATAAAACATACAGGTCTTGACAGGACAAATGCAGGGCTGATGATCTCCCTCGGATGAGGTCTCAAAAACCAGGGGTCACAGTCCCAGGGTAAGTGGTCGGCCGTTCAGGACAGCGATTAGAAGATATTTCTTCACCCAGAGGGTGATGATTCTTTTCCTCGCTAAAGAGGGGCTTTTGAGGATCAATCACCGAGTACATTCAAGAAAGAGTGAAAGACTTTTGGGTATGAAAGGAATATGGGAACACAAGAGGTCCTGATGCAAGGTCTTGACCTGAAACGTCAACAATTCCTTCCCCCTCACAGACGGATAGGAAGGTTTAGACGATTTAGAGGGATGTGGGCCAGATATCTGCAAATGGGACTGGCTCAGTTAGGCAACTTGGTCGGCATAGACGAGTTGGGCCAAAGGGCCTGCTTCCATGCTGTATCACTTTATGACTCTCTTACCTGCTGAGTTCCTCCAGCAGATTGTTTGGTGCTGAGATAAAAGGTCAGCCACAATCCTGGTGAATGATTTCGCAGCACAAAGGGTCAAATGGCCTTCTCCAGCTTCCACTCCTCATGTACTTGTTCTCTTCTGATATCTGAATCAGGCCTTAGCTGAGGAAAGTAGCTGGTATTGGTATTGGTATTGGTATTGGTTTATTATTGTCACGTACCGAGGTACAGTGAAAAACTTGTTGTGCATACTGATCGTACAGATCAGTTCATTATACAGTGCAGTTACATTGAGTCAGTACAGAGTGCATTGAGGTAGTACAGGTAAAAACAATAACAGTACAGAGTAAAATGTCACAGCTGCAGAGAAAGTGCAGTTCAATAAGGTGCAAGGTCACAACAAGATAGACTGTGAGGTCATAGTCCATCTATTTGTATAAGGGAACCGTTCAATAGTCTTATCACAGTGGAGTAGAAGCTGTCCTTAAGTCTGGTGGTATGTGCCCTCAGGCTCCTGTATCTTCTACCCGATGGAAGAGGAGAGAAGAGAGAATGTCCTGGGTGAACCTTTGAGAGTATTAGAGCTGCCCCAAGATAATGTCTGGTGTGCTTGACTTTGGGCAAAGGTCGAGGTGTGTGGACATGGTGTACTTTGGGGGGTAAATACTCGGGTTAAACAATTCCTTGCACAGTGGGTAAAATTAAAAGAACAATTGCTGAATGCAGCGATATAATGGTTGGTTAAAGTGGTTCTTCGCTTCATTAATTTCAGCTGCAGTAACTCTGCTGTAGGCACTAATGAGCAAGGAAGTCAAAGTTTAATTCCACTGCCATTATATAGCTATTACTGCTTTCGTTTAAACACTGTCCCAATGTACCAGATTATTCAATGCATGTTGAAGTGGTGCGGTGTTCCATGTTGTTGACAGATCTAACTAAAAAGCATAAAAAAGTACAGCTTAGACACACTTCGTAACACTCTCCAGACCCTCTTTTGGTAGCTATGTTTACTGTTGAAAAATATACAGAAATGTCAGTGAACAATCAGGCTTTGCATACTTTGAATTTACAATTGAGGTTTAGGAAAGGGCTTTTTTCCTTGTTTGACTTTCTTGCCTCTCTGGTTTGGGACATGGGTCAAAAGTGCAATTGTAGCTTTGTAGAGAAAGTCATAACTTATATTCATGACACTTGGATTCAGGTGCTTAAAAATGAGATTTGTTTTAAATGGTCGGGACTCTCAAAAGAAATTAGCTATCGTTTACTTCTGAAATAAGTAAAAATGATCAAAGCTTATTCTAAGTAAATAAATTATTAATTTCCAGAGGAATTGAATTGAAAAGCAGGGAGGTAATTCTAACTTGACACAGAAACATAGTTGGATCACATTATAGAGTCATCGAGGTGTTCAGCATGGAAAAACATGTCCACGTCAACCAAGATGTATATTCAAACTAATCCCATTACCCAGCACTTGGCCCATATCCCTCTAAACTCTTGTCATCCATGTACCTGCCCACATACTTCTTAAAAGTATTTCATGTACCTGCCTCACCCACTCCCTCTGGCAGCTGGGTCCATATATCTACCACACACTGGGTAAAAATGTTGCCCCTCAGGTTCTTATTAAAACTTTCACCTCAAAACTATGTCCTCTAGTTTTCGATTCCCCAACCCTGGATAAAAGGCCGCTCACCCTATCTCTGCCCCTCATGATTTTATCTACCCCTATGAGATCACCCCTCAAGTCTCCTACACTCCAAGGAGTAAAGGCCCAACCTTTCCAACCTCTCCCTATAACTCAGTCCCCCGAGTCCTGGCATGAATGGGATCTTGCACAGTTCTGTTCATGTTAACGTAGGATATTGAGGGACTGGAGAAAGTATATGCTTCTTGTTGAAACTAACAAAATTCGGACAGGGCTCGACAGGGTGGATGTGGGGAGAATGTTTCCTCTGGCTGCAGTCAGGGTCACTGTCTCAGAATAAGGTCCCAACCATTCAGGAGTGGGATTGGGAGAAATCGCTTCCCTCAAGACAATGCTGAATATTGACCACCCTCTACTCGGATGCTCAGTCATTTGAGTTCATTCAGAATAAAATGGAGATTGATAGATTTCTGGATATTGGAGAAGTCAAGGGATATGGGGATAGCGCAAGAAAATGCCACTGAGGAATCAGAATCAGAATCAGATTTATTATCACTGACTTATATGACATGAAATGTGTTGTTTTGCAGCAGCAGTACAGTGCAAAGACATAAAAATCTATAAATTACGAAAATAAATAAATAGTGCAAAACCAGGAATAACGAGGTAGTGTTCACGTGTTCATGGACCGTTCAGAAATCTGACGGCAAAGAAGCTGCTCCTGAATCGTTGAGTGTGGGTCTTCAGGCTCCTGTACCTCCTCCCTGATGGCAGTAACGAGAAGAGGGCATGTCCCGGGTGGTGAGGGTACTTAATGATGGACGCCGTCTTCTTGAGGCATCGCCTCCTGAAGATGTCCTTGATGGTGGGGAGGGTTGTGCCCGTGATGCAGCTGGCTGAGTCTACAACCCTCTGCAGCCTCTTGCGATCCTGTGCATTGGAGCTTCCATACCAGGCAGTGATGCAACCAGTCGGGATGCTCTCCACTGTACAGCTATAGAAATTCAGATAGAAGAAGATCAGCCCTGATCTTGATGAATGGTGGAGCAGGCACACAGGGCTGGGTGGTCTGCACCTGCTCCTAATACCAGTGTAAATGGTTTGGACAGATTGCACTCAATTGAGACAACATCTAAAAGCAAGGAGGTTACGTTGAGTGTTCTTTGGTTACACTAGTTCTGGACAGTGCACCTTAGAAAGGATATAAAGAGTCATAGAGTCATACGGCATGGAAGCAGGCCTGAGCTCATTTACACTAATCCTACATTAAACCCATTTTATTCTCTCCACACTCCCCTCAGCTCCTCTCAGATTCTGCCACTCACCTACACACTCGCGGTGACTTACAGTGGCCAGTTAACCTACCACCCTGCACATCTTTGGGATGTGGGAGGAAACTGGAGCACCCGGGGGAAACCCATGTGATCGCAGGAAGAATGTGCAAACTCCACACAGACAGGACCCGAGGTCAGGATCGAACCAGGATCTCTGGAGCTGTGAGGCAGCGGCTTTACCAGCTGCACCACTTTGCTGTTCTATAAAGGCACTAGAAAGAGATGGGAAAGATTCACTAGAATCAGATGAGGCATTTCAGTGAAGTGGATATACTGGAGATTTTTCTCCACGGAGAAGACTGAGGGGCAATTTTAAAAGCATGATGTGCTTGGACAAAGGGAATGTGCAGAAGTTTCCATTGCTGGAAGAGGTGAGGTTTGGACGACCCAGTAAAGTGATTGGCAAAAGCAGCAGGGTGATGGGGGAGGCCATTTCAATTAGTGTGTAATTATCATCTGGAATTCACTGCCTGAAAGGTCAGAGGAAGCAAATTCAGTTGTGGTTTTCAGAAAGAACTTGGCTAAGTACTTGGAGGGAAAAAAAACAGGTCTGGAGGGAAAGAATTGGGGAATGGGACTGACACAGAGTGGTGCTGGGTGAAGAGCTGAGGAGATTCCTTCTCGAC
Organism: Pristis pectinata; assembly: GCF_009764475.1. Taxonomy (NCBI): domain Eukaryota; kingdom Metazoa; phylum Chordata; class Chondrichthyes; order Rhinopristiformes; family Pristidae; genus Pristis; species Pristis pectinata. The sequence continues at coordinate 1,916,756 of NC_067423.1, read as the reverse complement.
TGACTCTTGGACTCAATGGCCTGTGATGTTATTTCTGGGAACAGAAGAGCCAGGTATAAAATTCCTCTGTTTTAATTGCTCAGACCTTCTGATCTTAACTGGGTAAACTCGCCCATTAAGTAGAGAGGAATTTGATATGACTTTGAGCATTCACACAGTAATGCTGCTGACAGTAATCTCCAGTGTGGAATCTAAGGGTGGCTGCCCATTTATTGCCAATTAGTGCCTCAGTGGAGTTGAGCAGTTGGATCCAGGCCAACGAGGAAACGACTGAGACTTGCCAAACAATTTCATGGAGGACCCTCCGGTCGTCAGAGAGGAAGCTTCGATCCCCCTTGGATTCGAGCGGGCTCCAGAGAGGAAAGGACAATTTGAACGAACATACAGGGATATAAAGTATGCCCTGTTATAATAACAGCTGAAACTGCCTCAGTCATTCTAAATCTGTGAAATTGAGGAAGGTTGCAGAAAAAGCAAGTAGGTTTATTTCAATGATGTGTTGACGGGATTTTAAATGAAAGTCTCAAATGAGAATGTGTACACCCAAAGCTGTCCTCGTGGGGAGTTAGTTTCACCTCTGCTGACACCTTTAATGCTGTGTTACAGATGAGGAAGCTGCCTGGTGAACGTTTCATGGAGAAGAACCATCAGCCAAAGCATGCTCACTGCAGCTGGATAACAGCTGGACAAGCTTCTCCTTGCTGCTCTTGTACCATTGACAACTTCCCCATCCCCACTGGCACCGTGATCTCCTGGGTTAGGCCAACAAGGCACAGAAACAAAGTGGGTCATTCAGGAAAACCTCTTGAAATTTGCCCTCAGCTCCTAAAGTAACAAAGAACTGGGAGCCTGCTGTAACCAACAACCCTTCATGATCACAGCTGACATTATAACTAGAAAATTTGTCCATTGACACCCATCATCAGGGACCCCCACCATCCGGGCCGTGCCCTCTTCTCGATGCTGCCATCAGGCAGGAGGTTCGGGAGCCTGAAGACCCACACCTCAAGTTTCAACAACAGCTTCTTCCTCACTGCCATCAGGTTCTTGAACCCACCTGAAGAACCCTGATGCTACCTCAGACTACATTTGTTTGTACTCTCTCTCAACTTGCTCTGATGTCATTATGTTTGTTGTGTCAGTTATGTATACTTATGTTAACTTAAGTTTATGTTAGTTTATGTTTGTCATGTCTGTCATATACTGAGCTGCTGCTGCAAAAAGCTCATTTTCATGGCATTTATACCCTGGGTATGTGTGACTGTGACAATAAACTTGAACTTGAAACTTGAAACTTGTTGGCAGGAACTTGCCCTGGCCCCTGTTAAAGGCAATCCATGGCTCCCTTCCAGTCTCATCTTCCAGAGACCAATCTCGCTCTCCTCCATTTTCCAACAGTGACATTCATTATTATTCTGAGGCCATTTGTTTGTTTAGAGTCATGGAGTTGTACAATATGGAAACAGGCCCTTCGGCCCACTGTATCTCTGCTGACCACCACACCTATCTACACTAATCCCACCTGCCTGCATTAATTCCATCTCCCTCTGTGCCCTGCTCATTCAAGTACCTGTCCAGATGCCTCTTAAATGTTGTTACTGTTCCTGCCTCCACCTCCTCCTCTGGCAGCTCATTCCAGATACCAACTACTCAAGTGTGTGAAACATTTACCCCTCAGATCCCCTTTAAACCTTCTCCCTCCCACCTTGAACCTGTGCCCTCTGGATTTAGACACCCCTACCCTGGGAAACAGGGACACTGACCGTCTGCCCTCTCTATGCCTCTCATAATTTTATAAGATATCTTCATTAGTCACATGTACATTGAAACACACAGTGAAATGCACCTTTTGCGTAGAGTGTTCTGGCGACAGCCCACAAGTGTCGCCACGCTTCCAGCGCCAACATAGCGTGCCCACAACTTCCTAATCCGTACATCTTTGGAATGTGGGAGGAAACCGGAGCACCCGGAGGAAACCCACGTAGATACGGGGAGAACGTACAAACTCCTTACAGACAGTGGCCGGAATTGAACCTGGATCACTGGTGCTGTAATAGCGTTACACTAACCGCTACACTGTCGTGCCTGCTTTGTAATATAACCAAAAAATTTCAGCCAGAGGGGTAAATGTAAGAAACTGACCCTTGATGGGACAGCCCCTTGCCAGATCTGGCACAGTTTGGTGAGCTGTCACCTCCTCCTGGCACCTCCCATACCTCTGGATTGGGTTTGGCATGCATGATTTGCAGTCTTCCCACAGGTGTGACAGTCTCTCTCATAGTCCCTGCAGATCAGAACATTCAGTGCACACCCTGAAATATTTTTGCTGTTGGTTAAACAATTAGGAACAGAGTGCAAACATTTCTATTGTAGTAAGATTGTAAAGAATTAATTTATAATCTCACTACAAAGAACAAATAGAGAAATCTTTAGCCACTTTGGCTGTGGAGTGAAGTTGCCTCAAACATAAAGAACTGCATTGTGGAACACTGCCCTCAGCTTTACAGCTTCAGTGCTTCAGTTGTCTGGGTTGTAGCTCAGGGAACTGGCACAAAGTCTGATTCATAACCCTGCCCCACTGCCCCATTTCCCTCCATTTTCCAGTTGTAGCTGTACAAAGTTTGCTCCATGTTAAAACAATAAAAGCAAAATACCAACTTGTTGTACAGAGAGAATTTAATAATTAATAATTTAGTTAACTACCAGTAATGCTACAATGGGTTTTAAAAGAATCACAGAAACATAGAACCTTACAGCACAGAAACAGGCCCTTTCGACCCACCTGGTCCATGCTGACCATTATACCCGTTATACCTGTCTATGTTAAATACAATTACAGAATCCTACAGCACAGACATAAAACCTTTAACAGTATTGCAAATAATCTCACCAAATTTCTGGGAGCTGGAAAACAATAACACTTTTGTTTTAACATTGCAGTTTCTGGAGGAACTTTCCTTTTTAAAGTTTAATGGATATTTTGAATACACTTCCAGAATTCAAAATTATTTTATTTAATTACCTGGTGGTATAGAAAAACTTGGCGAAATACCAAATTTGCAAGCAATAAGATTAAGCTAATTTTATATTTCTGGACTTGGCTATGAGAAGCCACATGAAGCAGAACACAAGAGATGTACTTATGCAATTGGAGTATTTATTTACTTATCTGGCAAGTTGATGCACTTATAGAATCCAATCCAAGTACAACAGGATAGGGTAACCTCCCGGATACTTGCTCCAAACTTTCAGTGGGTATCTGGACTCTTCCCCCTTACAGACACAACTCTGGCTCTCAATGCCTACCCAGCAGGTTAACCCTGTGAAGCCAGTAACTCTGTTGGAATCATTTCATGTAGAATCTTACGGTGTACCATTGGAATATTTATTTGTGGTAGGGCTAGTTTATACAATTGCTGAGTCAAAGTTACTGGTTAGCTCACGGTGTGTGACTGGAGTAAAGCAAGGACCAAGGATGACAGGTTCCATTCCCTTCTGAAAACCCAGCATAATCTTTGTCCCTAGTTTGAGCTGAAAAATTCCTTTCCATTTATTTGTCGGATGTGTGCATCACTGGATCCTTCTCCTTGGACAGTCCCTTGGGGTCGAGGATGAATTACTTCTGCCCTGATTCTGTGGGTTCGGGGGCAGCTGATGGGGCCAGAGAAGAACCTGCAGATCTCATGAAGTGGTGCCATTTACTCGTGTGTAATGAGTACCCCTGACGCAATGACTCGGGGTTCTCAGTTCCATCCCAAGTGCTCCTTGAGGTCATGGGACAGGGATTCCTATGAGGCAGAGGAGATATCACACTTTTTTAAGGAGATTCTAAATGGTTTCTTTTGTCACCCAGATAATCTCTTGCTGTGAGGGGCGTTAGTTTTGGGAGTCTGGTGCTGAGTGTGTAACCAATGTGGTCTACCCAGTAACTCGAGCCTTGGTGCTGAGACTGTTGATCTGGAGCAGGAGCTGGTGTTGCTGATGTTGATTGTGTGGAGGCAGTGTTGGTGGTATCTCTCCAGTGCTCAGAGGAAGTCTGGGTCTCAGGAAGACGGGGATCACTGCTGCCTGGTGCACCAGCAGCTTTGTACTGGTTTTGAGGACTGGATCTTCCACAGATGGCCAAAGACTGTGCTAGCACATCGAAGGTAATGGTGAGTCTTATCATCGATATCTGCTTTCATTTAGAGGATTTAAAGACAGCTCCAGAGATGTGAGAAATGATCCACATTTTCTGGAGTCATGGACCTGTATGCTCGGAGAGTGGTGGGGTAGGTTGGTGAGGAGTTTTGGTTTGGAAATGTTTCATATATGGCCCATCTCTCTTTTTCTAAGTAAAAGAAGCAACAATGTCCTGGATCTGGGCCTCAGTCAGAGCGCACAAGAGAGCATTGTCTATGTACTGCATATCAATGAACTTGATTGTGCAGTAGGTGCACAGAGTTGAACAGGATGTGCTTTGAATTAACTCTCTGCTGCAGAAAGCTTGTTGGGGTGAAGTGATGCGCTGGAGAGATGAAGATCGAGGAAGGTATTGGAGCAATGATACAGCCTTGCTTCACACTGGGGATGGATCCATTGTGGATGTGGTGGTAAGGTCACGGCTTGCATCCCTTCATGAGGCAGGTGTGAGATGGACAAGTCTGAGCAGGATGCTTCCCGGGGTTTAGTAGGCAGAATCATAAGAGACTAGGAAATGCAGCTGGAGCTGCTCCTGGCATTTTGCTCGGAGCTGTCACGTGGTGAAGGCCATGTCCACTGTGCCTCTAGATGGTGTGGATCCGCACCATGATTGAGGGAGCAGCCCCTGGCCAGTGAGGGATGGACATTGAGGAGGATCCTGGCAATGACTCTCTGGGAGAGACAGCAGGGAGACCCCTTTGAAATTACCACAGTTGGATTTGATTCCTTTCTTGACAGGTGGTCTTCAATTTTCAAAAGATTTGCATTCCAGGAAAATACTTCATTAAATGAAAATTTGTAAATTGTAAATTACCCTTTTGTGTTAATGTAAAATCTTGGGTTGTATCCTAGAGTTTAGGAACCTTTGTCAAAAATGTGTGAACTTTTAAAACACATCAATACTGATATCTAAAATAACAAAATGTTTTATTGACAACTGATTCTTATAACAGAAACATTTGTAACATACCTTTTCCAGACACTCATCCAATGGAAGCTACAAGATGCAGAGTGGGTGCAGAGAAGATGTCTCCTCTTGTGAGAGAATTCAGATCCAGGGATCAGATCCAGGGATCAGAATCAGAATCACATTTATTATCACTGACTTATATGTTGTGAAATTTGTTGGTTTGCAGCAGCAGTACAGTGAGAAGATATAAAATTACTATAAATTACATAAATAAATAGTGCAAAAATAAGGATTAATGAGGTATTCATGGGTTCATGGACCGTTCAGAAATCTGCTGGCGAAGGGGAAAAACAGATCACTGTTTAATAATAAGGGTTAACCCATTTCAGAGAGATCAGAATTGTTTTTTTCCTCAGGGTTGTGAGTCATTGGCATCGTCACCACCTTGTGCCCACCCCGCCTCCCCTCTTTTGTCCACCTATCACTGCTCTGCTTTTCCCTCCAATATTTTGGGCTTCCCCTTTTCCTATCTTCAGTCCTGAAGAAGGGTCCTAAATCGAAACGTTGACCACCTGCTTTTCTCCACAGATGCTGCCTGGCCTGCTGAGTTCCTCCAGCATCATCGTGCTTTTCATCTGGATTCCAGCATCTGCAGTCCTTTGTTTCTCTCTCCTAAAGGCTGGTTGGACCAAAATCTTCTTTGGGGCAGATTCTTGATAAACAAGAGGGTGAAAGGTTGCCCTGAGAGTCTGAGTGGTCCAGATCTGCTCCTAGTTTGTACCTTTGTGTTTCAGTGGTAACAATGGCTTTTTCTTGGATCATCATCAAAACCAGCGGCACCTGCTGTTGATTCTGATCCTCTCTCCAAACACCTAAACCTTTTCCATTCTGTCCCTTGTAACAGTTCAGCTCTTCATTGCACACCATGCACCTCCAGGTATAACATTGTGGGCATTCATTTGTATTCAGTCCGTGTTGTTAAAGCTTGTTCTCACTTCCCAAGCTGCAAGATTTAACGACGGGCTGATGTCCGTCGACAGCTCACTAACTAAATCCTGCTAACTATATCCAGTTTAGTCCTGATGCAGGGTGTTAACCTGAAACATCAACCATTCCTTTCCCTCCACGGATGCCGCTCGACCTGCTGAGTTCCTCCAGCAGTATGGTGTTTGCTCCAGATTGGTGCCGATGCTTACAGTGGCTGTGACTACTTTAGAGGTGGTTTGGTCGCAGAACTGTTGCGAAGGATTGGATCACCCCTCCAACCCCCGCATTCCCCAGCCTCAGCAATGATGTTGGCTGCAAACTGCAGACCTCAAACCCCTCGCAGAAATCCCGAGGAGGATCTTCAGCCTCCTGCCCAGTGCTGCCTGACGTGGGCAGGTCACACTCGCAGTGCACTGCGGACAGGTAGGGTGGGTCCCGGTGTTTGATTTCCCACTCAGTGGGCTCATCCTGTGGGGGCAAGAGATTGTACTCAGTGCCTTCGCCAACAAGTGTTTGGTACCTGTCCTTCATTGTCCTTGGGAAGCTGGTGGTGAACCGCCTTCATAATCTGCTGAAGGTCCCACCGTGCTGTTGGGAAGGAGTTCCAGGACTTAGACCCAGTGATGATGAAAGGTGAGCCATATATTTCCAAGTCAGAGGTGGTGGTGTTATCATAGAGTCATACAGCACAGAAACAGGCCCTTCGGCCCATCATGTCCATGCCAATCTTCCTGCCCATCTACACTCATCGCATTAGCCTGCATTAGGTCTGTGTATCCTCCTTTGTCTTGCCTAGTCAAGTGTCTGTCTAAATACCTTGTAAACATAGAACTTGTTTCGGATTGTTCCCACGCACCTGTGGTCTCGTCAGTCTGGGTTAGGAGGACAACAGCAGGGGCATGCTGCCCATTTGGTGAATTGTGTAAACCCTGTGGATGTGCTGTACTCCAGAGCAGGTGTGCCAAGGTGTCAGTGAGTGAACGTGTGGGGAACCAGTCCAGACGTTGCTTTGCCCTGGATGGCACCAACAATGTTGTCAGGTCTTCAGGTGAAGTATTGTACCAACCCCGGAGGGAAGACGTCACATCTGTACCCCGTCTCTGCTGCTGGACTCACATCTGTACCCCATCCCTCCCTGCTTCACATCTGTACCCCTCCCCTGCCTCACATCTGTATCCCCTCCCTGCCTCACATCTGTACCTCTGCTGCTGGACACATCTGTACCCCTCCCTGCCTCACATCTGTATCCTCTCTGTGCCTCACATCTGTATCCCCTCCCTCCCTGCCTCACATCTGTACCCCCTCCCTGCCTCACATCTGTATCCTCTCTGTGCCTCACATCTGTATCCCCTCCCTCCCTGCCTCACATCTGTACCCCTCCCTGCCTCCTTCATATCTGCACCCCCTCCCTGCTGTGCTCAGCACTGTGCACTGTGGGACTGAGCTGGGGACAGATGTGCTCATCCAGCTCCTCAACATCACATCAGGAATGTCCCATGTATGTAGCACGACCCCACGTCCCGTGTATGTAGCACAGCCCCATGTCCTGTGTATGTAGCATGACCCCATGTCCCATGTATGTAGCATGACCCCACATCCTGTGTATGTAGCACAGCCCCATGTCCCGTGTATGTAGCACGAACTCATGTCCCGTGTATGTAGCAGTCCCATGTTTCATGTATGTAGTACAGCCCCATGCCCCATGTATGCAGCATGACCCCATGTCCTGTGTACGTAGCACAGCCCCATTTCCCATGTATGTAGCATGACCCCATGTTGTGTGTATGCCGCACAACCCATGACCTGTGTACATACTACAGCCCCGTGGACTGTGTGTGCATCACAGCCCAGCATCTTGTAGCTGCCATTGTGAAAAACTATTAGACTTAAGTGACAAAACTTAATTTCTTTGTGGTAAGTTACTTTATATCCACTGTGCAAGTAACAACAGACCATCAAGGTTTGTCAGTGGTGAACCAGCCATGGTGAGACTGGCTCTCCTTGTGAAGCACAACACAGGACAGCAGAGTTTCCACATCGACCTCTGCATCCAGCTGTGGTTGTACTTGTGCATAGCTACCGCTGATTGCCAGGAGACTGGCTGCTGTTTGGTAGCACATTGCAGCTCATTGTCTCTCAATAAATAACCATAAAGCATAGGAGCAGAATCAAGCAGAATCTAGTAAAATCACACAAAGCTATCAACCTCCGCTTTAAATATACCCAATGACTTGGCCCCCACAAGCCTCTGTGGCAATGAATTCCACAGATTCACCACCCTCTGGCTAAAGATTCCTCCTCATCTCAGTTCCAAAGGGATGTCCTTTTATTCTGAGGCTGTGCCCTCTAGTCCTAGACTCTCCCACTACTGGAAACACCCTCTCCACATCCTGGGCTGAGTGTCAGATCAGGCAGTTAAGCTCGGGCAAACAGCAATATGGTTTAAAACTCAAAGCAAGCCAATGCATGTTGTCTACAAACTGTATACTCTACGCAAAAGATGCATTTCACAGTGTGTTTCGATGTACATGTGGCTAATAAAGATATCCCATCTCATATAATTCTGCAGTCATGTTTTAGTTCACGTCTCTGATCAGAGTGCACAGTGACCGGCAGGGGGCGAGTTTCTCCAGTGAACTGACAGGCTGTGGGCTTCACTGAGTCAGGGACCTGGTGAATGCAGAAACTCCAGTCATCTTGCGACCCTACCCTTTGTTTTTAACTAATGATGCATGAACCAAAATGAGTAATAAGTTACCAGGGGAGATGAGAACCCCCAGAACAGCCCACAGGATGGAGGAAAAATATCACATTTAAAGGTTATAGAACTCTTCCAAGTTTTAGTAATTTGACTTTTTGAAGTTACGGACAGGTGATAGGTGAGAGGGCAGAATGTGTTTAAAGGTCAGGCGGAAACCTAATTGGAAACTCCAGTGTGAATTTGAGAAAATGTACAAGTTAAAGCATATTGCACACATATTTTAGCGCTTAGGTAACTGAATTACAAATAGGTGATTGCATGTAGGCCAAATTAATTAAAACCTTTCGACAAATGTATTAACATGTAACCTAATGTCCAAAACAAATTTTGACTGCAAGGGGCCAGATCAATCTAAATGTGCTTTTATTCTAAAGAAACATTATGACTTTATTTTTATGCATCAGCCCCACACACTCAGCCTGGGCTAATCGATTATTGATTTAGGCAGTCACACGTGAGGCACACAGTGGCCTCTCATAGTTACAGGGAGTACAACTCTGAATAAAGCTCCATCCATGACAATGCTTTGAATTGGAGACCAGGATTTAAGTGTAGTGGGCATGACCCTAGCAGTTGAAGACTTAGTTTTCTCCTGAACGTTGCCGAGCCTGGGCAAAGTGGCCATTCATCATTTCAGGCAGCAGCAGTCAAGAGCAGCAAGGTTGCCCTTCTTCCACAGTTGTCTCCACCGTGACCCAAGATATGCAGCATGCATCTCAGACCTTCTGTTCTCGCTGCGTGTCAGAGAAACTGCAGGGCATCAGGGTAACATTTTGATCTAATTTCTGATAAAAAGTCATTGTCCTGAAACATTGCTTGTTTCTCTTTCCACAGATGCTGCCTGACCAGCTGAGTACTTCCAGCCATCTCTGATTTAATTTGTTAGTCTTCATTTAGCTGCTTCTGTGCCATTTCCCTTCAAAGGGAGCACCTGTTACTCTGTAGGTTGATGACAGCAGTTGTTCTGTAACTTACTGAAGATGCTTGCTTTCTGCCAATCTCCAGCAGCAGCCAGACAATGTTGCAATTGTAAGTACTGCCAACTTCCGAAGGGGCACTTAATCATTGATCATAAACGTGAGGCTTGACTTAAAAACAACCACAACATACATCACTTCATTGGGCAAATTAGTGAGAACAAACAGTCAGAGACTTGGGACTGGGTACGGTTGTAATGGACTGATCAAGTGATCAGTTTTTCCCAACTTCTCCCTTCTTTGAATTCGGCAGATGTGGCCTTTAAGAACCTTTCTTCATAATCTTCCTTCCATTGGCAGACAAATTCAGAGCTGACCACTTGGAAGGCACTGCAGGCAAACGTTGTCATACTAAATTGAGAAGGACATAGCAATGATTTTAAAAAGTGCCAACAAAGCAGCTAAAGGTGATTGAATCTCCGGATTTTGATCTGGTCTCTTGCAGCTGGTTTAAAATTGGACGGTCCGGAAGTATTGAGAGTGGGAGGGATCTGAGGGGTGCAGGAACAACCAATGGAAGAATTAGACTAGGAAAGGGCGTGGTGTACATGCACCTGTCTACATCAATGGTGCTGAGGTCGAGAGGGTTGAGAGCTTCAAGTTCCTGGGTGTGAACATCACCAACAGCCTGTCCTGGTCAAATCATGTAGATGCCATGGCCAAGAAGGCTCACCAGTGCTTCTACTTCCTCAGGAGGCTAAAGAAATTTGGTTTGTCCCCTTTGACTCTCACCAACTTTTATCAATTCACCACAGAAAGCATCCTATCTTGATGCAGCATGGCTTGGTACGGCAACTGCTTTGCCCAGGACCGCAAGAAAGTGCAGAGAGTTGTGGACACAGCCCAGCACATAAGAGAAACCAGCCTCCCCTCCATGGACTCTGTCTTTACCTCTTGCTGCCTTGGTGAAGCAGCCAGCATAATCAAAGACCCCACCCACCCGGGTCATTCTCTCTTCTCTCCTCTCCCATTGGGTAGAAGATAACGGAGCCTGAGGGCACGTACCACCAGGCTTAAGGACAGCTTCTACCCCACTGTGATAAGACTATTGAACGGTTCCCTTATACAATGAGATAGACTCTGACCTCACGATCTACCTTGTTTTGACCTTACACCTCATTGCACTGCACTTTCTCTGTAGCTGTGACACTTTACTCTGTACTGTTATTGTTTTTACCTGTACTACATCAATGCACTCTGTACTAACCCAATGTAACTGCACTGTGTAATGAACCGACCTGTACGATCAGTATGCAAGACAAGTTTTTCACTGAAGCTCGGTACAAGTGACAATAATAAACTAATACGAATAGTAATAGATTATAAATGTTACAGTGCCAATTCAGGGGGGCAATAAATAACAAAATAACTGCAACATCTCACAATAGACATATCCCTTGCATATACTGTATGCATGCACACATGTTAGACACATTTGGTTGGACAATCTTGGATTATTTTCTCTGGAGCTTCGGAGGCTGAGGGGAGACCTGACAGAAGTTTATAAAATTACCAGAGGCATCGACAGGGTAGACTGAGTCTGTTTCCCAAGGTCAACACGTAAAGTGTTAGAGGGCGTATGTTTAAGGTGAGAGAGGGTAAATTGTTTTTTTATTGTCACATGTACCGAGGTACAGTGAAAAACTTTGCTTTGCATGCCATCCATGCAGATCATTTCATTACATCAGTACATCGAGGTAGTACAGGGGAAAACAACACAGAATGAAGAATGAAGTGTTACAGTTACAGAGAGAGTGCAGTGCCGGCAGACAATAAGGTGCAAGGTCATAACAAGGTCGATTGTGAGATAAAGGAGTTGTTCACAGCAAGTTATTTTACACAGAGAGTGGAACAGGCTGCCAGGGGTGGTGGTGGAAGCAGATACGATGGTGGTATTTAAGCAGCTGTTAGACGGACACATGAACATGCGGGGAATGGAGGGATGTGGATTATGTGCAGGCAGAAGAGATTTAGTTTAATTCGGCATCGTGTTTGGCACAGACATTGTGGGCCGAAGGGTCTGTTCCTGTGCTGTTCTATGTTCACACCGCCGATACTATTCAAAGAGGTGCATGTTTGTGCACATCTATATTGACCTATGGCCAGATGTATATACAGGTCGAAGTGCAAACCACCTCAGTTCAAATTAATATCTGCATATCAAACGGTTTAAATGAAACCCTTGTTCTGGTGTTTGAATCATTCTCTTTAAAATAAAAGTGTTAATGTTTGCACCACCATAATGAGCTGTTGAATTTCATCTGAAGGTGCTGCAATGTTTATGAATGAAAACATAATTTGTCATATTTGTTAAGGATGGGTCAAACCTTACTAATGGGAATGGGATTGGTAGTATAGACTTGATGGGCTGAATGGCCTCCTTCCATGTTGCAAGAAATATGAGAAATGTAAGCTTGTTACCATGAAGAAACCTGTGGCGGGAAGAGCTGAGCAGGCAGATAAAGAGAAGGGGAGACAGGAGGTGATGGAGAGATGGTAGAATCCAGTGGTCTACCGAAGCATAGCAGTCCCCGGGACTGGCCACACTCACCATGCCGGTCGTGGAGGCATCCTGAGCAACTGCACCACTCGTCCCAATCCACCCAACTGCAGTCCTGACAGATAGCCCCTTCACACTGAGCTGTGGAGTGACTCACTGCTGGGTCTGCCTCAGGATCCCAACACACACTGAGTGGAAACCTTGTGTAGTGTACACTGTGGATGTTGGGACACCCTGGGCCAAGTGCACTGTAATCAATCAGCACTCTGAGGGCAGCGGCGATGGGAGTTTCAGTGTAACCTACATGGACTTCAGCAAGGTTTTGACAAGGTCCCTGATGGCAAAAGGTCAAGAAGGTAAAATCCCAAGGGATCCAAGAGAGGGGTGTAAATTGGATCCAAAGTTAGCTCAGGAAGCAAAGGGCAACAGTTGACAGATGCTTTCGAAGCTGTACAGCTCTTACCGATGGGCTCCACATGGTTCAGTACTCAGTCCCTCACTTTCTGCAATAAACATTCATTGTTAAGACTTAAATCTAGTTGGCATAAAAAAGGTTGGAGATAATACAAAAATTGGCCACGTGATCTGTGGTAAGGAGGCAAACCTCAGACCACCTAGAGGTATAGGTGGTCTTGTCAGCTGGGCAGCAGAGTGACAATTGGAATTCAATCCAGAGAAATGTGTAGAGGTGCAATAGGGCAGTGGATAAATGGGAGATTATGAGTGTGTGCAACAGAGGCACCTTGGAGTGTCGGTGCATGGATCCTTCAACGAGCAGGGCAGGACAGTAATGTGCTTAAAAAGCCCTATTATGTGCTTTATTAACCTGGATAATATTCAGGTATGGAATAATGTGGCAAGTGACAGTCATGTTGTGGAAGTGTCAGGCAATGACGATCACCAACAGGAGGGAATATAACCACCTACCTTGACATTTTTTTATATAGCAAATATTTATTTGCTAAAAGCACTACAAAAGGACATAGTGTCAAAATACTACAACTAATACAGAAAGTAGAAGAAAAACTATGCAAACGACAGAACTACAGCGTTAATGCTAACTAACAACTGCTAAACGCATACGCAACAATTCAGATAAGAATTGCATTTTCACCGTCCACGACACACACGATCCCCTGAGGGGCCCACCGAGCGCGGAACTCACCCAGGGTGCCCGCGATGGCATTACCATCATGGAGCCCCATCATTAACACCCTTGGGGATTTCTATTGACCAGAAACTCAACTGGACCAAGCATATAAAACCTGTGGCCAGAGGATTAGGTCAGAAGCTGGGTATCCTGCAGTGAGTGATCACCTCCTGACATCCCAAAGCCTCTGCATGATCTACAAGGACAGTGAAAGAATACTCGCTACCTACCTGAAAGAATGCAGCTTCAACAATTCTCAACAAGCTCAACCCCATCCAGGACAAAGCAACTGCCTAGATTGGCACCCCATCCACCCGCCCAGTGTCGCTTCCTTCCACCTCCAGTGCACAGTGTCTGCAGTTTCTCGCTCTGGCCCCTTCAACTGTGCCTCTCAAACCCAACAGAGTCATCCCAAAGAAGGGCAAGGGCAGTAGCTGCGTGGGAGCATCGGTGCGTAGATTCCCTGCTCACCACATACCATCGTGCTGTGGGAATAAATCATCGGTCCTTCCTTGCCACTGGGTCCAAACCCTGGAATTTCTCTCCAACAGCACCTTGGGAGCACTTTCACCAGAAAGACTGCCACGATTCAAGGAGGTGGCTCACTCCTACCTCCTCAGGGGTGATTGAGGATGGGCAGTAAATGCTGGCCTTGCTAGCAATGCCCACGTCCCCAAATCAATTAAAAACTAACTGTGGCATTGAGTATAAGAACAGAGAGGTTCTGCTCCCAACACTTGCTGGATCACAAGTTGAGCACTGTTTATAGTTCTGGTCACCACAGGTGTGATTGCACTGGAAAGGGCACAGAAGAGGTTTATAAGAATGTTGTCAGAACAGGAAAGTTGTAGCTAGAAGAAAAGATTGGATAGCCCGGGATTGATACAAAGAGCGTACTTAATTGAGGTGTAAAAATTATGAGGATAAAAAGAAGGATCCATTTCCCTCAGCAGAGGAATCAAAAACCAGGGGGCAGTGATTTAAAGTAATTGATAGAATTAGAGATTAGATGTGTTGTGGGTACACCCACACCTCAAGGACTGCAGCAGTTTGATAAGGCAGCTAACCACCACCTTCTCACAGGGAACTAGGGATGGGCAATTAAATGCTGGCTCAGCCTGTGAAGCCCACACCCCTTGAATGAATATATGAAAACAATGAGGAAACGCAGGGTCTGGAACTCACTGCCCGAAGGGAAGGTGGAGGCAGAGACCCTCGTCATATTTAAACAGTCCCTGGGTGTGTACTTGAAGAACTGTGACCTGCAGGGTACCGACCCAGTGCTGGGAGGTGGGATTGGGCTTCTGTATTGTAAGTGTTCAATCTGACTCTGAAATATTGATCCACAGGACTCCATTGGTTTCCCTGTACTTGGGTTTCTCAGGTGAAAGGGAGGGTCATTTGGGATCCAATATGATGAGGGGAAACCTGAAAGAGGTTTTTAAAATGATGAGAGGCGTAGACAGGAGCTTTTCCCCAGGGTAGAAATGTCAAACACCAGAAGACGTGCTTTTAAGGTTAGAGGGGGGAAGTTTAAAGGTGACGTGAGGGGCAAGTTTTTTATGCAGAGAGTGGTGGGTGCCTGGAATGGGTTACCAGGGGCAGTAGTGAAAGCAGGCAGTTTGGAGGAGTTTGAGGCTTTTAGATAGACACATGAATATGAAGGGAGTGGAGGGATGTGGATGATACACAGGAGGAGGGCATTTAGTATAAATTGGCATCAAGATCGGCACAACATCGTGGGCTGAATGGCCTGTCCAGTGCTGGACTGTTCTATGTTCAAACATGCTTTCTTTCATTTCCCACCGCAAGAGCGATGCATTTCCCTCCAGCTCAGTCAATAACAACACTGCTGTTCTCCACACATTTCCTGAACTGAGGGGGACAGACTCCCCAAGAAAGGGTTAATGTTTCATCAGCCTTTCACCGGAGCTGTTAAAACTGAGCAAGGTTAATAACCTGAAACATTAACTCCATTCCTCTCTCCACAGATGCTGCCTGACCTGCTGAGTGCTTCGAGACATTTCTGCTTGTAATTCAGCTTTCCAGGATCTACAGTTATTTTGCTCTTTGATCAACTATTCCAGTGATGGTCAGTGAGTGAGGGATAATTATGGGGCAGGACATGAAGCATAACCTTCCTGCTTTTCTTTGTGGCTGTTGTATCTTTTAATTCTACCTGCAGCAACAGACACGTCCCATCTGAAGGACACTGTGGCACCCCTCAGTACTGACCAGGGATAGCAGCCTAGGCTTCTATTTGTTCTGGACTCTCTGACTCGGAGGTGAGAGTGAGATGACTGGACAGTGAGTAAAGCAAGCTGAAGTGCTTAAATCTGATCATGTGTTATTGTCTCACTGTGGGGAAACAGTGCAGTTGGCAGACAGCCAATAACCAGAGGACACGGAGTTAAGATCATTGGCAAAGAAGCACTGAGGTTTGTTTCAGACACAGACGCTGGGAATACCTTGCCCAAGAGGGTGATTGATGCAGATTTAATTGGAACTTTTTTTAAAGGGAACCGGAAAAATAATTGAGTAATAATTAACAGGGCTCTGGGGGAAGGGCAGGGAAATGGGACCAACTGAATAACTCAGTGAATCAGGTCAGGTGGAGTGGGCCAAATGGCCTGTGTCTCCCTGGCTGGTCCATTGGACAACACTGCCCAATCAGATTAGAGTGTGTCGATGCTGTTGGACCAGGACAATGTCCCAACGTACAATGCTCGGTGGAAGTTTGGCAGATGTAAGCAGTTGTCTTGGAACCAGTTCTTAACTGGCACCAGAAGACTGAGGTAAAAATATATCTGATCTCCGGACATTGCCTTGTTATGAATTTTACAGTGAATCTTGTGTCTGTATCAATGAGATTTAATAACGAGCAGGGAAGCGAAGCCAAGCTCCTGCGCTGGGTCTGATTTAGTTGAGCTCTGATAAGGCTGCAGCAACGGGACATCACCCACACTCAGGGCTGGACATTTCCTGACATTGTCTGGGAGGGGTCCTCACCAAACCCCTCCCCAGAGAGGCTGAGCACCCAGTCTCCTGGTTCTGCTGTTTCTCATTCAGTGGGGTTCACCCCCAGCCCCGCCCACCACAGGCTCTGGTCGGGGGGGGGGGCATCGCTGCCGGGGAGGGAGGGGTCAGGTTGCCGAGGGGAGGTGGGGGGGGGTCAGGTTGCCGAGGGGAGGTGGGGGGGGTGGTCAGGTTGCCGAGGGGAGGTGGGGGGGGGTGGTCAGGTTGCCGAGGGGAGGTGGGGGGGGGGGTGGTCAGGTTGCCGAGGGGGAGGTGGGGGGGGGTGGTCAGGTTGCCGAGGGGAGGTGGGGGGGGGGGGGGTGGTCAGGTTGCCGAGGGGAGGTGGGGGGGGGGTCAGGTTGCCGAGGGGAGGTGGGAGGGGGGTCAGGTTGCCCAGGCAGCTCCGGTGCCCGGTCCCCGCCTTGAACAACGTGGCCGGGGGTAGACAGCGCCGGGGGCTGCGGCAGTGACTTGGGGGGAGGGGGGTCCAGGAGTTCAGAGGGAGGGGGTATGACCAGGCTGCAGCCCGGGACGCCTGACGACTGACCCGCCTGCTGATCCGCTCTGCAATTAGACAGCTCCGAGCTTCATCCGCTCCCCACAGAGCAGCAACGCCGCGGCACCGTCCGGAGCGCAGCCGGGACTGGGAGGGACACTCGGTGTGTTCCCCCCACCCCACCCCACCCCACCCCACCCCACCCCCCGGCACCGCCCGACCCTCTGCCGGGACTGGGAAGGACACTCGGTGTGTTCCCCCCACCCCACCCCACCCCCCGGCACCGCCCGACCCTCTGCCGGGACTGGGAAGGACACTCGGTGTGTTCCCCGCCGCACCGTCCGGAGCGCAGCGCTCACTCGGCGGGACAGTGCCTGTGGCTGGATGAGTCGCTTGTGTTAAATGCGGCATCTATCGCGGTGAGTGAGACCAGTCCTTGCTACCTGGCACAGATTGCTGCACTCTTGTTTAATCAGTTGGATTTCAGAACTATTGAAAGTTTATTGTTTGATAAAAGCATGAGTTGGGCACGTGTGGTGAATGTTTGAACCGTGCCGTGTCAGTGCGGGCAAATGCTGGCTATTGAAATCTATCACTGGGCGGAATCTTTGGGAAATCTCGCCCTGCCGGAATTAAACTTGCTTGGGTCTGTAGCTGGGCAGCTGCAGGCGCCACACATCGTGTGCCCGGGGCTGGAGTGCGAGTCTGATTCACGCCCTGAAGTCGGCTCTCCGGCTGACACTGTCTCGGGGTGAACAGATCACTCTGGAGTTGTCCAGTCACTGTTGGGGCTGCAGGTGTGTGGAGCTTCGATCTGCCCGAATTGTGATGCTTCACTTGGCCAAATAGCCGTGTTAACCTCTTCACTGCTGGCTGGTCACTGGAGAATCACCACTTCAGGGTGGAAAGTGAACGGAGAAGCTGGGCGAGAAGGTCATGGATCAGCTTCCAGCATCTACAGACACTTGAGTCTTCATAGAGCAGATACCCAGGCTTTCCTGTACACACCACGGTAACCAGAAGCAGTGTACTGTCTGCTGCCCAGAGAGAATGGAATACCATACTGACTCAATCTGATGCTCAGTGATTGTGACAGACCTGTGGAGTTAGATTTGTGCACAGTAAGTTTTTCATAGATAACAGCTGGTCGGCTGTGTACAATCGGAGTATTCTACTAATGCTTTCCAAAGAGTTTTAATTTGCTTTGAAGTGTTTTACTGCTCTGGAACAATTCAGGAGTAAAGTATTCCAAACATTTGAACTGGAAAATTAACTGAATCTTTCCTCTGTTTAATTAAAAGGAAACGAGTTTTATGTGTAACTCGGTGCAGCGTTATTTCAGAAATTACAGCTTTAAACTGAAAGTGCAGCCGGTTAAATAGTGACCTGGTTTAAGGTAGCTGAGTTCACATTTTATGCTTTGCTTCTGTCTCTGGCAGGAAGAAATTGTTATGATGCTGAAACCTTGTCAAAACTTGCAATTCCTGAAATTCAAGTTCAAAGTAGGAAAGGAAAAAAATATGCAACTGAATTTGCATTCATAAATCTATGGGCAAAATCCTGAATAATTGCCAGTTATTTCCATTGTAATAATGTGAGAGTGTGCTTCATCAAGGACACAGTGGGGACATGTATGGATCACTCTTTAATGACTCACATTGAGCAAATGGTTGATAAATTTAACCTGTCAAAGTCCTAGAATAAACTTGATCTCATCTTGGCAGTGTTGCTATATGAGTGCACATTGAGAGAGAAAAACTAATGGGTTTAATAACTGCATGCAGATTATTAACTCTCAGAATGGTACATGTTGTTTCCTTTCGTCATTGTTTGAAACTCCAGTGAGGTGAATGAAAGCTTTTTAATCGTATGTATTGTTTTTGTTACCATTCAAATCCTGGAGACTGTGAACGATGGGGGAAAGGTGTGGACTCCCACTCCTTCTGCTGGGTTCAGTGGTGGGTTTTGTAGAGGGAGAATGTTGGAGTGAAACTGGTGTTTTTTTTCAGTAGAATGTGTAGTAATGAAAGAGTTATGGTGCCAGCTATTGTACTCAACATGATTCCAAATCACTTTGGATTCTACCTGACTATTTCATCCTTTCTGAGTTGATACAAGTTTGATTTTTTTTCATTGATGGAAACTGGCTGTGTGGTTGGGCAGTGACCAGCCACAAACAAGGGGAAAGAGCTACAAACTGGCTGGTTCTTCGAAACCGAGGTGCATAGAAACTTCTCTCAGATGGCAGTGAATCTCAGGGATTCTCTGCCCCCGAGGGTGGTGGAGCCAGCTCTTTGGGTATATTTAAGGTGGAGATGGTTAAATATTTGAAAGATTGAGGGAGATGGGGAACTGACACAGAAGAGGAGCTGAGGCCAGTATAGATCAACCATGGTCATATTGAATAGTGGGTCAGGTTTGAGGGGCCGAGTGGCCTACTCCTGCAAGTCTTCTCTTGTGGTGAAGCTGAGAGCCTGTGGCCAGAGATCACCTCACTGGGAGTGTTTAGGTGGACAGATGTATGTGGAATTGCACCAAGTTCCTCGGTGGTCTTAAACATAGAACATGGAACAGTACAGCACAGAACAGGCCCTTCAGCCCACAATGTTGTGCCGACATAGCTATTCCCTCCTACCTACAGAATGTCCCTATCCCTCTATTTTCCTCTCATTCATGTGCCCATCCAAGCCCCTCTTAAAAGCCCTCAATGAATTTTCCTCCAACACCCTATCAGGCAACGCATTCCAGGCATCCACCACTCTCTCAGTAAAAAACATACCCCTCATGTCTGTTCTGAACCTACCCCCTCTCACCTTAAATGCATGCCCTCTGGTATTGGATCACTCAATAATGGGAAAAAAATATTGCTTGTCCACCCTATCTATGCCCCTTATAATTTTATACACCTCCAACAGATCACCCCTCAGCCTCTGCTGCTCCAGAGAAAAGAGCCCCGGTTTGTCCAACCTCTCCTCATGCCCTCTAATCCAGGCAGCATCGTGGTAAACCTCCTCTGCACCCTCTCTGAAGCCTCAACATACTTCCTATAGTGAGGTGACCAGAATTGCACGCAATACTCTAAATGCGGCCTAACCAGAGTTCTATAGAGATGTATCATAACTTCTTGACTCCTGTACTCAGTACCCTGATTAATGAAAGCAAGCATTCCATAAGCTTTCTTAACCACCCTGTCTACCAGTTGTGGTAGGGAAAACCTGCAGACATTTTAAACCTCATTTTTATTTTGTAGAATAAGAAATTGACTCTTCTATCATTTCTAGGTCAGCGGTTTGGTGTACATTCAACGCACAAATATCACAAACAAAATCACTTCTGGTCATTACTGCACCTCGTCTGCTGTTTGTGGGGTGACGCTGGCAGGAAAAAATAAAGTAAAAAGAAATGATTTGACGACAGGTGGTGAGGCCATCAAAAAACTGCTGGAAAAGTGAATGCTTCTCACTTTTGATGGCAAACTAATTACTGAAACACAAAACAGAGCGAAGGAAGGCACTAAAGCTGGCGTTTGAAACAAAAAAAATCCAATAATTATGAAAGAGGAGTTCAAAATATGATTGGAATCTTGGAATTCACCCTAACCAGAGAGGTCTATCAGCTAGAAAGCATGCTTGTTATAAACAAAATTTATTTATGTGAGCGCTCTAATCAGCCAGGCTGCAGCAGAATCCAAATATTTTGATAGATGAAGTATTGCTTGTTCCATCTACACGTTGTCCGAATCCACCTGTTCTTCTGGATTCACATCACACCATCAGTTTAACTGCTGCCCAACGCAAACAACTGAAAGATCTCCAAATCCAATGTTCATCCATTGGTTCCAGTTTTAAAATGCTTTTTCAAAGCCTCCATGTGTTAGGTAGCCTGCCTCTCCCAGATGTCCCATCCGTAACTGCATGAAAGGACAGGAAACTGAGCTGGGAAGTATGGTGATGAATATAAGAACATAAGAAATAGGAACAGGAGGAGGCCATCTGGCCCGTCGAGACTGCTCCGCCATTCGATAAGATCGTGGCTGATCTGGCCGTGGACTCAGATCCACCTACCTGCCTTTTCCCCATAACACTTAATTCCCCTACGATGCAAAAATCTATTGTGTCCTATATCTATTTAATGAGGTAGCCTCTACTGCTTCCCTGGGCAGAGAATTCCACAGATTCACTACTCTCTGGGAAAAGCAGTTTCTCCCCAGCTCCATCCTAAATCTATTCCCCTGAATCTTGAGGGTATGTCCCCTAGTTCTAGTCTCACCTAACGATGGAAACAACCTTCCTGCCTCTTATCTCTCCCTTTCATAATTTTATATGTTTCTATAAGATCCCCTCTCATTCTTCTGAATTCCAGCGAGTATAGTCCCAGGCGACTCAATATCTCCTCATAGGCTAACCCCCCATCCCTGGAATCAACCTGGTGAACCTCCTCTGCATCGCCTCCAAAGCCAGTGTATCTTTCCTCAAGTAAGGAGACCAGAACTGCACACAGTACTCCAGGTGCGGCCTCACCAGTACCCTGTACAGTTGCAGCATAACCTCCCTGCTCTTAAATTCAATCCCTCCAGCAATAAAGGCCAATATTCCATTTGCTGCCTTGATAACCTGTTGCACTTGCAAACCAACCTTTTGCGATTCATGCACAAACACTGCCAAGTCCCTCTGCACAACAGCACGCTGCAATCTTTGGCACATTATTATCAACCCACCTGTCTTTGGGAGGCATCCTCACTTACCAAATGGTTCTGTGCAGAGAATTCCACGTGCATGGTGGAGACAAATGAAACATCCATTTCTCACGAGAAGTCTTTGCTTGGCACAGAAATGTCTGGAGATGCAGTGAGATTTCCCTGAGTTACCTTTGTATCTGAACACTAATGGTCTTCTGAAGTTGTTCTGGGACACAACATAAAACTGTGGTCAGTAATAGTCCTTGAATTAAAGAATCAATAAATATGTAAAAATGGCATATCACACCTTGATTTCATGCTGCATCAACCACAGGAAGGAGAGGGAAATGAGAAGGCTATGGAGGGTGAGTCACAATAGGGTTACACAGGCTGTTTAACTGACTAACTTCCCGGCTTGGCATCATTCTTAGGATAGGAAAGAAGAACAAAATTATACGGTGCTCTTCACATCCTTGGAGCTAATGAGATACTTATCAATGTATGGGTTAGAAGCAGGAGAAGGCCACTCAGCCTCTTGAAACTGCTCCACCATGCAATGGGATCACGAGTGAATAACCTCAACCCTGAATTCCTGCCTCACCCCCTTCATCCCCTCACATCAAGAATCTATTCACCTCTGCCTTCAAGATGGTCACAGACTCTGCTTCCCCCATGCTTTCAGGAAGATTTCCAAACACTCAACCCTTGTGTGGAACATATTTTGTCTCATTTCCACCTTAGCTGGGTGACCCTTTATGTTTAGACCACGATCCCTGGTTCTCGGTTCTGCCACAAGCTGAGACGGAACGATGCGGCTGGTAATGCTGCTGCCTCACAGCTCCAGTATCCCGGCTTCCATCCCGACCTCTGGGGCTGTCTGCACGTTCCCCCTGCAAAGTTGGGAACAATTTTTATAATCTAATGAACTAGTTTCTTTCCCTTCTTTTGAAGGAAAGATTGATTTCTGTTATGTTAACACGGGTGTGTGTTGTACCTGGCTGTGAGCCAACAATTGAGTTTTGCTTTAATTGCAATTCTCCTATTCAGCTACCTGAATTAAGGGTGTAACAATGCGAGATGTGCTCCCCACACAATGCCTCTCAAATTTTCAAGCAATTAAATTTAAATTCCACCAGGTCTGGACACGTGTCAACTAAAGTTGACAAGCAAAACATAGTTTGGTCATGGAGACACGGAGCTAACAAGAGCTCAGCAAGAAACCATGGGAGCAAGTACCCATGGTCTGTTCCCACTGCAGCTTCCTAAAGGGGTGTGGGTTGGGGGTGACAACTGTATTTGCTTTTATAGTTTTAGTTAGTCGACAGTCAGGACATTATGTACATTCAGTGGCTCACGAGCAGCAAGAGTGACCAGCACTCAATATGCCCAGGCTTGATTTCCTGTGACTTGGCAAATTTGGACACTCATTTGGGCAAGTTTTACTGCATTGGTGTTGAAATGAATTGTGAGTGTGGGCATATCGTACACTCTGATCTATAAACCAAACCCCTCACCTCTCTCCTCATCTCCTTAGCACCTTCTCTTGGCAGAGAGGATAAGAACTAGGGGGTAATAAAAAGAGAAAACGCTGGGAATACTCAGAAGGTCAGGTCCATGTCAGTGGGAAGAGAACCAGAGCCAATGTTTCAGGCTGGAGATGCTTTGTCAGAACTGGCTGGTGTATACCGTTCTGATGAAAGGCTTTTGACCTGAAACTTTGGTCCTCTTTTTCTTCCCACAGATGTGGCCTCACCTGAGTATTTCCAGCATTTTCTGTTCTTGTATCAGATTTCCAGCACCTGCAGTTTTTAAAAAATTTCAATAACGTGGGAATGTGGGTGTAGTTACCAGTTGAGGTTAGAAAGGTAGAAGGGAACGGAGGAAGAAATATCGTGTAACGAGGGGCGTGCGTCTGGAAGACCCACACCCAACGATTCAGGAACAGCTTCTTCCCCTCCGCCATCAGATTTCTGAATGGTCCATGAACCCATGAACACCACCTCGTTATTCCTCTTTTGCAATTTTTTTTTGTAACTTACAGTAATTTTTATGTCGTGCATTGTACTGCTGCCGCTAAACAACAAATTTCACAACGTGTGTCAGTGATAATAAACCTGATTCTGGTTCTGAACTCGGTGCTTGAAAGGGCGATAGGGAAGAAACCTTTGAAGATTACCTGGATAAGCCCTTGAGCTATGACCTGCAGAGGCATGGACCAAGAGCTGGGAGGTTAGATTAGCAAGTCCCACTGTTGGTCAGCATTGGCATTACAGGATGAAGGGACTCCTTCTGGGCTGGAAGTTTCTCTGATTCCACATTGCCCACCAAATACCTGTCTCCTGTCTGAACACCCAGATTGAGAGAGGGCCCATGAAAGGCCTGGATAGAGTGGGCATGGAGAGGATGTTACCAGTAGTGGGAGAGTCAAGGACCAGAGGGCACAGCCTCTGAATAGAAGGATGTCCCTTTAGAACATAGATGAGGAGGAATCTCTTCAGCCAGAGGGTGGTGAATCTGTGGAATTCATTGCCACAGACGGCTGTGGAGGCCAAGTCATTGGGTATATTTAAAGCAGAGGTTGATAGGTTCATGATTAGTAAGGGCATGAAAGGTTATGGGGAGAAGGCAGGAGAATGGGGTTGAGAGGGAAAAATAAATCAGCCATGATCGAATGGCAGAGTAGACTCAATGGGCTGAATGGCCTAATTCTGCTCCCATGTCTAATGGTCTTATGGTTCATCAATGCATGTGCAGGGCAGTATAATCTAGTAATTTCTTTCTGATGGACTTGTTTTAAGCCAGTTTATTTCCTAATTTTATCATTGTCTTGTTGGGATTCCCGTAATAAAATGAAGAGTTTAGTTCCCAATTATTCTAGTATTCCCAGTTAGAGCATTCGTTTTACTCATCTTCCAAGGAACATTGTTAACATTGGTTTACTATTGTCACACGTACTGAGAAATAGTAAAAAAAACTTTTGCTTGCGTGCCATCCAGACAGATAATGCCACACATAATTACACTGAGGTACTAAAAAGAAAACAGAATACAGAATATAGTGTTTTATCTACAGAGAAAGTGCAGCGCAGGTAAACAAATAAAGTGCAAGGGCCACGACGACGTAGATTGGGAGATCAAGAGTTCATCCTTAACGTATGAGAGGTCTGTCTACGAGTCTGATTACAGTGGGATAGAGGTTGTCCTTGAGTCTGGTGTCTAGTTAAGGCTCATCATCCCTGTATCCCGGGACTTTGGGCAGGATCATTATGTTTGACAGTGTATAAACCCAAACACCCAACGTTGAACAAGGTATGTTCAGGACCCTACAACCACACAATCATTCTATATTTTTACTCCATACCTCCTAAGGTGAAACCCAGATCTCATTAGCAGTAAGAAAAAAATGACATGAAGTATTTCATAACATTGCTGGTCCTTAATGTGATTTGATTGTTTGGAGAACACTTTAAGTTCTGTGCTCCTTTCTAAGCCTTTGGTCTACCCAATTCACGTCAACGTGGATTGCTTTTGACTTCACCTTAACGAAAACTGTGCAGAGCACTGCCGAGCTGAATTCGTCCAAGCCTAATTTAAATAATTGAGAGTGTCAATGCTTCTTTCTGAAGTCAGTATGAAGAAACCTTGAAATAGTTCTTTGTCAAACTATCCAAGACTGTCTAAACTTTTACCATTTTTAGTGAAGTGTTTCTTCCCTCACATTAAGATTTAACTGCCGTGCAGATGTTGCTGAGTGGAACCTGGCTTGTATTGCTTCAGGGGCTCCCATGTGAATGCAGAGCTGCCAGTCAAACCCTGGGTACAGTAGCAAAGTGGTTAAATTACAGGACCAGAGTCCAGAGAGAGGAGTTCAAACCCCACCATGGTAGGCTGGGGAATTTAAATTCAAATAATGAAATACATCTGGAATTTTGGAAAAAGCAAGTTTCAGTGACAGTAACTGTAAAACCATCAGATTGTTGCAGAAACCCTGCTGGTTCACTGTTGTCCCTCAAGGGAGGACCTCTTCCCTCCTGACCTGGTCTGGCTGATATGTGATCTTGACTTAAGTACCTCCTCAGTTCTGGAGCAATTGGGGGTGGACAATAAATGCTGGCGTGTCCGGTGACATCCACATCCTGAAAACCAATGCATAGAAAGAAAATATATGAGGAACTAATTGTAAAGTCCTGCCCCAATTATCAAGAACAGTGTCCACCGCATCCAAGGTTCCATTGAGTGAAGATGCGGTGGCTGTCATACTGTCGTGTGCACACCAGCCAGGTCAGAGGTGAAATAAAGTCACTTCCAGTAGCTAGTGTGGCTGGACAGTTGTGGCACTGTCTGAATTACCTGTGGAAAAGTGATGTGTTGTTCCAGTTGAGAACCTCCACAGCATTGGAAGTAGGGTGCAGACACCATTTCAGAGGAAGCTGGAGCTGTTGCCAATGTGTAACTCATCAAGTGAACCTCTGGTCACCGATCTACAGGTAGTGCCAGCACAAACCAAGATCAGTCCTTGCAGCCATTGTTATCAGCAGCTGCACAACTCGAACAGGAAGAATAAAGAAGCCTACTATCTAAATGGTGAGACACTGCAGCACTCAGAGGTGCTGAGAGATCTGGGTGACTGAATGTGTGACTGCACCGGTGTGTGGCGACTCGTTGCATGCTCCTCTGAGCAGACCTACTCATTACTTCTATTTTAATTGCTTTACCTCAATGCGCTGTGTAATGAAATGATCTGTATGGATGGATGGCAGGCAAAACAAAAGTTTTTCACTGTACCTCGGTACATGTGACAATAATAAACCCAATTTACCAAAAGACTAGTGTGTGGACACAATAAGTAATTAGGAAAGACCTGTAGTGTTAATTAAGAGACTTGTATATTGGGAATCTCTTCCACAAATAGCAATTGACCCAAGCTATGCTTTAATTTTAAACCAGAGATTGATTATAATTGGTATCATAGAGTCATGGAACTAAACAAGGTGGAAACAGGCCCTTCGGCCCAACTCGTCCATGCCACAGAAGTTGGACCTTCACAACTCGCCACACTCGAAGGTCCCAACTTGCCTGTATCTGAGGTATTATAGGATGTGGGGCAGGGAAAACACTCGGTTTGGTTGCTTACCCACTGTGCCAATGATGGGGATTGGGATTGGTATCTGGGTCAGAGAGACATTGATATTCAAAACCTTTTCCACTGAAGCATCAGTTAAGGGAGGTTTGCTCACAGCCTCACTGCTCTTCTTCCAGTTTACAGGGTAATTTTAAGAAAAACAAAGTAACCTTTATTCCTAATAACAAGGGAGGACATGAGATCTGTTTGCTATGTCCACAGCAGTTTTACAATCTTTTTATAATCTCATTCCCAGTCTCTGGGAGGTGTGAAACTTGGACAAGTTGTGGCGGATCTTCCACTGCCTTGAGGTGTTTAGAAGCTGCACCCAAGAGCCATTTGATTCTCCTAGTGTGGTCTTGGGATCCAGATACAGAGCACATCAGCAAAGCCCAGACCTGCTCAGGGTCTCTCCCAGCACGTGTCAGCTGCTCTCCCAGAATGGTTTTGGCAGCTGGTGAGGCTCCACCGCGAAGCTCACCAGTCACCAGCACTGTCACCGTTATTGACATTTGTGACATTTGGATGAGTACATGGAAAGGAGGCCTTTGGAGGGAAATGGGCCAAACGCGGTCACATAGGACAAGTTTGGAGGGCACCATGGTTGGCATGGACCAGTTGGGCCGAAGGGCCTGTTTCCATGCTATAATACTCTATGACTCTATCTGTGATAGATTCCGCAGCGATGGTACAATCAATAAGTCCTGATGCAGGGTCTCAACCCAAATCATTGACCATTCCTCTGCCTCCATAGATGCTGCCTGACCCACTGAGTTCCTCCAGCTGTTTGTTTTTTGCTCCAGATTCCAGCATCTGCAGCCTCTTGTGTCTCCAGGCAATATCTGTTCTGGTAAGGAGCAACCGAATGAGCAGCTTCCTTCAGGGTGCGGTGCTTTCCTGGCCGAAGCCCATGTTGATGCTAGATTCACTGTTGCAGCAGCAATATCAAAGCTGCATTGCAGGACTGTTGGGCTGTCGTATGACCAATGTTGGTGGCACGTGTGTGGATAACTGTTGGGCTGTTGTATGACCAATGTTAGTGGCACGTGTGGGTGTAGAATGTTCACTGTTCTGGGCTTACACCACAATATTATTAAATGCACATGAATATCAGTTGAATTTCCAAACCCAGGTGTTTTATGCAGCACATCAGAACTATGCAACCCTGTCCTCAGATGCTGTTTTATCCATAATCGAGAAACTATACCTCATCAGTCACTGTCTCCGTGTGGAGCGGAACACTACTGAAGGGGAGCACATTGGATGCTAACTGAATGCTGAAAGGGTTAATCAGCTGTTAATTGCTCTGTATTGTTGAACTTTGTTTTAATGAGTAACATCTGTGCCTAATACATGTTATTAAATGCAGTCAGATCTAATATAGGGGATAAGCTGAACCATTCAGGGCTGGGAAGGTCCTAATGCATCTGGAGGGCTGTGGGTATCAGAGGTTAACAGGCTTTCAGAAATTACCGCCATCACACTGGAAGAACGCCATTAGCTTGATGAAAACTACACAATAATTAATCATTTTTGTAAATCATTTTCCTTCCCTGGGTGATGTGTTTGAACGTAATGATTAGCCAGTGCGGTGGCCTCTGTAGTTACATCTTGGGAGGTAGTTAAAAGCAAAGTTTTCTTTTCTGCATTTAACTTGATGAATTTCATGGAAAAAGTGGTTTGCTCTGCTGTTGCTCATGGATGGGAGTGGGTTTGCCCTTTGTGTGACAGTCTCTGTTCAGCTCATTGTACAGTGCCTTTCTAACCCAGTTTAACCTTCCATGCACTCAGCATGTACCAACTCCCTGCATGGACCACTCGTACTATTCCAGGGTGACATCTATTTGTTTCTTTACCTCGTATCCTGGTGTTCCCCACATTTGTTAATGTTTCTGTAGCTTCTCTGCCCAATATTGCATGAATTACCCTTCCTGCCACAATCCCTGTGTCCCAGCATCGATACTGAGGTCAAACAAGTAGCCTGAACCATTGTTGGAGACACAAGACTGCAGATGCTGGCATATGTTTGTTGTTCCAGAACCACTATTTGTGGGGACAGGACGGGTCACTGTATAACACTGGGGTACGGTACTGGTGGGGACGGGTCACTGTATAACAGCAGGGTACGGTACCGGTGGGGATGACTCTGTCGCTGTATAACACCAAGGTACAGTACTTGTCATACCCTCTCCATTCCCAATTACCTGTGCATGCACTTCTCTCGAATCATGGGAGAGGTGATAACCTGGAATCTTGCAGCCCATTACACTCACACCATCGGAACGCAACCCCTGTTTGATCCCCTCTAAAGTGCAAACCAACCTGACTTGAAAATATTTCTGGAACCACCTTCATCAGAAGGACTGCAGCTGTTCAAAAAGGCGTATCACACCACCTGCTCAAGGGCAATTGGTGATGAGCTGTAAGTTCTGGTCTTGTTTCTATCCTGAAAAATAAATAAACAAAAAGCAGTATATTTGCACACACAGGTCTTGGGGTCTGTTCAGTTCATTTTGGTTTTTGATATAGAGAGCTTTGTAACCCCGTGAAAGAACAGGGTATTATATGTCCACGTACTGGAGTTAGATGATGGTATGGGAAAATACCTCGCGAGGAATATTCCTGGGACGCAAGAGGATTGCTTTTCTAAAAGTAAGCAATTGATGTAAACATTCTCAGAGCTGGCTGTACACAGATGGGGATCTCGTATCTGCTTTTGGACGCCGGAAACCATTACTTTGATCAGTTGTGTGTGAGATCGGAAATCAAACCATCATATTCGGGCAATATTCTGCAAGTTTACACTAAAGCATCTGGGGAGACTTGCAGGCTGCCATCCCTTGTTTACATTTTGGAATTCCAGCATTTTCAGTTTTATTTTTATTTGAATTTGTGTGTCAAGTGTTTATGATGTACTGTGTCTCGTCTGCTAAAATGAAAGGTTTGTAACTTCAAAAGGATTCTTCACTGTCCACATAAGAATCAGTGAGGGAAGCTGGAAAATGGATTCAGCCACTTATAATATAAGTTATAGCACCAGGTCTCACATTAGGAGGGAACAGAGACAACTTGGCTGGATTACTTTAGAAATCAGTAATCTGTGTTTTCTTTCCTCCCATTTTAATTTTTACTTTAAGTAAACACAGTTTCGCATATTCTAACTTTATCCTTTCAGGAACCAAAGATAACTCAAACAAATTCATTCAAAAAATTGCAGTGGTGAGACAGCACAATGTTGCCAGTGTTTATGGTGGGTGCTGTGGCTTTGTGGGTTTCACTCTTGTTTCTGAGTCAGAAGGTTATGGGTTCAAATCTCTCTCCAGCACAAACCACCACCAGTACTCGGGTGAGGGAGTGCTGTACTGTGGAAGATGTTGTACTGATGTTCTGAAAACTCTTTCAGGTCAATGTAAAAGAAGTGATGCAACTCTTTCAAAGAGAAAGTGTGTTTATCTCCATCGATCCATCTTGTCAATTCCTTTCATCCAGTGACTGTTGTGCTTTGGTTAGATAGATATTTATTTATTAGTCACGTGTACTTTGAAACACAGTGAAATGCGTTTTTTTGTGTTACTGAGAATGTGCTGGGGGCAGCCCACAAGTGTTGCCACACTTCCGGTGCCAACATAGCATGCCCACAGCTCCTAACCCGGACATCTTTGGAATGTGGGAGGAAACCGGAGCACCTGGAGGAAACCCACACAGACACGGGGAGAACGTACAAACTCCTTACAGACAGCGGTGGGAATTGAACCCGGGGCGCGGACAAAAATTGGTTTATTATTGTCAGTGAAGAGCTTTTGTTCGCATGCCATCCAGACAGATCATTCCACAGTACATCGAGGTGGCACAAAAGGGGGGAAGAAACAGAATGCAGGATACAGTGTCACAGTTACAGAGAAAGTGCAGTACAGGGAGACAAACTGGTTGCTCTGTCTCCTACATTACAGCAGTGGCTGCACTTCCAAAAGCTCAGCTGGTTCTCAGGCCATGCTGTGCCATTGCTGGCTGAGCAGCCAATCACATAAGAAGTGGAAGCAGGCCATTCAGCCCCTCATGTCTGGTCCGTCATCTAATAAGATCATGGTTGATCTTTGACCTCACTGCCACTGTCCTCTATCAATGACGTATCCCCTGGTTCCCTGAACATCCAAAAATCTTGAATGTACTCAGCGCTCTTGGATCGAGGAGGTTCCAAGATTCACCATGCTCTGGATGGAAGAATTTCTTCTCATCTCGGTCCTGAATGGCCGATTCCCTGGTTTGGAACACAATAGTCGGGGAAAAATCATCCCTGATCCCTGCATCAGAGGTAATGTTTCACTTCACATCTGTCACTCTCTCCACAGATGCTGCCTGACCTGCTGATTATTTCCAGCATCTTCCTTCTTTATTTTAGATTTCCAGCATTTGTATTTTTCTTTTAAATTTCCATTCACAATCGGGCAGGGTAATACACAATTTTAACATATTTTAAACATTTTGCCGAGTGCTTAAAAAATGGGTGGAACATACATGAAATAGAAAAATTGTAAATAAAGCATTAAAGATATTTTCTATTTTACATTTTGCGATACTCAAGTGAGAATTAGAATCCATGAGAAGTTAGTTTTTCAGAGCGAGAAGTGTTTGCAGAGCAGTAATCATGGCCAGGTGTATCTCAATAATCTCGTTTTGACCTCCATATGGCTCAGTGTAAAATTTTCATGATATTTTAAAACTGGACTGGTTTGTAAAGAGTTTAAAATGATGTCACCTCTCTTGATATTATTTATTTTGCTGACAAACTACTGAATGACTGACGGCATCTTAAAAACTTCTGCATTAAATTCTACATGCTCAGAAATCCTGAAGCTGTTGTCAGCTTTATGGAGGCTTAAGATGTTCACCAATCAGGTCACCGTCAGCCCTACACTGAAATACAGGCCAATATTTTTGTGCAACTGGGCTGCTCCTGATTTGTGCCTGTTTTCATAAATTCAAAAATCCAGTCAGTGTGTAGACTATAAATGTTTTCATTGTGGAATTCCAGCATCTGCCACATTTTACTTTGTCAATAATAAACATGTTGTCTTTTCTTGCTGTTGTTTCACTCCAGGAGCAATGTAGTCAGATGTGGATCAAACCCCTGCTCCATCACTCTGAAAGTATGCAACCGCGATCGAGTGTCAACACCAACATCAGTGTGAATTTTCCACTTTCTCATGGGCTGAGGCAGTTGATGTTTTGGGGAGTGAGCAGTGTTGTTCTGTGTAAGGTAGCCTACCCCGTGGTTCAGTGAATTGGTAAATGGTAACTTGGTTTATCATTGTCACATGTACTGATGTACAGTGGAAAAACTTGTCTTGCATACCGTTAATACAGATCAATTCATTACAGTGCATTGAGGTAGTACAAGGTAAAACAATAACGGAATGCAGAATAAAGTGTTACAGTTACGGAGAAGGTACAGTGCAGGCATACAATAAAGTGCAAGGCCATAATGTGAGGTCAAGAGTCCATCTTATCATACTAGGGGACCATTCAATAGACTTACAACAGCGGGATAGAAGCTGTCCTTGAGCCTGGTGGTACGTGCTTTCAGGCTTTTGTATCTTCTACCTGATGGGAGAGGAAGAAGAGAGAATGCCCAGGGTCTTTGATTATCGAGGCAGTGAGATGTGTAGACTGAGTCCATGGAGGGGAGGATGGACTTTACAACAACTGAATGATGCCATTGGGAATTTGAGAAGAAAAATGCAGCCCTGGTTCAAGTTTATTGATGTCGTGGGCATGCACACCCAGGGTATAAATGCCATGAAAATTAGATTTTTGCAACAGCAACACATTACAAGTATATGTTGACTTAAATTAACATAAATTATATATAATTTACATGTGCGCAAAATCTAATGACACGTGCAAGATTGGGAAGGAGATGGATGTTGCCTCACTGGGACGTCGCCCCTTGTAGATGTCCTCGGTGGTGGGGAGAGCTGTACCACTCTCTGCAGCCTCTTGCGTTCCTGTGCACTGGAGCCTCCGTACCAGGCGTTGATGCAACCAGTCAGAACGCTCTCCACCATACATCTGTAGAAGCTTGTCAGAGGCTTTGATGATATGCTGAATCTCCTTAAAACTTCTAAGTAGAGACACTGGCGTGCCTCTCGGGGAGTCAGCCCAAGCCCTTCAGAGCTTCCAGAAATAAGGAGCGCACACTTTTAGCACATTATAGATTCATAGAAAATGTACCGCACAGAGGACGCTATTCAGCCCATGGTGTCTGTACTAGACAATAAAGAGCTCCCCAGCCAAACCCCCCGCCCCCCCGCAACACTGGGTCTGTACCCTGCAGGTCACGGCTCTCGGAGTCCATGGCCAGGGACTGTTTAAGTGTGAGGAGGGTTTGTGCCTCCAACACCCCCTCTCCTTCCAGGTAGTGAGTTGCAGATGGTGCTGGGTGCTGGGACCTTTGCTGTTTCTGACGTATGTTAACCACTTGGAGAGAAATGTAGGAGGCACAATTCGTAACTTCATGGATGATGTGACAATGGGGGATGTAGTGGACAGTGAGACAGGTTGTCTAAGGCTACAACAGGAGATAGGTCAGATGGAAAGTTGGATGGAATGTTGGAAAATGGAATTTAATCCAACATGAGTGAGGTGATGGATTTTGGGAAGTCAAATACGGGGTAGGACATGTACAGTAAACGGTAGGGCACTAAGGAATGTTGATGAACAGAGGAACCTTGGGGTTCAAGTTCATAGTTCCCTGAAAGTGGCCACACAGGTGGACAGGGTGGTGAAGGGCATGCTGGCCTTCATAGGTCAGGGCACAGAATATAAAAATTGGGACATTATGTTACAAAGCATTGCCTAGACTGCATTTGGAGAACTGTGTGCAGTTCTGGTCACCACACGATAGGAAGGACGTGATTGCACTGGAGAGAGTGCAGAGGGAGGTTCCCCAGGATGTTGCCTGGATTGGAGGGCTTTAGTTATGGGGAGAGATCGGACAGGCTGGGCTTGTTTTCCCTGGAGCGAAGGAGGCTGAGGGGTGACCTAATGGAGGTGTGTTTTTACATGTGGTAGGGACACCAAAAATGAGGGCACAGGTTTAAGGTGTGGAAAGAGTTTTAAAGGGGATCTGAGGGGCGAGGTTTTACACAGAGAGTGGTTAATATCTGGAACTCATTGCCAGAGAAGGTAGTAGAATAAGATACAATCTTGACTTCTGGGAGACGAGGAATAAACAAGGCATCGAAAGATACGATCCTAATACGGTCAAATGGGATTAGTGTAGATCGACATGGACGCGGTGGGCCGAAGGGCCTGCTTTGGTGCTGTACGAATCTCTGGACAATGGGGAAAGCTGAAGACAGTGCAGGGAAACCTCTACCTCACTGGAGAGGGCAGGTGGGGCCTCGGTTATCCAAAAGCCTTCGAAAGTGCAACACTCCCTCAATGTCAACCTGGAGTTTTGTGTTCCAGTCTCAGGAATGACAGTAGTATGGGGAAGTTTGCTGGGGTAGGGAACTGGGACTATATAAAGGACATTGCATCAAATAAAAATAACATCTAAAGAAGCTTAGACACGCTTTCACAGACCAGTTCCTGAGTGGCAATGATGCTAATTTCCTGCACGTAATCTTTGTGGTGGTTTGCTGTGAGTAAGCCTATTGTTCACTGGGCTGCTCCTGCAGTAGTTTTGATATTACGCACGGACTGGGCGACTGCTAACAAAGGGATTTACAGTAATTGTCTCATAATTGTATTTACCTGTTGTTTTTGTAAAATGCCCAAGGTCTTTGCCTCTTCCCCCTGACTGACCCTGTACAGCTTTGCTTTCTGACATCTCTCTGTGAGCTCACAGATGGATTCCGTATATTTGTCTCTTCACATCCCAGGGGCTAGAGAATTTTAACACATGCAGCCAGATTCAAAGGGGTTCTGTGTGCAGAGCCAGCTTTTGAGTGTTTTGCTGTTAAAGATCTAACATTTTATCTAAACTGTAAGCAGATGGAGGTGGGTAGAATCAAAGCTGAGGTGATGGGACTGAAGGTCTGTTGGAGGAATTGGCTGCCTGGAACTCTGGTCCCTGATGCAGATTCCAGCTGCTGAATGATTTTAGGGAGTGGCTGTTGAACTGATGAACTGGATAAGTTGCTGAAGAAGAACTTAAAAGATCCAAACTCATTACAGTTAATAACTTGGCTCTTGGGTTAAAACCTTGAAGGTCATTTGCACAAAACATTTTCTTTTATCACTCTGTAACTGTTCTGCAGGTTAATTCCACCAAGGTCGAGTAATCATGGAAGCATTGATCATATGATCACTGCTCCCTGCTGGACCGTTCCAGAGACTGATGAAGTCTGGAATCACCCTAAACTTGTGGGTTTCATCTGGGTGCTCCAGATTCCTCCCACAACCCAAAGACATGCAGGTTAGTACGTTAAATGGCCACTCTAAATTGTCCCCCATGTGCAGGTGTGTGAAAGAATCTGGGGGGGGGGGGATAAAGGAGGGGATCTTAGGAGGGGTTACAGGGAAAATTAGTTTGGGAGATGGGATTGCTCTGTGAGTTGGCAAAATCTCAATGGGTCAAATCTCTCTCCTGTTCTCTCTTCCCTCACACACGTGCTTCAAGCCCTTGAATCCATCAGCAAATTTGCCTGGCCAGTCACTGCGGTCCGTTCCCCTCTCGGTATGAGCCAATTGCTCCACATTCTGTTTGATTTGTCCTTGCTACAGGTTGTGAACGCAGTGCAAAGCAGTTGCCAAGTCCACACCCATCCCGACATAAATGTCGACCCACATATGTAACCTTTCATGATAGTGTTCTGTATAAATGTCCATCAACACCAATGGTGACTGAACAAACTTTCATTACTTCATTAAGATCTAAATCCATTGTAGTGCAGTGAACTGTTGGGGAAGTGTAACTGTGACCCAGTGGGTTTCCACTGGATCATTGCCAAAATAAGACCACTTCTTTGGCCCAGCCTGTTGGACTATGAATTATTCATATCCATGAGCTTCAGGTCACAGAATTTAAACCACATTTTTAAAATATGTTGTGCATCAAAAACACTACAATTGCCCAACAACACACTGCAGAATTGGCAGATCACTGTGTGACATAAATCATGAGATTTCAGTTCAAAAATATTTGGAATAAAACATTATACCTTTTTAGACCCATGCCACATTTCTGGCTAAACAGAGGAACGTGGAGTTCATTGCGGTGATTTGATCCATTTTCAGGGAGCGAGCACTGACCAGGCTCTGACGGTTGATTTATTTGGGTAACTTTCCTTCGTTGCTCCCACTGGCCACCTCTCCAATCACACCCTTCCCTTCTCATTGTCCACGGCTCCCATCAGCAGCCAGGAGTTGGGCCACAAAGGGTTGGGTGACTGAGGGCTCACCCCTTGCACCTTGGAGTGTGACAAGCACACAGCTGAGCACAAGAGGCATTGTTCGTTCTGTTCAAAACCATCCTTTCAGCTCTTTGAGATCCAGGCTGCCCTCAAAGACTAATGGTGACCTTGTCTATTTGACGGCAGTTCAGAGGTCAAATGGCACACAGCTTTCTTTCTTCTCCTGTATCAGAGACAAATTAATGACCGTAGATAAATGGTCTCTGATTTGTCCCCAACCCCTCCCACAGCTGAACCATGGTTAACAATGACATGCGAGTTACCTCAAGGCAGGAAATATTGAAAGGAACAAATGCTTAAAACACAATAACGTATTACCCAAAACCTGAACATTGGACAAGAATGTCTGGGTCATTAACAAACTACACAAATCTTGCCCAGTCACACCTCTGACACTGTTGGTGGCCAAGTGCCATCATATTGTGTAACAAAAAACACAACACACCTTCTTTTGAATAAGGCCATTTCATGATAAACTCGAGCCAAATACCTCCTAGTTGTCTGCTTTCTGCTTATTTTATCTTCAGCTTGGCCGGTCTGCTTCTCTGCTTAACCATTCCCCATTGACTCAGCCCCAGCATTGTTCAATCCATTCAGGTACAGGGACCATGTGTAACCAAACATGAAATGAACACAATTGTAGCAACTCAGTAAATAAACATGACGATCCATTGAACTATATGGAGGGTAAACTTTCTCTTTAATGGATCTGTCATTAACCTGCGAGAAAGATTAATGGTTTGGACAGCCACCACCTGGAACAACCTTAAGGACGCCAATGTAAACAACAGAGGATGAACTACTTAAGGTGCGAGTGATTGTACAGACAGCTACAGAGAGGGACGGGCGAAGACAGGGTGCACCAGGCCAGTTGAGCAAGAGCTGGATCATGTCTAAATGTAGTTGAAGTGATCAGACTTTCAGCCAGGGTGAAGGTGCGAGGGATCGTGTGTGTGTGATTCTGGCACCAGGTTAGAATTCCCTGCTGAGCCTCTCCAGCATTAGATGAGGCACTGTGGACTAAGGCTGTGGAAATGGAGACATCTTCCAATTATTTTTAAGGATTAGAGTACATGCAAGGCAATAATTAAATGAATCAGTTGCAGTAAAATTCTCGAAGGCTGCACATTGTCAGGTTGACACGAGTTGTGTTCACTTCACAGGAAATATTACACTGTTTGATGGGGGTTTTTGTTTCTGATTAAACTGCTCAGATGCTGTATAACCAAGGCTTTACCTAAGTTATGTGAAGGACTTTGTAACACAAATAATTGGCAAATAAAATGTTGTCAAAATATCAGGAAAGTAATATTTATTTTTATTAATTGTCAGGATCCCGGGATTGGCCGGGAGGCAGGCTCTGGGCCCCAGGATTGGCCAGAAGGCAGAGTCAGTCGGACACTCTGAGATTAACAAGTATCACTGGGCAGGGACTTGGTCAAAAATTACATGGATATCAGTGAACAGAGGAGATGAGTTAATCATTAGTGATGGTGAAAGTTTAGGTCCATCAGGTGGGTTGTAACATCAGAACTTGACAGCACTCTGTACAAACCATTAAGATCACCTATGGGATGACATGACTGGAAGTTATTGGACTCTGCTCATTCATTCACATAAATCTGAAACTAATTTCAGCAGAACATTGGCCAATATGAGTTAACACTCGACTGTTTTAACTTTGTATTGGAAACTGCAAGTGGACATTTGTAATTTCCCAGAGTAATTGACAGACAAACTATTTGAACGCTGTTTTCCTTAACACTTTATGTCTGATGTTTGACCTGACTTTTTCTGCATAATTGTATTTCCTGCAACTTTTTAGTTCACATTTATTTAATTTGGAGAACATTTTTTTTAAAAACAAACAGCCGTGCTTTTTCGGCTAACAGTTTTACTGTCCAGTGCATAAACTTTGATGACAGTGTTGTTTTTAGTTCAATTGACTTCCAGTAAAGCAGAAAGTGAAAACAAACAGCAGGAGGTCTGAGATTAACAAGTTGCTGCTACCTCACTGTTTGTTCACACCAGTGACCAGCTAAAATGACCCAAGTGTAGACATCAAAGTTGCACCGAGGAAAATTATTAAGCTAAATCAAACAATTGGAATGCCTTAAAAAACGTCTCAATTTTATTTCTCCTAAGGGGACTGACTGCTGCTGATTTACAAGCCTTTGGATGTGGGATACACTCCTGGTCCTTACCCTTTCTGTATGGCTCAACCTGTGTCCATGGGTCTGCTCATTCATAAATGAGCCTGACTGTGTACTCATTCAGTGAAGAGTTCTGATTCTTTCACTGTTGAAGGTACAATAATTAGATTACCAAATGAGTAATCCAGGTTCCTGGGCAAACAATTCAGGGATATGAGTTCAAATCCCACCATGGTAGCTGTGAAAATTGGTTAATAATCTGGAATTTTAAAAAAATCTCGTCATTACTAGTGACGACCACAAAACCACTGGATGTATCAAGATCCATCTGGTTCACAAATCCCTTTCAGAGAAGGAAATCTGTCATCCTTATCCTTGCTGGCGATCCGTGGCTCAAGCCCACGGAAGTGGTTCACTCGGTTGTACTATCAACGCAAGGCTAAAGCAGAACAGGACTGGAACTGGATGGAGTGACAGACTCCCGATATGGCAGTGGAAAATTCCTCCTTGCGAGTACTTGTTTCCCCACAGACTGTTGAGCAACAGGCCTGACATGGTCACCCCATAGAGAGCCCACCGGACCTTGATCGCATTCAGGATGTGTGCTGACCTAGCCTCAGCCCCGGACCCTGTCCAGAGCTGCTACTGCTGCCGGAAATGGGCACCTTGAGTGAGGACTGCTGGCTTCAGCAGTGGCCCCCACCTCCAACTCTCTGGCTAAACAGCTTCTCCTGAGCCATTCCCTCAGGATCGAGGATGACTTAGGGCAGGCACGACAGTGTAGCGGTTAGCGTGAGGCTATTACAGCACCAATGACCCAGGTTCAATTCCGACCACTGTCTGTAAGGAGTTTGTACGTTCTCCCCGTGTCTGCGTGGGTTTCCTCCAGGTGATCCAGTTTCCTCCCACGTTCTAAAGACGTATGGGTTAGGAAGCTGTGGGCGTGCTATGTTGGCGCCGGAAGCGTGGTGACACTTGCGGGCTGCCCCCAGAACACTCTACACAAGATGCATTTCACTGTGTGTTTCGATGTGCATGTGACTAATAAAGAAATATCTATCTAATCTTACTTCCACTCTGATTCTGTAGGCTCTGGGGTGACTGATAAGGCAAAAATAGGTCCCACAGAGTTTACCACAGACAGGGAAGGAGATACTTGATGAGGTGGGTAGGTAGTTTCTGATGGTGAGCACACCTTTTACCAGTTACGCTGGACTTCTTTGTGCTCCTGACACATGGGCGCAAGATTCCCAGTGACATCCACAATGCTCCTTCTCCACTTTGTGGGCATGGGCCAGAGATCCCCAGAGTCGGTGGGGATGAGGCTTTGGGAACATGGTTGAATCTTTTCCTCTACCCTTTCTCCCTCTCCCTCTGATCTGGCTCAGAATGGAGTGGCTTTCCTGGGAATTTGGTGTCAGATGTGAAATGATGTAAGCAGCCCAACAGCCCTGACTGTTGAGGTGCACCTTCGGTGCTGGGGATGTTGGTCTCAGAGAGCATAATGACAGTGGTTCACTTACCCTGCCTGTGTATTTGGAGGGTTTTGCAGAGACGGTGTTGGCAGTATCTCTGCAGATAAGTCCCAGAAGTTTACAAGAGGGCAGGGATCACTGCTGGCTGGTAGATCATGAGCTGGGTTTCAGATCTTGACCTTCAGGCACCCTTTCCCTCAGTTATTGTCAAGGATGGGCCTTGTACTCTTCGTCCACCAACCTGCTCCCACTTTAGATCTAGGAAAACTTGGACATCTTCCCATATCTCCAGAGCCACCTCTCAGCAATGCCAAAGGTTGGAGAGATGAAACTCACTGACACCTGCAATGTACCAGCGCAGCCTTTGGCCATCTGAGGAAAAGAATGTTAACAAAGCACTGCACCTGTGGAAACCCATCTGAATCTTGGTACCTCCCAAGAGGAAGGAAGGCGGATGCTTCAGGTCGGGTCTGTTCTGATGAAAATTCACAGCTGGAACTCCAGTCCCTTCCCAGCGGTGCACTGAGACCGTGTGCGGTTAGTTTTCTTGCTGACGTTGGATTCCCAACATTCAGACTTCTCTTCCCCTGTTGCATTATTTCAAGTTTGCATCAAAATGTGAACAGCTCCCTATGAGGGAGGAAAACCATTTCATTTGTGCCCAATTAATTTGCCAGCCGTGGACAAAGATCCCAGGCTTCCCCACTCCCATGCTGAAAGTGTGGGAGGAACACGGCACACTTCCTCAGTGCCGAGATCTGTGCGCACAAGTTTGTCATTCCGAAATTGTCAGCAAGCTGTGGTCATGAACATCTGAGGATGAGGGCAAGGGAAACCGATGAAAGATCTGATCAAACAGTGAAGGGAGGGAGAAGGATTTCTCACTGAATGGACCATGTCCATCATCGCTTACTGACAGGAGTGTGCCCGGTTTGTGTTGATGTGCAGCCGAGTTTGTGTGCGCTACTCACTGGATGACGCTTGGAGATGTCCAAGTGTGCAAGTGTTGTAATGTGTGATTTCGTTCAGTTGTTTGGAGTCACACAACATGGAAACAGGCCCTTTGGCCCCTCATCCGTGCTGACCAAGGTGTCCACCTAAGTCCCATTTACCTGCCTCAACCACTTCCTCTGGCAGCTTTTTCCATACACATGAAGAAATTGCCCCTCGAGTCCCTTTTAAATCTTTCCCCTCTCACCTTAAACCGATGCCCTCTAGTTCTTGATACCCCAAGTCTGGGGAAAAAGACTGAGTGCATTCACCCTATCTATGCCCCTCACGATTTTATATATCTCTATAAGATCACCCCTCAGTCTTCTATGCTCCAAGGGATGAAGTCCCAGCCTGGCC
Source organism: Pristis pectinata (assembly GCF_009764475.1). Classification (NCBI taxonomy): domain Eukaryota; kingdom Metazoa; phylum Chordata; class Chondrichthyes; order Rhinopristiformes; family Pristidae; genus Pristis; species Pristis pectinata. The sequence goes on along the minus strand of NC_067423.1, from coordinate 1,875,582 downwards.
AACCTCTCCCTATAACTCAGTCCCTCCAGTCCTGGCAACATCCTCGTAAATCTTCTTTGCGCTCTTTCCAGCTTTGTCCAACATCTTGAGTGACGTGACCCCAACAATTTGGGCTGCCTTTGCAATCAGAGCCATAGGGGTTTAGGATGAATCTTGTGGAATGTGATTTTTGATTGCAATTTTCATGGTGTTCTTTCCGTAGTGCCAGAGAGCTATGGATCCTATGTGCACTCGTGAACTGCTTTCTCAGAGTAAAATGTTGATCTGTCACCTGATATGAAAGCAAAGTATCCGTCAATCTCAGCCAGAGAAAATTATAAATGTAAATAAAGGTTTCCCATATTTCTAAAGTAACAACTGTTCACTGATTCAAGGTTTCCTTCAGTAGGTTCGGGTCAAATCACAAGTGAAACTTTCTTTGAAGTTCTGAAGCCACATCTGTTCCCGTCCATGGTACTTAGTGCATAGAACTTGCCTCTTTTGTCTGCATGTCAGCAAATGGCTCCAGAAAAATATCTTTTAGGTCTGTATTCATTGGAAGTTCAATGAACGAGAGGTGATCTTATTGAAATGTGAGGGATGCCGAGGGAGCTTGTCAGAGGGTTACTGTGAGGATGTATCCCCTTAGGTGGTAGGTGAGGCATCCAGAACTAGGGGATATGTGACCTACACCTCCTGTTTCTTATGTCCATATGTTACAGATGGACTCTGTACTGGACACAGAGTGTGCTTGAGAACCGTGGCAGTGAAGAATTAAACGAGCTAACTGCTTTAGTAAATCTGTGATAAGGAAGGTATTAGGCAGGTTTCCAGTTCTGTCAAGAGTGGCTGTAACACAGACTTGCTATTAGTAAAGGCCACTTAATGCCTGGGTTCCAGTTCTATTAATTTATTCCTAATCTCTCGTGTTAGATTTAAGGATTTCATCAAGATAAAAAGAAACAATGACCAGGCATTAGGGTTTCTGAAGTCAGACAACCAATGGATTGGCTCACTCCTGTTCAAAGTTACAGCCAGTTTTGATCTGATCTGAATAAAACCTTTGAGATTTCTGTACATTTATTTTTCATCTGGATAATTTTCCCAGTGACAGATTTAATTGTGTAACCAACAATAGTTTAAAAACCTGCAGGAAATTGTCAATTTATGTTGAAAATTAATTATAATTTGTAAATTATTATTGGGTTCAGCATCAATGCATGTTTGCTTCTGAGTCAAAGGCTGCGGGTTCAAGTCCTGCTCCAGACAACTGAACAAAAAGTCCACAGCCAACTCAATCCAGTACAAGGACCAAACTGCTGGAGGAACACGACAGGTCAGGCAGCATCTGTGGAACAAAGGCATGGTCATTGTTTTAGGTCAAGCTCCTGTTTCAGATCCTGATGCAGGGTCTCGATCTGAAAATTTGATAATCCCTTTTCCTCCATGGATGCCGCCTGACCCGTGAGTTCCTCCAGCATTGTTTTTTGCTCCGGATTCCAGCATCTGTCGTCTCTTGTGTCTCCATCCGGTACAATATTGAAGGGGTTTGCTTGGTTGTAGGTATCATCATTTGAATAAGATTGTACCATAATACTGGGCATTTTACCTCTTTAAGAATTATGCCATCTGAGCATCTGTACGGAGCGTTACATTATGCTTACTGAACAGGGGTGAACTGGATGCCCGTCTAGAAGTAAAGATACTGGAAGAGAAGTCTCGTTCTCTCTTTGTAAGATAGTTTAACAAAGTATTTTGTTAGTTACAAATACTGCCCATCCTCCAGTATCTCAGAGAGATACTGCTGTAGAGATGTTCATGTGATGTTAGCTGAGAAAGATCCTGTGGTACTCTGTTGTAGAACATTGACCAGTACAGCACAGAAACAGGGTCCTTCGAACTACCATGTCTGTGCCAACCATGACACCAATTTAAACTGCACATGGTACTCCAAGTTTGGCCAGCCAACGTTCTACACAGCTGTGACATGGCTTCCTGACTTTTATATTCATCTCCCCGAATGATGAAGGCAAGTGTGCCGTTTGCCTACTTTACCACCCTACCTACTTGTGTCACCACTTACAGGGAGCTGTGGAATTGCACCTCAAGATCCCTCTGTACATCAATGTTCCTAAGGGCCCTGCCATTTACTGTAGAATTTCCTCTTAAATTTGACCTCCCTAAGTGCAACACCTCGCACTTGTCTGGATTAAATTCCATCCGCCATTTCTCTGCCCACATTTCCAACTGGTCTGTATCCTGCTGAATCTCCTGACAACCTTTCTCACTGCTCACATCTCCACCAACTTTTGTGTCGACTGCAAACTTACCAATCAGCCCACCTTGTCCAGATTATTTACATATATCACAACAGAGGTCCCAGCACTGATCCTCGCATAACACCACTGGTTACAGACCTCCAGACAGAATAACACCCCTCCACCCCTACCCTCTGTCTTCTATGGAGTTGTCCAATTTCAATTGTTTCATCTTTATTGTGATAGGCTGTTGGTGGTCAAAACCCTCCAGTGAACCTTTGCACACCTCAAGTTCAGCTTTACACCAGATTCTTTGGGATGTTTGAAGGAAAAGCATTGCAGTTTAACAAGATGCACTGAAACAAACAGCTCCTTGATAAGAGGTTGGATCTTTGAGGAAATACAGAGAGGGACACCACACTGTAAGGCAGCCCCATCTCCAGTCATAAGGAGTTAATGTGATAACCTGCGGGAACTCTAACTAAGTTGTATCTTGCGCCTTTGAGAATGGGACAGGATGCTTCACAAATTCAAGAGTTTTGACGGATTTCTTTTATCATTGGCTGTTTACTACAGCCCTGCCTCTTCCCATTCCGTACAGAGTACCACCATTATCATTAATTGACCAGGTGGCTTCAACACCTTGTCTGAGAAAAATTTTTGCTCTAATCTTCTCTGAGATCCATTTAATGTAGGGCTATCACTGGAGTGTGATTGATTTGAGTTGTCCCATTCCCTGACTGGGGCACATTATCTTCTTGTGACGTAGTTCCTTAAAGGTTATCAGTTTATGTTAATCGCAAGATTGAAACTGTAAACCATTGTCGCAGTGATGGATTCTTTATTTATTTAATCACCAAATGGAAGAAGAATGTGTATTATTTTGTAAACAAAAATTTCCATCATCCTGTAGAAAAGTTTTGAAAAAAGATGTTTGAATCTGTTGATTTATGTTCCTGGTGAAGTGGCCCTTGAGTAATTTCATGCTGAGAGTAGGATTCTTCTCTGAACCACTCACGGGTCATAGACTTGAACCTTGACTAAAGTAGGTCAAGATGTGAGCCGGCTGGTGAGCCTGAAGGACTCTCCAGAGGGACCGGCGCTGTCCCCTGACCGCCTGCCCTCTGCCCAGAGGTGCCTGAACCCATGGTAGCCACGGAGAATCTGGTGTCACTGAGACACCTTAAAGCAGGGCACGAAATTTTCTCATCACAAAGACATTTAAATCTCTTGATCATGTGTCTCAATGAGCAGATGATCCACTGGTAACTAATTGCGAGCCCTCATTCATAATGGTGAAATACTTAAATGCGCAAGTAAGTGTGCAGATAGAGAGGTACATTAACTGGCGCTGCACACGGACGTCACGGAACACGGCACCGCACGTGGGCGTCAGAGAACACGGCACCGCACACAGGTGTCACTGGTGAATGGGGGACTTTCCTCCCTTTCATGACTGAATGCAGATTTCAACTAAGACACAAGTTGACTTGTAAGGATGAGGATCAGCAAGGCACAATAACCTGGCCACTTACCACCTTGTTGTTTGCAAAGCTCTGCTGTCAGTAATATTGACTGCAATGCTCACCTGTATAAATGAGTTCAATGGTTGTTCACATCTGGTGAAACACTTTGACACAGACCTGAGAATGTGGAAGGCACTTTATGAATGCGAGCAAAAAAAACCCATAAGTAATAAACTTCCAGAAATCTGAAATAGAATCAAGAAGCTCTTGAAAAAGATGTCCATTAATATCTGCAGACAACATGTTAACATATCAACAGAGAAAGTGCTAGAAACAATCATTGGATCAGGCAGCATTGGTGCAGATAGATACAGGTTTTATGTTTCCTGTTGAAAGTGGGAAAACAAATAATATTTGCAATTTTTGTACCAATATCCTTGGTTTCTGATTTGATATTGATATTGACCAAATTCCAAAGATTTAACAGATCAGCCTTTGTAGGAGTGACTTGGATGTGGGTTACAAAATAGCACAATCCAGAGACATGACCCTTTTCAGAAACAAAGTCCCTGCCTCTCAGTGTAGGTTACTTATCATTTCCTTTTTAAAACAAAAAACAGGATTGAGACAAATGTTGGATAGGCGGATGAAATGTTCATTAACTTGTCAATAACGATGCAATTTCAAAACCTCCGTCTCCCTTCCCTTAATTTTAGGTTTAATACTAGCTGTTAAAATACTTCAGAGATTTCTGGCATTCTGAGAGCCACTAAAAGCTCAGTGCACCACCTTGGGTAGTCGACACCCAGCTCCTTCTCGAGAAGGCAATGGCCAAATGCAGGGAGAAGGATTAGTATGGAGAGGTACTTGCTGGCAGGCACAGACAGTGAGCTAAAGAACCTGTTTTCTTGTCCTTATGGTTCCATAACTCTAGACTTGCATTTATATTGTGCCTCCCACAAGTAGCAAACTACTGTTGAAATCATTTGTGCAGGTAACTACAGCAGTCAGTATTAACATTTTGTGAGTAGTAATGAGGTTAAAGGCCAGTTTAGAGTGTTTTGCTGATGTTGGTAGATCCAGCGTCTGAACCAAAGCATGTTGTTGGGTGATCAAAGCCCAAAGCAACAAGAAACCAAGCACACATGAACAACGGAAGGTGCTCCATACATGGTAACCCTGTGAGAACACTGTCAATAAAGTGTCACTGGAGTACAGATGTTTACCAATGACAATGGAAGTTCTGATAGCACAGAGCTGTACTAAACCAGACACTGGATAAATGGATATGTGGTGCTTTGTTAGAGGAAAAAGAGCATTTACTTCAGATGGGTTCATTTGCTCCCACGTTGTTTGAAAGTAAGATTGACTTTTTCCACATTGACTGGTTTTTCTTTCTCCCCTGGTGTTTTACTGTGGTTGAGTCATCTTCGAGATCAGTCAGTAGAATGAAGAGGTATGCATAGGCCCGCTTTTTAATTCAGTGGTGCATAATGAATGGTTAAGTATAGCCTCTCTGACCCTGCCAGCTCTATTCCTTGCTCTCACAGATAATGGTTTACATCTCCTCAACCATGTTTATATCTCTTGCGATGTGATGGAATAAATAGAATGTGTAAACCATGGAAGCATTTGGCTTGTGAAAATACCAAGACACGGCTTTCTACAGTAGGACTTTATTATTTGAATTCCTGTTTAAATTTGTCAAGATTTATATCAACCAGATTATGAGCAAAAACTTATAGGTCAGACATTTTTGAACTTCCATTTTTGGGCATGTTAGTCAACATTTCCCAGGACAGTGAGTCATTTCTTTTTGATAAATAAAAACAGCTGTTGGATGAAGAGTTTCTCTACTTCCAGCTTTTGGCTTATCAAGTATTCAAATATTTTACCAGGGTGATGTATGGTGTGGGATCTCCAGCAGCATTTGGCCATGTTGGGTGTAATGTAACTTTATGGATTCACTTTTATTAGTTTCTGAAGGGCCCGTGAAGAGAGAAAATCTGGTTTGGAATTCAGAATCGAAATCTGTTGAACGTTGCACATTCAAGCACTAATTTTACAGCGTGGCATGATTAACTTAAACACATTCACGTTTCCTCCGTCATTACATGAATTTGAATACAAGGTTAATGGCAGGACCCTTAGCAGTGTGGAGGAACAGAGGGATCTTGGGGTCCACGTCAATAGATCCCTCAAGGTTGCCACGCAGGTCAATAGGGTTGTTAAGAAGGCGTATGGCATGTTGGTCTTCATTTGTTGGGGTATTGAGTTCAAGAGCCACAAGGTAATGTTGCAGCTCTGTAGAAATCTGGTTAGACCACACTTGGAGTATTGTGTTCAGTTCTGGTCACCTCACTATGGGAAGGATGTGGAAGCTTTAGAGAGGGTGCAGAGGAGATTTACCAGGATGCTGCCTGGATTGGAGAGCGTGTCTCGCTCTCCTTATGAGTGAGTTATGGCTTTTCTCTTTGGAGAGAAGGAGGATGAGAGGTGATTTGACAGAGGTGTACAAGATGATGAGGCATAGATCGAGTGGACAGTCAGAGACTTTTTCCCAGGGCTACAATGGCTCACACGAGGGGGCATAATTTTAAGGTGATTGGAGGAAGGTATAAGGGGGATGTCAGAGGTAAGTTTTTTACACAGAGAGTGGTGGGTGCGTGGAACACACTGCCGGCAGAGGTTGTGGGGGCAGATACATTAGGGACATTTAGAAGACTCTTAGCCACATGAATGATAGAGAAATGGGGGGGGAAGGGTTAACATTTGGGAGGGAAGGGTTAGATAGATCTTAGAGCAGGATAAAATGTCGGCACAACATCGTGGGCCGAAGGGCCTGTACTGTGCTGTAATGTTCTATGAATGAAGAACTATTTCAAGCCAAAAACCAGAAGGCAAAGGTATGTCACGCAAAGTGGTGAATGTGCTCATTGCTGACAATCTACAAACGTGATCAATCACCTCTTTGTCTAAAATATACAGTTCTTTTTCTCGTCAAATTTCTCCCCCAGCGGGCACCACTCCTAGCTGATAAGGTGGCTCGATAGGGTAAGACAAGCTCTTTGATGCCTCCATTCCCTTTAAGTTGTCAGACACGTGTCAGTTGTCAGGACTGGATGAACAGTTCCCCAAACGTGCCATCATCTCTGATCCTTATCACAGGCTTTGCCCCCAGCCCTGACTCCGCTCCTCTCCCTGGGAACTGTTTGAGCCCGAACCAGAATCTGCAACCCCAAGCTAAGCTTTGGATCCCAGGTCCACTTCACCTGTCCAACCTTTGGACATTTTCCACCTCTGGAACATCTCTTGCCTCATCCCTTGTCCATCCCTCTGTTACCTCCAGGCTTTTGCTCAAACACCCTCACTCTGTTCTCTTGAGGTCATCCAAACTCTGCTATCCACGCCTACCTCACACTGAGCTCTGTTCACCTGTCGCTAAATCCACATTGGCTATAAGCTGTGCAATATCTAACATTAAAATTCTTGTTTCCTCTGCTGGTGAGTCATGGGGAGATTCATACAGCACAGAAACAGGCCCTTCGGCCCACTACGTCCATGCCAATCATCAAGTACCTATCTACACTAATTCCATGTACCAGCGCTTGCTCAGTGGCCTTCTGTGCCTTCGTGTTTCAAGCACTCATCTAAATACTGCTTAAAGTTGTGTGAGGAGCTGCCTTCACTAACTGCTCGGGCAGTGTGTTCCAGATTCTAGTCACCCTCTTGGGTGAAAATTGCTTCAAGTCTCCTCTAAGTCTCCTGCCCCTTCCCTTACGCCCAAGCCCTCTGGTTATGGACACCTCTGCAAAGGGGAAAATGTTTCACTATCTCTCCTATCTATGCCCCTCATAACTTTGTACCACTCCATCAGGTCGCCAGCAGTCTCCTTCTCACCAAGGATGACAAACCCAGCCCATCCACTCCCTCACACCTGCGCCTCAGGCAATGTTCCAGTGAATCTGGAGACCGGAGATCACAGCTGCTGGAATCCGGAGCAAAGGTGAACCTGTTGGAAGAACTCGACAGTTCACAGACGCTGCTCGACCTGCTGAGTTCTTCCAGCAGTTCGTCTTTACATCTGGTGAACCTGGTCAGAACCCTCTCCAGTGCAATCACACCCTTCCTGCAGTGTGAGGCCTGGGACAACACACAGTTCTCCAACTGTGGCTGAGTCAGTATTTGATACCCTTGCACCATAACTTCCCCGTCCTTTCTTCCTGTGCTCCGGCTACTGAAAGCAAGTATCCAGCAGACCTTAAGGCCCCACACCCTACATCTGCCAAACCCTTTGATCCCTAACCTGTCAGTACATAGGAACAGGAAATGCTGGAGGTACTCAGCAGGTCAGGCAGCCCCTGCGGGGTGAAGAACAGAGTTAATGTTGCAGGACAATGACCTTGCATCTAATGACAGTTCTGTTGAGAGAGGGTTGACCTGTAATGTTAATTGTGCTTCTGACTTTACAGATGCAGCCAGACCTGAATATTCCCAGGATCTTGGGAAACTCTGAATTTTTCCAGGATTTTTGACGTTATTTTCTGTAATATCTTGTTTTGTAACCTCTTCAGGGCGCGAGATCCTCCAATCACGCTGTGTTTATCATCCCCAAGTTTAACTGCTGTACTGGGGGCCATGGCTCGAGCTGCTAATGCTCTCAGTTCTGGAATTTCATGGTCCGTCTCCCCCCCCCCCCCCCACCGTCTCCCCCCTCCCCACCGTCTCTCCCCCACCGCCTCCCCCACCCCCCTCTCTCCCCCTCTCTCTCTCCTTCCTGACACTGATTTAAGGCAGCCACTTTCACCTATTCTACTTCTTGTTTCTGTGGTTTGGTTTCATGTTTTGCAGGGTTATGCTCTGAATGGCAGGTTTGGGATGCTTTTGCCATCTGAATGAAAGTGGCTGCTGGCGACGCCAACACAACGGAAATACGGAACCTGCCGAAGTTATCCTAACTTCCCTGGGATCTATTAGCTGTTTGAGGTTACGGTGCAAACTCCGATATGAAAGAACATAACTCTGTTCTAAATCACTGTGCCTACATCCTGCACCTTCAGAGCAATAAATAAAACAGGGGCTTTGATTGTTTTGGACCTGGAACATTCCGTGTTGCAGGATGTTACTGAACCTGTGTCAGCTGTGGTTTAGTAAGAAGGCCTGTCAAGAGTTGAGTAGGTTTAATTCTGACTTCAGTAACGAGCACAAAATCTAGCCTGGCGTTCCAGTACCATTATCAGAGTAATGGTGGATGAGACATTCGGCTGAGACACTATCCGCCCTCCGCTGGATGGTAGCGTGCTCATGTCTGTACCCCAGAACTCCCTCCCCACCAGCACTGTGGGAGCACCTTCACCAGAAGGACTGCAGCAGTTCAAGAAGGCGGCTCATCCCTCCGTCTCGAGGACAATTAATAAATGCTGGTCTGGTCAACATTGCCCAGATCCTGAAAGTGAATTAAAAAATAATTATCTAGTTGGTTTGTACTGGATTTTGTAGTTGTGATTGAAACAAAAAGTGGAAATCGATAGAAATAACAATTTGCAGCAAACGCACAATTCACTGCCTCAACAAATAACGGAGTCAGAACCAAATACTTTGCAGACTCAGTGGACTCTCATGTTTCCTTCTGAGTGCCTTTGAACAATGATTCTGTCCAGTCCTGTTGCTGGGGGGAGTTTAAGCCAGTGGGGAATGTAAATGACATGATGGGCAATGGTCTCAAAATGCAGCTGTGCACTGGAATGACAAGCTGTCACTTCTGAAAGGAACTTGCATTCAAACCTTGTTTTGACATAAACGTCAAGAAATCCGGCAGGTTTGCATGGATGCGTGAGTTGTGATGTTCCATGACTGTCAATTGAATTGGAATGTGTGTGTAGCACAACCTGTGGGACTGCTCTGGGTTGGGAAAGTGCTCCATCACCAGAACTTGTAAGTAACAGAACTGCCTTTAACCAAGCCTCTGGCTTCATGTACAGGTGAAGAGAAAATACCAAGCAAGCAATTTATCCTGCCGGTAGTGCTCAGAGAGAGGGAACATCCCTGTACATAAGGAAAGACCCAGCAGGAAGCAAGAGCGTAAAAGGTGAAGGGATCAAGTAACTTTTCTGGGGGCATTTATTCAATGAGAAGATTATCTTGGTCTTGCAACGTTCCACTGAAATAAATGTAAATAAGTGATGTAGTTTATTCAGTATTGAACCTCTTTAAAAATAAGTAGAAGTGCACATTTCAAATACTGGCAGGCATGCATTTAGGTGAGAGGGATAAGTTCAAAGGAGATGTGCAGGGCAAGTTTTTTACACAGAGAGGTGGGTGCCTGGAATCTGCGGCCGGGGATGGTGGTGGAAGCAGATGCAATTGTGGGGTTGAAGAGGCCTTTAGATAGACACATGAATATGCAGAGAATGGAGGGAGATGGATCCTGTGCGGGCAGAAGGGACTTAGTTTTAATTTGACATAATATTCGGTGCAGACATTGTGGGCCGAAGGGCCTGTTCCTGTGCTGTACTGTTCTCTGTTCTAAATTATGTCTTGTGCCGTTTTATGTGTTATGTAGGAATACAGCAATGTGCAAGATCAGGAAAGACTATTCCACGAGATCCAACGTCCAAAAGTTCAGTCTGAGAGTCTGTTTGAGTTCACTGTTGTAGGTTAGATTGTGTGTCTCAGTCACAACCTGAAGTGTAGAAGGAAGATTTTTGGCTCAGTTAGCAGTGCTCTGAATGCACAGACAGCAATTTACAGTAAAGATTTTGAGGGAATCTGCTTGTTCTCAACCCTTTCAGATTGTGTGTGGACCTGGGAGGAGTTGTGGCGATGGGTTGTTCCTTGACTTCACTGTTGCATGTTTGGTGTGTCCCGACATTTCTGTACGGGGCGGCCAGATATCTTTATATTACAGTTTTAGATCACTTTATTCCAAGGTTTCACAGTTGCTGCACTCTGTTGCAGCGAGTGAGAGGTGCTTTCAAATTCCACTCCTGAGGACTCACTGAACTATGGAGAATATTTTCCAGTTGATATATGCCAGGTACCCTTAAAGAATGTAATTAAAACTGAACCAGAGGGAGTATGTGACAAGTTAGTCAGTATTTGAAAGAGAGATTTACATTGAATGGGAGCTCTGGAGATCTCAGCTTGACAGTTTTTTTCTAGATTTTTTTTCTGTTTTTATTTCAATTGTTCAATGTTTCTCTTTATTTGGAACCGTGAACATCCAGGAGATGTTAAGTATGAGATTTATATGGTGCAAGAAAATGGGAACTGTCACTAAATTGTAAATATAAAATGCTATGTTTGGAATAAGTTGAGCTGTGACTACCTGGGTAAAAATGAACCAGGGTCACCAAGTCCACTGAGGTTGATGTGAAATTACCAAGATCTGTTGGGTGCAGTTTCTAGGTGACGAGAGTGGGTGTGAACAGAGGTCGTGTTTCAGAGAGCTGACCCAGAATATTCACAATGTTGAAGCTGCCCCATCACCAGGGCCACCAACTTCCACCTCAAAATTGCTGCTTCTTATAGTCATACAACACGGAAACAGGCCGTTTGGCCCATCTATTCCGTGCTGACCAAGGTGACTTCCTGAGTTGCTCCATTTGCCTGCATTTGGCCAATATCCCTTTAAACCTTTCCTATCCATGAGTTTGTCCAAATATATTTTAAACTTTGGAATTGTACTTGCCTCTACCACTTCGTCTGGGTTCAATTCCGCCGCTGTCTGTAAGGAGTTTGTACGTTCTCCCTGTGACTGTGTGGGTTTCCTCCGGGTGCTCCAGTTTCCTCCCACATTGCAAAGACGTACGGGTTAGGAAGTTGTGGGCATGCTATGTTGGTGCCGGAAATGTGGCGACACTTGCGGGCTGCCCCCAGAACACTCTACGCAAAAGATGCATTTCACTGTGTGTTTCAATGTACATGTGACTAACAAAGATATCTTGTCTTGTCTGGCACCTCATTCCATACACCCATCATCCTCTGTGTGAAAAAGTTGCCTCTTGAGTCCCTTTTAAATCTTTCCCCTCTGACCTAAAACCTGGGACTTGGACAAAAATGTAGATGGGCTCATTAGTAAGTTTGCAGATGACACAAATATTGGTGGAGTTGGGACAGTGAAGAAGGCTGTCAAAGCATACAGGAAGATATAGATCAGTTGCAGATATGGGCAGAGAAATGGCAGATGGAGTTTAATCCAGGCAAGTGTGAGGTGTTGCAGTTTGGGAGGTCAAATGTAAGAGGAACGTGTACAGTAAATGGCAGGACCCTAGGGAGGATTGAAGTACAGAAGGATTTTGGGGTCCAAATCCATAGCTTCCTGAAAGTGGCAACACAAGTAGATAGGGTGGTGAAGAAGGCCTATGGAATGCTTGCTCGCATTGGTTGGGACATTGAATGTAAGAGAATAAGTTGTGTTGTATCTGTGTAACACTTTGATTAGGCTGCATTTGGAGTATCGTGTGCAGTTCTGGTCATCTTATTACAGGAAGGATGTGGAGGCTTTGGAGAGGGTGCAGAAGAGGTTTACCAGGATGCTGCCTGGATTAGCTCTTTGGAGAAGTTGGTCAAACTTGAATTGTTTTCTCTGGAGTGTTGGAGGCTAAGGGAAGACCTGATAGAAGTTTATAAATTGAGAGGCATAGATAGGGCAGACAGTCAGAGCTTTTTCCCAGGGTGGAAATGTCAAATACTAGAGGGCATAGCTTTAAGGTGAAAGGGGTAAGTTTAAAGGAGATGTGTGGGGGCAAGCTTTTTGCAGTGTGGTAGGTGCCTAAAATGGGTTGCAAGGGGTGGTGATGGAAGCAGACACAATATTGGCATTTAAAAGGCATTTAGTCAGTCACATGAATATGTAGGGTGCAGGGAATTAGGAGATATGGACCATGTGCAGGCATTTAAGTTTAGTTTAATTTGGCACCATGGTTGGTATAGACATCATGGGCTGAAGGGCCTGTTCCTTTGTTATACTGTTCTATGTTCTAAGTATGGCTAAACAATAAATGCCACTGACGCCAGATACCCAGAAGGGCAGCCACGGTAGTGTAACGGTTAGTGTAACGCTATTACAGTGCCAGCGACCCAGGTTCAATTCCCGTTGCTGTCTGTAAGGAGTTTGTACATTCTCCCTGTGTCTGCGTGGGTTTCCTCGGTGGTCCAGTTTCCTCCCACATTTCAAAGACGTACGGGTTAGGAAGTTGTGGTCATGCTATGTTGGCACCGGAAGTGTGGTGACACTTGTGGGCTGCCCCCAGAACACTCTATGCAAAAGATGCATTTCACTGTCTGTTTCGATGTACATGTGACTAATAAAGATATCTCATCTTATCTTACCTTGAAAATAACTAAACCTCATCAAGTTTTGTTTGATTATACTACTGTAAAGTGCCTGAGGAGTTTTATCAAATTAAGATTGCAACACAAAAACAAATTGTTGTCATTCTTGGAAAAAATCACTCATGGCAGATAAACTAATGTCATATCCATGGATTTCTAGAAGACATATGATCAGATTTCATTCAAGAAGGAGGCATGGGCAGCAACCTTGACTGGAAGCTGAAGGGATAACAGGGCACAGTATTGGCCACCAGTGACTGGGGATGTTCCGCCAGTGACTGGGACCAGTTAAACACTTCTCATTGGGTAAACATATCGGTTTAAGGTGAGAGGGCAAAGATTTAAAAGGGACCTGAGGGACAACTTCTTCTCACAGAGAGTGGAGGCTAGATAGAATGAGCTGCCAGAAGAAGTGGTTGAGGCAGGTAGTGAAACAACATTCAAAAGTCAGTTTGGACAGGTACATGGATAGGAAAGGTTTGGAGAGATATGGGCCAAATGCGGGCAAATGGGGCCAGCTTAGCTGGGCAATTTGGTCGGTATGGACCAGTTGGGTGAAAGGGCCAAAGCTCGTGCTTTGTGACTCTATTACTTAAGAGGCCAAATTTTGGAACAGAATAAAAAATTAACAAAGTTTGTAAATGATCATTTATAAGCTCCAGTAAATTGTAAAGACATTTGCTAAAGTGTGTAATGTGTGTATATATTGGCAGATGCAATCAGTGTAGCAGTGCTTGAGGTATCAGACTTTGGGCGTGAGACAGGCACTGAGGAAAGCAGTATAAGTGGGTAAGTACAGTGGGGAATTGATGGAGTGTTTAAGTGTCCTAGTCTATCATTATTAAAGGCTAAATCTCAGCTGTATAAAACTGTAAAGGCTCAAATGCTGGACTTCATCAGATGATGTCTGTTCAGACCTCATTTGCAATTTGAGCTAACGTTTGGGTATACAAAATTGAAAAGATAGGCACTTTAGAGATAATTTGTAGGTTTTGCATTGTAAATTGAACTGTACAGTACTTTAATTTGAAGAATATGATTTTTGAGTAACTTTGATTTCCAAGGCTGTGGAAAAACTCCAGTGCTCATTGTCAAAGCTCATTTCTGGGACGTACCCGCGACGACAGATTGGGCAAACAAGGATGACATTCGGCAGTGATTTCACGATGGCTTGGTTCAGCTCGTGAACATAATGAAAGGTGCTGAGAAGGAATTCTCCTCAGAATAGTGGTAAAGATTTGGAACAATTGCTGCATGCTCTGTCCCCACAGGTTGTATGAGGTGCGAAGAAACAAAATCACATTTCTGACTGGTTTACTTCCTTCTCCCTGATGTTCTACAGGCTGCCTAAAAATACACTGACAATTATCAGTTGGGAGACTCGGGGCAATAACAAGAACTTGGTTGTGTGGGCTAGTTATGTCGTTGTACCTTAGTGGCAGAATCAGATTATCCACAAACGGATCAGAACACTGAGGTTCGTAAAATTCGCCACTAATTTTCACCCTGCAATTCACTTGGACTATCTCTGACAACTCTCTCTCCTTCCTCGATCTTTCCATCTCAGGAAGGTCCTTATGCACCAACATCTTCTACAAACCCACTGACTCCCACAGCTACCTCGATTACAGCTCCTCCCACTGTCTCTTGCAAGGACACGATACCTTTTTATCAATTTCTCCGTCTCCACCGCATCTGCTCCCATGATGAAGCTTTCCACTCCAGGACATCTGAGATGTCCAACTTTTCTAACTGGGGCTCCCTCCCGACTGTGGTCGAGAGCACTCGCACCCATATCTCTACCGTTTCCCACACCTCCGCTCTCACCTCCACCCCTCCCAGACCCGACAGGGATAGGGTCTCCCTTGTCCTCACATTTCATCCCACCAGCCTAAGTATCCAACATATCATTCTCCGCCACTTCCGCCATCTCCAACGGGACCCCACCACCAAGCATATCTTCCCCTCCCCACCCCTTTCTGCCTTTCGCAGGGACTGCGCTCTCTGTGACTCCTTAGTTCACTCCTCCCACCCCCCCCCCCCACCCCCACCCATCCCACTCCCACCCTGGGGACTTTCCACTGCCCCCGCCATAGGTGCAACACCTGCCCCTACACCACCTCCATCACCTCCATCCAGGGACCCAAACAGTCCTTTTAGGTGAGACAGAGATTCACCTGCACCTCCCTTAATATCATCGACTACATTCAGTGCTCCAAGTGTGGCCTCCTCTACGTCGGTGAGACCAAACGCAGACCAGGTGACCGTTTCACAGATCACCTGCGCTCTGTCCGTAACTGCGATCTGCATCTCCCTGCTGCCGGTCACTTCAACTCCCCCTCCCACACTGTCGCTGATATGTCAGTCCTCGGCCCCCTCCACTGCCAGGAGAATTCCAAGCGCAAACTGGAGGAACAGCTCCTCATTTTCCATCTTGGAACCTTGCAGCCTAATGGCATGAACATTGAATTCTCCCACTTTAGGTAATCCCCCACCCCCCCGACACACACACCCACCCCCCCTCCCCCCACCATGCCTCTTCTCTTCTTCCCTTTCCTAGCCCCCTCTGTCTTCTCCCTTTCTTTTCCTCTCTCTCCTTGCCTGACCCATCCCCCAGTGGATCTGCTCTCCCCTCCTCCCCCACACCTGCCTATCACTATCTCTTACCTGCTTCTACCTATCACCACCCTGTGCCCACCCCACCTCCCCTCTTTTGTCCACCTATCACTGCTCTGCTTTTCCCTCCTATATATCGGGCTTCCCCTTTTCCTATCTTCGGTCCTGAAGAAGGGTCCTGACCCGAAACGTTGACCGCCTGCTTTTCTCCACGGATGCTGCCTGGCCTGCTGAGTTCCTCCAGCATCATAGTGTTTTTCATCTCGATTCCAGCATCTGCAGTCCTTTCTTTCTTGAGGTGTTCTGTAAACCTGGCTCAACTTTCAGAGTGGAGGAAACCACATTTTCTTTGCTTATTTAAGACGTGAATAGAACCATAACTGAGTCCTTCATCTAATGTTAAAAATTTCACCATGAGCAAGGTTTATTATCTTGTGTTAAGTATGAAAAGTAAATGGGATTTGGTATCAAACACTGAGGGGACTTTGTTTAAACTGGCACCCAGTCAAGGTCTCCAGGGTTAACGCTACTGACAGAAGTGTCTCACAGCTGAACCTTCACATGCACCAACTATCAATCTTTGTTCTTTGGCACTGCATAAATTAATGCCTTTGTTTAGGAAAATGAGCCTTCAAAATGAAAATCTTTTGGTTTCAACAGGATGGTGGTAATTTTGGCAAACAATTGTTGCTTGATTTTCAAAGGCATCCAAAAATGCCTCTCATCATAAGTATCACACCGTTTCCTTTTGTTTCTTATATCTGGTGATTAGAACACTGAAGGTGGACATTCAGCCCTTCAGGTTCATTCTGGCTTCCAGGAGAGCAATCCCATCAATTCCAATCCCTCCTCTTATTCTCCTGTACCCCATTATTTATTCTGTCTCACATGCTTACCAATTCCCCTCCAATACTTCTTTCATTCACCTACACCAAGGGATGATTAACAGCAGCCAATTAACCCACCAGTACATTTTTGGGATGTTGGAGGAAACCAGAGTACCTGGGGTTTTTCATTTCCTGCTGCTATTTTAACTGCTGCTACAAAGGCCTCATGGATGATTGAGGTTGGGAGCACGATGATTTGTTTCCTTACTAGGCTGGGAAACCTACTCCTACTGGCGGGTTTGCACATTGAAGTGCCTTGTTGTACAGGAGTCCCAAAGGTTCTCACTGGTCCATTGGGAAAGCAAAACCTGCAGATGCTGTAAATCTGAAATAAATCAGAAACCTTGAAATACACATTCAGTTGCTCCACAGATGCTGCTTGACCTTCTGAGCATTTCCAGGGATTTCTGTTGTTATTGCATTGAGAAGGTTTATTGGTTTCATGTGTAACTTGGGAGAGAGAACAAAATCAGCCTTTCTGTAAATTTGATCACTCTTGTCAAACTAAATCCCAGTAATTGGAGGAAAGACAGAGAAAGAAACCTCAGCTGCCAAAATCAGGAAGTGGAATCTTGTCTCACTGGTGTTTGTAAATGATGCTCCTCAGGACTTGGTGTTGGTAAATTGGTAATGGGTTTATTATTGTAACAAGTACTGAGGTACAGGGAAAAACTTTGTTTTGCATGCCATCCATACAGATCATTTCATCACGTCAGTACATTGAGGTAGTAAAAGGGAAAACAATACAGAATGCAGAATGAAGTGTTACAGTACAGGGAAAGTGTAGTGCAGGCAGACAATAAGGTGCAAGGCCACAACGAGGTAGATTGTGAGGTCAAGAGTTCATCTTATCCTACTAGGGGACTGTTTAATAGTCTTATAACAGCGGGATAGAAGCTGTCCTTGAGCCTGGTGGTATGTGCTTTCAGGCTTTTGTATCTTCTGTCTGATGGGAGGGGGGAGAAGAGAGAATGTCTGGGGTGGGTGAGGTCTTTGGTTATGTTGAAACACATTACTGGAGATACAGTGTACCTTACGCTGTTATACTACATTTGGTTGGGACCTTGATGTGTTGTTGTGTGCCCATTAGAGCATTGTTCCAGTGTCCTGTGCCAAATTCCCCAGCTTCATGAGGATTACTTCACTCTGCCCTAAGGAAGTACCATTGGAAATAGAGCCTCCAAACCTCAAAATTCTGTGCAAGTATTTAACCAAACTCTGTAGGTTCCAGGAACGTGCTACGTTTGACCTACCCTTTAGCTTGGGGAGAAAGAGAACCTTAGTAGAATTGGCCATCACATTATAAAATTCACACTCGTTATTAAAGTTGAAGTTCACATATTTGATATGAAAGCTGTTTTGAATGCTGTGAAAATCCTATTTTAGAGTGATTAATCTTTGCATTTCTTGGGATAAGGTTTCCGGCCAGAACAAGATCAAGCTCTGGGATAACCAAAATTTCACAGCACAATTTCAGTTTGCATCCCTGTGAAAAATCAAAACAAAACTGCAGATGCTGGAAATCTGAAATAAGAATAGAATATGCTGGAAAATACTCAGCTGGTCAGGCAGCATCTGTGGAGAGAGAAACAGTAAATGTTCCCAGTCCTCGACTCTTCATCCAAACCAAGGGTCCCGGTCCTGATAAGTTAGCTGGTTTCCCCTCCACCTGCTGAGTGTTTCCAGTACTTTCCATTTTTATTTCTCTATTACCTGTGTTTCTGTGGTACTGACCCAGCTCTGAGGTTGGGATTGTGTGCTAAAGAGCAGAACTCTTCACCACTTTGGTGTCTCAGAGTTAATGTTGTATCCCACCATTACATCCTCATTAAATCCACCTCTGATAGTGTTTGATGGAGTCGAGTTTATTGTCAGATGCACAAGTACCTGTCTGCACAGGTGCAATGAAAATCTTACTTGCAGCAGCATCACAGGCACACAGCTTCAGATAAGCAGCATTCACAAGGAAAAACAAAAATTAAACATAAATTATACACAAATTTTACAAGAAAGAACACACATCATCATCTGCATGATTGAAAAAGTGACGAGATGTTGCCATTTTTAATGCTGGGATCTTTGTTACACCATATTTTGTCAGTTCTAACTGTGAATAAAATACTATAACCGCGTTGCTTCAACAATAAGTGCACTGTAGGATAAGGCAACAACTTAATGTTAGATTCCAAATGGTAACAGAAGGGAGCCTGCAGAGTGATGACAGGAGGTCACTGAGGAGCAGGGAGGTGAAAGGTGTGGTGTGGCAGAATAGTGGATAATTCGCTGGACTAGTGTCCACAAAACTACACTTAGATCTGGAGTTCAAACCCCACAGCAAATGGAGAATTTAAAGTGAGGAAATTATTAAACCGGGAATGAAAAGCTCCCATTGTTAAGGATCAACGTGAAACTACTGGAGTGTTGTAAAAACGCATCTTAGTCATAAGTGCTGGCCGAGCTGGTGACACACATACTGTGACTAAATTAAAATATGCTGAAAGCTTATGGTATCAGGTCAATGATTAAATGATTATTGTGCAGGAATTTGGATATGAAGAGATGGGGAATGAAACATTGGCTGTAACAGAACTGTAACCTGAATAGGTTCACGGTTATGTTGTAGTTGATTACAATCTAATTATTGAAGGAACTTTAGATGGTATGAAAGAAAAATAATTTTTAGTGATGGACAACTGATAACTTGACTTCTCAGTGGCCAAACACGGTGTAGTTTCTGCCAGATTAAATTGAACTGTAGCATTTGGTATGAGGTAGGCTTCAACTGGATAAATATCCAAACCTTGCTGATACTGAAAGCAATGGAATTCAATTAATCCATCTACCACTGATGATAAATGGGGCAGGGAATCTAAATACCTGTCAGAAAGTTCTGAGATGATTTAAGTCCAGTGTTATGGATAGAGATTCAAAATGCAAATGATAACTAATAGTTGAGGATTTATTTATTGCCATTAAACTGCAAACAACGTCGAGGTCTTTCAGTTATTGATGCTTAGCCTTGCTAAGAATGTGCAGACAGTTTGCTTTCACACTAAATAACCTGGAACCTGAACATTCTCAGCTTCTGCTGTGTGAGTCTGTATGTGTTCAGATAAGTACAGTCAGTGCAGAACCTGCTAAGTGCAGTCTGCTTGTGAGCAGCTGACAGTTCACAGAGCGACCTCAGAGGGACCTCAGCTTGTTACTTCCAATAACCCAGCTAGGAGCACACGGAAGCCCCAGTTAACTGGTGGAAGGAGCGCACAACCTCAGGCTGCCCACCTGCCCGTTCTTGACCACCTGTGGCAGAGTCTGCTGTTCCCATCTGGGTTTCATCGGTCACCTCGGAACCCACAGGACAGGAGGGAAAGCAACTCTTTAAAGAGGCAGGCATAAGGTGGATGGTAACAGTCTTTTCCCCAGGGTAGGTAGGTCCAAAACCAGGGGATATAGATTTAGGGAGAGAGGGGAAAGATTTCAATATAAGGTAAGATATCTTTATCAGTCACACGTATATCGAAACACGCAGTGAAATGCATCTTTTTGCGTAGAGTGTTCTGGGGGCAGCCCACAAGTGTCGCCACGCTTCCGGCGCCAACATAGCACGCCCACAACTTCCTAACCTGTACGTCTTTTGGAATGTGGGAGGAAACCAGAGCACCCGGAGGAAACCCACGCAGACAGGGGGAGAACGTACAAACTCCTTACAGACAGTGGCCAGAATTGAACCCGGGTCGCTGGCGCTGTAAAGCGTTAAAAGGGACTTGATGGGCAACGTTTTCACACAGAGGGTGGTGAGTGTATGGAACGAGCTGCCAGAGGAAGTGGTTGAGGCAGGTGCAATAGTATCATTTAAGAAGCACTAAATGGTTTCTGTGTGGATGTGTGATGTTCAGTATGTCTGACATTGTGTGGGGACTCCCTGATACTCCGACAGCCCTGACACTGCAACTACAACACTGGGATCTGTGAAGTAATTACCCACGCTGTTAGGTTTGGCCCAATGTTTACTCTCTGTTCCTCAGACAATTGAGCAACATTGCAACAATTCTTAAAGCTCTGAAGACAAGGGAAGAGGCAACAGCAGGGTGGGGGAAAATAATACACAGGTGAAGCCAGAATGGTGGTTGGTGTCCGACAGATATTGGGAAAGCAAACACACTTTGTTCCCACTGTCAGAATGAGGGATGAGCCATCAGCTCTGTCCAACTCGCAACACAGGGATGTTTGACCATTACCCCAGTCCCTGCCCACCCCCAGATGGTGTTTCAGATGCTCAACTAGTAGAAGAAGCCACCTTGTATTCATTAAATTTTAGTTACAAAATATATTACACCATCAGTGATGTGATTAGAGAGAGGGGAGAGATTTAAAAAGGACCTGAGGGGAAACTTCTTCACACAGAGAGTGGTGGGTATATAGAATGAGCAGCCAGAGGAAGTGGTTGAGGCAGCTACATTAACAACATTTAAAATACATTTGGACAGGTACATGGATAGGAAAGGTTTAGAGGGATATGGGCCAAATGCAGGTAAATGGAACTAGCCTAGGTGGGTATCTTGGTCAGCATGGACGAGTTGGGCCAAAGGGCTTGTTTTCATGGTGTATGTAGGGTTAGGGTTAGCCCTAACCCTAACTATATGTAACATCACAGATCGGAGTTGGGAGCTGCAGTTCAGAGTCAGTAGTGGAATGGCAATGCTTGATGCTGCCCGTGAATATCCAGTAGCTTCTGTGATCAGAGCTTCCCCTTCTCTTGATATCGAGTTGGTGTCGGTCAGGATGATATCTTGCACCAGAAGTTGTGATGTCATCAGGCAGGGGGAGCAGCCAATCATATCGAAGAGTTGTCAGTCAGTAGGAGACAAACTTCTGAAGTGAAAACAGACAGTGCTCGAAACACTCAGCAGGTCAGGCAGCATCTGTGGAGAAAGAGAAAGTAGTGTTAGCATGTCAGATCTGACGCCCTTCATTGGTTGGGCGCAGTTCTGGTCGCCCCATTACAGGAAGGATGTGGTGGCTTTGGAGAGGGTGCAGAAGAGGTTCACCAGGATGCTGCCTGGATTAGAGGGCGTGAGCTATAAGGAGAGGGTGGACAAACTTGGGTTGTTTGCTCTGGAGTGGTGGAGGCTGAGGGGAGACCTGATAGAAGTTTATAAGATTACGAGAGGCATAGACAGAGCAGACAGTCAGAATCTTTCTCTCAGGATGGGAATGTCAAATACTAAGGTGAGAGGGGGAAAGTTTTTGAAGGAGATGTGCTGGGTAAATTTTTTACACAAAGAATGGTGGGTGCCTGGAATGGGCTGCCAGGGCTGGTGGTTGAGGCAGATACGATAGGGGCATTTAAGAGGCTTTTAGACAGGCCGTGAATATGCAGGGAATGAGCACTAGGGACCGTGTTCAGGAAGAAGAGGTTTAGTTCAATTTGGCGTCGTGTTCAGTACAGACATGGTGGGCCGAAGGGCCTGTTCTTGTACTGTACTGTTCCCTGTTCGTCATATGACTTGGTATGCTGCTGTAAAAACTCACAGCTCCTGCAGCATCCTCAGGGTTTATCTACAGTGAGAGTCGTTTGTATTGGTGCACTCATTTGTGCAGATTATGCTGGAGAAGGCTACAAAAGAGAACAGTGAGTATGGGAGCAGGGAACCACAGACAGAACCCGGGGATTTCTCCATTTCATTGACGGGCGAGGGGTCTCCACAGATGTGGTTGGTTTAATGGTGTATTGACGGTGAATGCTGGTTGTTTCACCTCCATCATAGCTGTATTATTTGGGATAATAGTTCTAGGTTTCCAGCAATCACGGAGGTGGAAAGAGTCATGTGATCAGTTTTTAATCATTGCAGGAAGTGTGGAGGTTCCAGCTGAGTGGGACAGAATGCTTCTCCCTGGTGCTAGAGTTCTCAATATCACTGTTTCTTCTTGAGAATGGCTCGCCTTCTCCTTGGGTCTGTGGGTTGAGGTGACTGATGAGACCAACGTGGGTATGATAGATAGGGCAGGAAGTGGCTGGTGGTGCAGACGGGTAGTTTGTGACATTGTGCACTCCTTCCACTGCTTCTGCGGGGCTGCTGTGTGCCAGTGATGTCGGGCTCCAAGGATCTCACCCTCTGGAATCCTCCTCCTCCTCTACTTCAAGAGGCCGTTGGCCAGAGATTCCCACAGTTGGCGAGGGTGTTGGACTTCTTCAAGGGTGCTTTGGGCACGGCTGGGAATAGCACCCACCTTGTGAACATCCTTCCTTTCCTGGAGGTAGCCCAGGGCTTCCAGTGGCATGGCTTATTGTGGTTGAATGTTCTTTGGTTGAATCACAGGACTGATCATGGATTTTCTGCAAACAAAATGGAGAAAGGTTCACTTTGTATTTTACCCAAGATCTGACATTATGCCTTCACCTTCTGGTTTGTGTGACGTTTGATATCTCCCAAGGTTAACAATGACAGTAGGGACGCTGGACACTTACCTGAGGTCCAGTGGTGGAGAGGTGACGGGGAAGATTGCAATCCTGCCATCTGCAAACTCTCAGTCACCATGTGTGGAAATGATTGTTGCAGTTTCCTTCTTTGTGACGTCTTCAGCCATGAACCTGCTTCGTTTAACCCTGCTCTGGTGATGTTTGCGGTTTCTCTCATTCAGTAAATGTGTGTCAGCGGGTCAGAGCCAGTAGATTGTGGGTTCCAGTCCAGACTGACACTGCGGTGTAGAACTGAGGGGAGGGGTGAGGTGGGGGCTGCACTGCTGCAAGTGTTGCCTGTCAAATAAAGATGCCCAGGTGCTGCCTTGGAGAAGAGCAGGAGTCTTCTCCCCATTGCCTTGGGCCATGGATGTCCTTCACTCAACACTGCTACAACAGATCACCCAGTCGTTGTCACTGAGCTGTAGTGGCCAGAAACAGGCCCTTCGGCCCACTGCTTCTGTGCTGACCATCAACTACATATTAATCCCATGTTATTCTCTCCATATTTCCACCAACTCTCCCCAGATTCTACCCCCCCCCCACCCCCCCAACACACTGGGGGCAATGTTCAGCAGCCAATGAACCTCCTACCCTGCGCGTCACTGGAAACACATGCGGTCACAGGGAGAACAAGCAAACTCCACAAAGACAGTGCTGGAGATCGGGATCAAACCTGAGACACTGGATCTGTGAGACAGAAACTCTACCCAGTGCCACTTGACACTTGATGTTTGTGGAAGCTTGCTGTGCACAAGTATTCTGCAGGTGCACTGTATTACTGCAGTGATGAGCCTTGGCTGGAATCTGGAACACACTGCCTGAGGGGGTGGTGGAGGCAGAAATACTCACAACAGTTGAGAAGTATCTGAGCAGGCACTGGAATCACCAAGGCAGAGAAAACTATGGAAGTAGTGCTGGTAAATTGGATTAGTGTGGGTGGGTTCTCGATGGTTGTCATGGATGTGGTCGGCTGAAGGGCCTTGTTTCCTCACTGTGTGACTCTATGATCATTTGTATCAATGATTTGGATGGGGTGGGGGGGGGGTGGTGTCAAGTGAAATATATCCAAGTCTGGTGATGATCCATTGCTGGGTGGTGGTGTAGGTTGTGAGGAGGATGAGAGAGGTTTCAGGATAAGTTAATGGGAAGCACATGCCCAGATGGAATGCAACGTGGAAAATTGTGAAGTCACCTCTTTAGTAGAACAAATAGAAAGGTGAGGTAGTTTTTAACTGGTGAGAGACTGGAAGGAATCAATGGTCAGAGGGACCTGAGTGTCACTGTCTACAAACCACTGAAAGTTAATATTCAGGTACAGCAAGCAAATGGTGTGTTGACCTTCCTGGCAAGGTTTGGACACAAGAGTGTAAACATCCTGCTGTCATCATATGGAGCCCCTGGAGGGATTACATCTGGAATAATGTGTCTCAGTCTGACTTCCTTACCCAGAGAAGTGTAAACTTGTATCAGAGAGGGTGATGCTAAGGTTCTGGGGTGACGGTTTTGTCTTCTGACATGAGATTAAACAGACTGAGCTTGTGCTCTCTTGTGTTTAGAAGATTAAGAGGTGATCTCATTGAAATGTGCAAAATTCTTACAGGGCTTAACAGGGGAGGTGTGGATAGTGTTTCTCATCTCTCAAAATATGGGGTTAGCCGTAAGAAATGTCTTTATCCGGAGAGTGGTGAATCTTCAGAATTCTCACCTGAAGAGGACTGTTGGGGCTCAGTCACTGAGTATATTCAATATTGCGATTCATAGATTTTTGGATATTGAGGGAATGAAGGGCTGTTGATTACCTATGCTCCATAGAGCCATGAGAAACAGCCAGTGAGCCATGTGTTTCAATGTACATGTGACCAATAAATAAATATCTTATCCTATCGTATCTTGTCTTATCATTCCAAAGGGACAGATGGATGTTGTCCTATCTCCCAGAGTAGATGAGTAGTCCAGACTCTCCACCTGTCCCATGAGAGAGGGCAGGAAGTTGTATGAGACCGTGTTGTTTGTGGACTTTGGGTCTCTTTCTATCTCCTCTGTGGGTTCCATGGACTTTGTGGTGGTCACCTGGGATTCATTAATCCCCCCCCCCCCCCCCCCCCCCCCGTGCTGCCTAGTTACTCCCCCTCCCTGCGTGGTGCTTGTCACATGGGGTGACGTTGGAGGCTGGAGTTCTGAGTCCATTCCTACGTCTCCCCATCTTGTTGCCTCTGTACTGCGGTGCTTGTGGTTTGGACGGGTTGCGGAGAGGTGACCCAGCTCCCTAGATGCATCAATTGGTCAGTTGACAATGACTGCCCGGTGATTCTCCTTCCTGCGCTTCTGCCTGAGCTCAGATTGTGTCCGTGTTTGTGTGGGTTCGGCCCCCTTGGGCTTGTCCCTGATGGGACACGAGGTGAGGGCCAAGGCCAGTGTGAGGAATACGCTGGAGGGGGTGATGTTTGTCCTTGTCTACGCTCACCCTCGTGGACTTGGCCCATTCACCAATCTTGCATGGGGTAGGAGAGCCATTTGGCCCCTGTGATCTGGTCCGTCATTTAATGCAATCACAACTGACCAAAGGGTCACCTCAATTCCACATTCCCATCACCTTCCTCAAATCTATCTACCCTCTGCTCTACATATATTTGAAGATTCTGCTTTCACTGACCTTTTGGGAAGAAGGTTACTAAGATTTACCACCCTCGGGAAGAACATTTACTTGCCTCATTTTTGTCTTAAATGGACAACCTCTTAGTTCTAAATTCTTCCACAAGAGAAAACATGATCTATCAAGATCCTTGGGATCTGAAATGATTCTATCAAATTTTCTCCCACTGTCTAAACTCCATTAGATACAAGCCCAGCATGTTCCCCTTTCCTCACAAGGCACCCCACCCGTTCCAGTTATTGGACTCGTGAACCTTCCCTGAACTGTTGCCAACACGATAATATCCTTCCTTAATTAAAAAGGTCCAGATTTTACACATACTCCAGGTCTGGCCTCACCTGTGACTCATCGAATAGAAACGTAATCTCCCTACTTTTGTACTGTCAAAGCAATGAGCAATAACGTTTCCCTAACTACCTGCTACTCTGGCCTGTTGTGAATCATGTACTGGGACACCCACATCAGTCGGCAGTTTTTCTTCCCATTTTCCCTGTGTGTTTACACGGAGAGTGGTGGGTGCCTGGAACGGGCTGCCAGGTGTGGTGGTGGAGGCATTCAAGAGGCTTTTAGACAGGCCCATGGATATGCAGGGCGTGGAGCGATAGGGACCGTGTGCAGGTAGAAGGGACTAGTTTAACTCAGCATCGTGTTCGGTGCAGACGTGGTGGGCTGAAGGGCCTGTTTCTGTGCTGTTCTATGTTCTAAAATGTACAGCTTCACGTTTTCTCACATAATGAACCATTTGCTGGATCGATACCCACTCACAATCCTTATGACCTTACTATTCTACCCATCTCTGTGTTGACAGCCATGCCTCACCTTCTGACCCATGTCCGCTCCTTCTCATAGAGTCACACAGTATGGAAACAGTCCCCTCAACCCAACTCGTCCATGCCGACCAAGATCCCCATCTAAGTTATTCCCACTTGGCCCATATCCCTCAAAACCTTTCCTATCCATGTACCTGTCCAAGTGCCTTTTAAATGTTGTTAATATACCTGCCTCAACCACTTCCTCTGGCAGCTTGTTCCATATACTGACCACCCTCTGGGCAAAATAGTTGCCCCTCAGGTTCCTATTAAATCTCTCCCCTTTCACCCTAAACCTGTGCCCTCTAGTTCTTGGTTTCCCAACCCTGGAAAAAGGACATTCACCCTATCTATGCCCCTCATGATTTTACACCTCTATAAGATGACCCCTCATTCTCCTACGCTCCAGTGAATAAAGTCCTAGCCTGCTCGACCTCCCTCAAGTCCTGGCAAACCCTCGTCCATCTCCTCTGCACTCTTTCCAGCTTAATGGCGTCTTTCCTATAGCAGGGTGACCAAAACTGGACACAATGATCCAAACACAACCTCACCAACATCTTGTACAACTGTAACATAACATCCCAATAACACCTCCAGCTGTGGGAGTGGGAGGAGGGATCCTGCAGAGGGGGGCATTGATGGTGCCGAGCTGGGCTGTTGTTTTATTTGGCCTGGTCTGTCATTCCTCGGGGCTCGAGCATCGAGCTGCTGAATGCCCTCCCGACGAGGGAGAGCACACGTGGAGCGTTACATGTCTCCTTTTGAACAAGGGAGTGGGTGGCATCTAATTACAAGCAAGATATCTGGTGGGGTGTGTTCGTGTTTGTCCCAAGGCAGCTGGAGCCAAGGAGACATTTAGATGAGTTCTGTCCCAACCTGCTCAGATCAGAGATAAATTTAATCTGCAGATTTAGTTACATTTTGCACTGTATTGACATTAAAGATATTGCTCACCACTGGTAGTGGAACAGGGCCTGACAACCTGACACTGGCTAGGGATAAGGAACACACCGCACGTATTTAATAGTGTGGTTGCATAATGGGAAACATTTTATAGTAAATTATACATAGAATCCTCAATGCTATAAAGCTAATCACTGAAACTGAACCTTCTAGATCCATCAACGTGATTGATCTGCCAATAATTTCTGGTGTCCCGGCAAGGCGTTCGGTGAGGCCGGCACACTGGTACAGCAGGTAGTGCTGCTGTCACACTGCTCCGATGATGGGAGTTCAGTCCTGACCTCGGGTGCTGCACGTTCTCCCTGTGACCATGTGGGTTTCCCTCTGGTACTCTGGTTTGCTCCCACATCCCAGAGGTTGGTAGGTTAAATTTCCCCTTGTGTGAGTGTGTGGTGGGAGAATTGGGTGGGGGGGGGAGGTGGTGATAGGAATGTGTGAGAGAGAATGCATTACGGAGAAATAATGGAATTGCTGAAAAAGTTCTCAGAATTGGCGTAGATTTGATGGGTTGACTGGCCTCCTCTGTTGCAAGGGAGTATGAGTCATCACTGAGACATGGCTTGATATTACATTTTTCGTGGAATTTGATAGCAATTAACTCACTTTGAAATGTAGTCACTGCTGGAATAAAGGAACCAATCCCTGCTCAGCAGTCTCCATGGTAAAGGATAAGCTGTGTTGGTGTGGCTGTTTGAGGGACATATACTGACCAAGATTCTGGACGATCGGCCTGTCTTCTACCTCCACGTGTGACAAACTGGCAGGGCCTCAGTTACACCTAACTGTAAGTAGTCTTTGAACATGTGGTGCTGGTTTTGGGGTTTGGGAAGTCAGAGTGCACACACGATGCTTTGGATTCTCCAGTTTTCCATGGTGAAACTCCGTCGATCTTTGTTACGTCTCTGGAACAAAACATTGTAATTTTTTTTGTTCTTCCAGTAGTTCCACATTTTACACACTTCTATCCCCTCTTCCAACTACCTGCAAATAGAATGAATTGGCAATAATGAGCCAGGAAGGTGTTTATGTTGGTTCTGTCTTGAACTGAGGATTTTCACTCCATTTACCTTATTATCTAGATTCTGCCTTTGGGTAAGTTCTGCTTTGAAAAATCCAACAGGTTTTCTTCAGCTGGAGTGAGATCTATTCATTTTACACTGTCTTCAGTAAGAGCCATCAACCATCTGTGACAATTTACCCCAAGTCACCCGTAAATCCCGAGTCACCTTCCTGACATCCACCCATCCCCAGCATCCTCCCTCCCTCTAGTATCCCCTCACCAGTCTGATGGTGGGTTAATTGGCCACTGTAAGTTGCCCTGAGGGTGGATGTGGTGGTGGAATCTGGGGAGAGTTGGTGAGAATGTAGGGAGAATGAAATGGGATTTGAGCAGGATCAGTGTAAATGGATGCTTGATGGTCAGCATGAAGTGGATGGGCTGAAGGGCCTGTTTCCGTGCTCTGTGACTCACTTGACTGTGCAATTACTTTGTAATTGTCTGATACATCCACCGGTCTCATTCACTCTATTTCATTAATACCCATGTCACATAATTTACTTTGTCTCAATAAGCCAAGCAATTCATTGCAAAATTCTTTCCCAGGTTCGAGGTTTAACAGGAAGCTTCAGGTGTGACTACATAGTTGTGTTTTCCAGTACCTTTTTAGGTTTGCAATCAGCTAGTGTAGTGGAGGTGACGAATCTCCCAAAGGGATAGCTTTCATTGAAAAAAACTTCCCAGACCACTGGCAGAATAAAAATAGGAGAGCATGTTGGTTTTGGACGTGTGCTGATAAATGTGGTTGCTCTTTTAGGAGAATATTTTGGAGCTCTGGCAATATTTTAGGTTTCATGTTAACAGTTACCTCTGGTGGGTCCAGAGGTCTGGGAACCCCTCCCCAGTGCACCCCGTATTGTGGCGTTACCTGTTAACAAGCTGTTCCAAACAATGGTCTGCTCAGTGTCTGCACAAGAAACACACTTTCAGAAATAATTCAATATGTTTCCTGGTGCTTCAGGCTGTGAAAAATGACCGTGAACTTTCATGAGAAGGAAAGGGCGTGAAATAAAACCACTGAAAGAACCAATGTGTTAGATCATTAAAATAAACCATTCTAACTCTCAAATAAAGTCCGAGGCTTCTGGGTTAGGTCTCTGAAGAGCCATTTATTCACTGTAGCCTCCAGGTCTTCTTATTGTTCTGAGTCCACACCCTCCTGAGGGGAATGGATGTGACCTTTCCTGGAGCCGGTGTGGATGGTGATAGGCAACCTCTTTATGTGAGCCACATTTTATTGTTTGGAACTTAAAGAAAAGGACAATGTGCTTTTATTCTGTTGTATTCCAGGAATGCTCAAATTCAAATAAATCTTTGATCTCCCTCTGGCCTTTTTCCCACACTGAGGCCTTTTTTTAAACCAAATCTGTAATCCACTGACACTCTTGTTCTGTGATTAGAGTGTGGAATATCTGGGAACTGGTTTGGGGTCATTCCTGTGTTGCCATTCTAGGATGGATTCTATCTGCAACAGAATGGCCTACTTCTGCTCCTTTGTCTTGTGAGTTATTTCTAAGTCCAACCTAGGCAGGCCTGACAAAACTTTGGTGCAGGGTGTTCTGTGTGGGTGTCCTTGTAGGTTTTGAGTGGCCATGCACACAAGACTCTGGGCAAGAGTGGAGGAAGGTCCATCCCCTCTTGAAAGAAAGAAGATATGGATTTATATAACATCCAGGGATGGACTTCCCAACCTATGGGTGTTGTTGTAAACCCAAAACATGGCACCCTACTGACCTACAGTGAGATCCGTCAAACAGCAATGTGGCTGTGACTAGATAATTTTTCTTTTCCCAATTTTGACCGGGGAAGAATTATTGCCCAGGACACTGGGATAACTTCCTACTGGATATAGTGCACAGAATCTCAACCTGATAGAGATTTTTTACAATTACAAGAGGCATTAAGAAGGTGGACAGTCAGAATCTGTTCCCCAGGGTAGAAATGTCAAACACCAGAAGACGTGCTTTTAAGGTTAGAGGGGGGAAGTTTAAAGGTGACGTGAGGGGCAAGTATTTTACACAGAGAGTGGTAGGTGCCTGGAATGGAGGAGTTTGAGGCTTTTAGATCAACACATGAATATGAAGGGGATGGAGGGATGTGGATGATACACAGGAGGAGGACATTTAGTATAAATGGCATCAAGATTGGCACGGCATCGTGGGCCGAGTGGCCTGTCCAGTGCTGCACTGTTCTATGTTAATGACACCCAGCTGGGAGAGCCTTGCTCTCTGCTAGGAGGGAATTAGCTTCACCCTCGATACTGCATCAGAAAGTACCCTGGGGAAAAGATTGTGGCCATTCACCTTATCTATGCCCCTCATGATTTTATAAACCTCTACGTCACCCCTCAGCCTCCTCCACTCCAGGGAAAAAAAAGTCCCAGCTTATCCAGCTTCTCCTTATAACTCAAGCCCTCCAGTCCCAGTAACATCCTCATGAATCTTTTTTGCACCCTTTCCAGTTTAAATATACCCTTCCTGTAGCAGGGTGACCAGAACAGTGCACAGTGCTCCAGACATGGCCTCACCAACGTCTGGTACAGCTGTAACATGACGTCCTAACTCCTGTACTCAGTATCCTGACTGATGAAGACAAGTGTGCCATATGCCTTCTTCATCACCCTGTCTACCTGTGTCACTACTTTCAAGGAACTATGTGCCCGTACCCCTAGCGCTCTCTGTTCTACAGCACTCCCAGGGCCCTACCATTCTTGTGTAAGTCCTGCCCGGGTTTCCCTTACCAAAATGCAACACCTCGCATTTGTCTGAATTAAACTCCATCTGCCATACCTCAGCCCACTGGCCCAGTTGATCAAGATTCCGTTGTAATTGTAGATAGAAAGGGAATCACAAACATTTTGGAAGGTGAATTGTTCACGGTGTCCTCTTCGCAGTTTCAGAACTTTGCTTCTTTATCTCCTGTGGTTTTGATGGGTTGTTCCTCCTGTTAACTTTCTGCTCCAGTCTCTCCTTCTGATGCAGCGTTTCAGAGCTGAAATATTAACCCTGTTTGTCTCTCCACGGACGCTGCCCGACCAGCTGAGTGTTCCCAGCATTCTGTAGTTTTGTTTAAGATTTCCAGCATCTGTGGTTTCAGTTTGATTCTCCTCTGCGTCTGTTGGCCCTGTGGCTGGGATAAGACAATCACTTCATCCACTCAGAGTGCACAGCAGCTAAACTGAGTGTCAGTGGCTGGAAATCAGAGACCTGAGCTGAGACCAGTCCTAGTGCTCCCAACCCACTTACCCTGATCAACTCATGCAGCCAGGGAAATCAAACCCGGAGCTCTGGGCTCAGGAGGCTGAGGTCACCACAGTGTAGACCCATCGTGCAGCATGCGAAGGGTGGATGTGGCTGATAGGAGGAACACACGTTGTGGAATGAGATAGATACCATTCAGTTGCTGTTAAAACATTGGCAGCAGGTTGTGTTACCAGGAACCATGGCAAGTAACAGAAGAATTGCCTTGAAAATTCGGTGCCAGGCATGCACGCCCACTGCAGCCTTGTAAAGTGAGTGAAATGAATTATGGTAATTGCTTTTCAGAAGATCTTACTTTCACTTTAAGGTGACTCTTTACTTTGTGCAGCTGGTTGCTGTTGCTCTGCCTGTCACAGTGTATTTTGCTGTCCTCAGGGATTTGATTAAAATAGGAAGCAAGCGAAAGCAAGAACTGTGCAGATTATAAAACAATTCATTAATTCTAAATGTTGCTTTTACTTTGGTGATTTATACAATTTGAAATCGGTTTTCAGATCCAAATCTCCAGCTGCTGTGGAACAGCCGATCACAAAATCTTATTTCCTTCTGCTCGGGTGGTGTTTGGGGAAAGTTACTGATGAAAATAGCCTGCTCACGCTTCAGAAGGAATGAAGTGGAGGCACTGTAGCCTTGTGCTTTGTGTCTGTGGTTGCTGTCAGATAAGTGTGCACTTGCTAACTTTTGTTTGTGTTGCCAGCATTGTGTATGTGCTGCTGCATGTGTACTGAATTATCAGAACTATCAGCAAACGAAAGGCATCATAACTGACTGCCTGTAAGTGGCCGGCCTGAAGATAAGCTCAAGTAGCTAGTTTATAATGAGCCATGTGAGTGGCTATGGAAAGATAAGTCACTGTAATTCCTGGAGGACGTGGGGCTAAGATGCAAGTGTTGTACCAGAAGCTCAGAACCCCCTCCAAACAATATCTTCCATTCCCATTAATGGGGTTCTCAAGCATGTTTCACCCACTTCACCCCAACGAGCTCAGCCCAATACATCATGGGCACATCTCTCCCCACCATCGGGAGTATCTACAGGAGGTGCTGCCTCAAGGAGGCAGCATCCATCATCAAAGATCCCCACCATCCGGGCCGTGCCATCTTCTCACAGCTCCCATCGGGCAGGAGGTACAGAAGCCTGAAGTCCCACACTACCAGGTTCAGGAACAGCTACTTCCCTTCAACCATTCAGTTGTTGAACCAACCGGCACAACCCTAACTATGACCACTTTGATCACTTTGCACTAAAGTGGATTTTTTTAGTTTTTATTGTGTTCTTTCTTGTAAAAATTGTGTATAATTTATGTTTAATTTATGTTTTTCTTGTAAATGCTGCTTATCTGATGCTCTGCGCCTGTGACGCTGCTGCAAGTTTCTCATTGCTCCTGTGCACGCATGGACTTGTGCATCTGACAATAAATTCGCCTGTGACTTTGACCCACTTCACTTCAGCACCCAGACCAAAAGATTAAAAAGATCAGGGCAAGAGTTTCTGGTGATAAAACTGTGCTTGTTTAGCCAAACATTATATGTTTAAAGTTTTCTTTCTAACTGATTTGCATTTTGCAAAGAATTTCAGCGTTTTACAATGTAATGAAGAATGAATTTGAAAATCCTTTTACAGATCTGAAGGTGGTTCTTGTGGCAGATTTACTAAAGGTTGGAAAGGATGTCATTAGTCCACCAGCTCTGATTTTAAATAATTGAAATTAACTTTAAAAATGCAGCTGTATTATTCATATGCTTTATCAATGAATATTAGTCAGTTTCCAAAAAGAATCATTGATTAGTTTGTAAAATGTGCCCAATAATGCACCAAAAGGAAGCTAAAATTGAAGGTCCTCCTTGAAGTTGCATCACTGGTGGAAATTCACCAAGGTGGCTACTTACCTGGGTGGGGCCAGCTTCCATCACAGTGTTTGTTAAAGCCAGCACAAAAAGGCCATGGAATGCTGAGGTGGACAGACTCTGGACTGTTGAGGAATGTGAGAAGCAGGCAGGAAAATGCAGTTGAAACCAAGATTAATTCAGGCTGAATGTCTTGCTCCTACTCCTGTTTCATATATTGGCATGTTCTTCCACATACATGGACATTAGCTCTTGTTAATTGAATATCTACCTCAAATTAGCTTTTTATTTGTATTTACTTGTAACTATCATTATTTTATCAGATAAATTTGATTGCAATGAGTTTTCTTAAAGCAAGTCTTCTTGTTTCAGAAATGCTCCATGAACCTTTTCCCCACTCTGTTCCTGGATCACTTCTTGCAATGTTACATTGGCTGCTGATGGTAACTCAGGTTAAACATGGATTTAACTTGAATACTTTCAGTCCATTACCTGCCAGAAAATTTTGCAAAAAGAATGGGGAAAACATCTTTGGAAGTTGTTAAAGTGGCATTGACACTTGGATGATGAAAAGAGTTGAACAGCAAATTATATTATACAAGGAGAGCCATTATAACCTTTGATGTGATGGAGCATCGTGACATTGAGTTTGTCAGACTGTGTGTTGCTCCAGATTCCAACTTCTGCATTCTCTGGTGTCTCCTGGTGATTTTAATGCATAATGATGGAACTGTTTATCGAACTGTTTCCCTCAAGGTTTTACCTTGATCTGAATTAATTTGTCATTTTTCATTGTTAAATGAATATTTGGATTCTATTTCTGGGGCAATCTTTTCCACATTAAATTGAAAAAAAACTTGACCTGCCAAAATGCAGCAATTATATGAAATATCATTTGGGAAAATCTCAAGCTTTTTAAACCCTTGAAGTTCTGCGTTGCAATGTTTCCAGAATCTAGCAGGACAAGGTGGTTCATTTCTTTAGTTTAAACTGTTCCTATGAAGATCCTTTGAGAAATACTGAAAGTCTGGATCTCTATTCCACATTGACTCAGTGACATGTTCTAAGGGTGAACAATTTTGCCTGTTAATTAATTCCTTGTAAAATAGCCTGAAATGAACAGACAACTGCTTTGTATTTAAGTGATTACCCCAGAATTGTCTTCATTTTTTATTTCGTCCCTGCCAACAACTATCTTAAAGCACAGCAGCTTTGAACGTGGCCTTTCAACATCCTCAGTGCGATTGGTTGTAGCACAGTTCCTCTGACGAATGTCCTCATTATCACCACATTGCTTTTATTGGACATCTGTTCAGTTTTAGTTGTGCTTCTTCCTATCGAGTTGTAAATAGTTTCCGGCTCGTCAGGAAGTCTGCCAGGCTTTGTGAGATTAATAGAGAGCTTAAAAGGTTCAGCGCAGCAGAGGTGCTGAAGTGTACATCAAGGGTCGAGGGACTTTGGACACTCCCTCCAAACAGCCATCTAGTCCAGCTAGTGTGGTAGAAGAAAGGTTATGTTTGTGTAAGCATTGGGATCACATCAGCACATAATCTGTGGTGTGAAGTAAATGAGCAGTTGTTTTCTTGCATAAATTGGTTTAATTTCAATTATGCATCACAGAAATTTTGTAAAATTTTACGACTTTCATCTGCCCGAGCCCTAAACTCTGGAAGCCCTACCTGTGTCCATCCATCTTTATGCCTTTAAGATTGAAACCACCCTCGCTGACCAAGCCTTTGGTTACCTGCCCCAATGGTTCTACCACATTAAAGGCAGGAGATAAATTCTGGCAACTGTTGTCAAGCTAGCACAGTCATTATCTGCTTAGAACTTGAGGGAGCAGAGAATTGGGTGAAACACAAGAGAGCATAGACGCTGGAATCTGGAGCAACACACAATCTGCTGGAGAACTCAGCAAGTAGAGCAGCATCTGAGGGTAGAAAGGAACTGTCAACGTTTCAGGTCGAAACCCTGCATCAGGACTCAGCTTAACTGGTGTCAGACCCAGAGTGCCAATGAGAACCTGAAAGTTGCCCACAATCTGTGTGGCGTTGACTCATTCCCTCGGCCCTGGGTAAGACACTTGTGGTTTGAGCATCAGCTGGGCTGATGGAGGTCTCTTTCTTTAGATGTGGGGGCTACCTTTCTCCAAGGGGTCTCATTCACAGTTGTGACTTGAGAAAGCTTGCAGTAAAATTCACAAAGATGCCTACATTGCACTCAGATTGTGAACATAAAAGCATAAGAAATAGAAGCAGGAGTAGACCATTTGATCCTCATGCCTGCTTTACCTTCAGCACGACTGTGGCTGATCTTTCACCTAAACACCACGTTCCATATCCATGAATTCTCATGTTATTTAAACATGTGTCAGTCTGCCTTGAGTCTACTCCACAGCACCTTGGGTAGAGAATTCCATTCACTGTCCTCTGGGTGAAGACATTTCTTCTCGTTGTTTTCCTGAACAACACAATGAATCCTTGGCAACACTCCCCAGTAACTGGAAGAGTGCTGCTGATATTGTGATGTGATTCTGTTTCCTGAGATGTGAGTGAAGGTGCTAGTAAAATGAAAAATTCTGCCAGTGACACTGTTTTCTCTAATGGATTTCACAAACTCTTGAGAGCTTTTCAAAACCACATTAGCACATTGCAAAACCTATTTTAACTCTGGAAAAGAATCTTTCACATCACCCTGAAAAGTTTTCCAGTCAATGACATATATCTGAAGCGTTGTATGTTTCAATAGAACCATAGAACACTACAGCACAGCAAAACAGGCCATTCGGCCCTTCTAGTCTGTGCTGAACCGTTATTCCGCTGATCCCATTGACCTGCACCCAGTCCATAACTCTCCAGACCTCTCCCGTCCATGTATCTATCCAATTTATTCTTAAAACTCAAGAGTGAGCCCTCATTTACTACATCAGATGGCAGCCCCTTCCACACTCCCACCACTCCCTGAGTGAAGAAATTCCCCCTAAACCTTTCCCCTTTCACCCTAAAGCCATGTCCTCTCGTACTTATCTCTCCTAATCTAGGTGGAAAGAGCCTACTTGCATTAACTCTGTCTATGCCCCTCATAATTTTGTAAACCTCTATCAAATCTCCCCTCATTCTTCTACGCTTCAAGGAATAAAGTCCTAACCTGTTCGATCTTTCCCTGTAACTCAACTCCTGAAGACCTGGCAACATTCTAGTAAATCTCCTCTACACTCTTTCAATCTTACTGACATCCTTCCTATAGTGAGGTGACCAGAACTGCACACAATACTCCAAATTTGGCCTCATCAATGACTTATACAACCTCACCATAACATCCCAATTCCTATACTCAATACTTTGATTTATGAATGCCAGGATGTTAAAAGTGTAGGAGCCAATTACCCACAAACACCAAATGACAGTGATAGCTTCAGTGACATCGAAAGCAAGATGAACATTGGTGGAGATACCTGCGGGATCGCCACTGCCTACCCTTGAAACGGTCAGAGTCAGAGGTTTGTACAGCACAGAAACAGACCCTTCAGCCCACTGTGGCTATGCTGACCTTTTTGCCCATCTCCACTAATCCCATTTGCCTGCATTAGGTCTGTATCCCTCTGTGTCTTGTCTATTTGAGTGCCGTATAAATGCCTCTTAAACACAGTGACTGTATTAGATTCCACCAGAGGGCACAGGTTTAGGGCGAGAGGGGAAAGATTTAAAGTGGACTTGAGGAATGAGTTTTTCACACAGAGGGTGGTGGGTGTGTGGAACGAGCTGCCAGAGGAAGTGGTAGAGGCGGGTACAGTTACAATGGTTAAAAGGTATTTGACAGGTTCATGGATAGGAAAAGTTGAGAAGGATATGGGCCAAGTGCAGGCAAAATGCAGGTCAGGAAGGCACCTTGGTTAGCATGGACAAGTTGGGCCGAAGGGCCTGTTTCTGTGCTGTATGACTCCATGATTTTGACCCCACCTCCTCTGGCAGCACGTTCCAGATATCAACCACTTTGTGTAAAAAAAAGGAAAAGAATACCAGATCCCCTTGAACATTCTTTCCCCTCACCTTAAACCTATGGCCCCCTGTTTTTAATCCCCTCCCATGGGAAAAAGATGTTGATTATCACAACATTTTTTAAATATATTTTATTTATACCAGAGCAGACAAGGTCTTGGTTTAATGCCTCAGTTGAAAGACGGTTCCTCTGACAGTGCAGCACTCCCTCAGTACTCCATGGGGGTGTCAGCCTTCATTCTTGCGCTCGTCTCTGGAACGAGGCTATAACTCACAATGTTCTGACTCAGTCCTGACTATGACCAACTGACCTACAGTTGCCACAAGAAGTGATGTCTGTTTGATTGTTCTACAAAATGTAAACTTCCTTTTTCTTGTTACAGATTTCCTAGCAACACAAGAGCCCGTACAGTCGGCAATGGAGGCAGTGATGCAAGCAGCAAGGAGCTCTCCCGGGAATAGAAGTCTGAAACGGCTCCAGACCTGTGCATTATTATGGGGGATGCTTCTCCTGTTTGCCATTCCATCAGCGGAAACGTGGAAACAGAATCTTCCCAGACTCAAGCTTTCCCATAAAGGTAACAATCAGAAGGAGACGGTTGACATGTGCCTCTCACAGGGGAGAAAAGAACCTTTGAGATTGTATTGCCTGAGAGTTACAGTTTGTTTTGGATACTGAATGCAAGATCTCACTGCTGGAATTCACTCTGCATTTAAGGTGATGTGTTTATTGGGCAATGTTACCACAGGAAGCTTCTGAAAGCTCAGGCAGCCCCAGGGTTATTTATAGTTGTGTCTTCAAAGGAAAGGCAGTGGAAAGATCTCAGTGACCTGATTGTTAAGCAGAGGAGCAGTGTGGTGCTAGATTAAATTTAACTCCTTTCCACCGTCTAACGAAGGAAAGTGC
Source organism: Pristis pectinata (assembly GCF_009764475.1). NCBI lineage: Eukaryota > Metazoa > Chordata > Chondrichthyes > Rhinopristiformes > Pristidae > Pristis > Pristis pectinata. Next base: position 1,837,083 of record NC_067423.1, on the reverse strand, counting down.
AGGGATTCAGTGCCACTGGAGAGAAAGTGTGGGAATGTTGACCTTGCACCAACGTAGAACAAGTGTCCGGTAGCAGAGGGGGTAGTGACCACCCGCTTGCCAAGTGCTACCAGAATCTCCTCCAGTATCCCCTCCCCTCCTCTCACTCTCCCTCAACCCCCCTCATTCCCCCTCCAATCCTCTCTGAGCCCTCGAACTGGGTCACCTGGATGTTTCCCCCCACCAACGCTCTCTGGGATCTCTGATTCTGCTCCACCTACCCTGGAACCAACAGCCTGTGGTCGTCAGTGCATACACCCAACCCTGGTACAGACGTGGCCGTCAGTGCATACACCCAACCCTGGTACAGACGTGGCCGTCAGTGCATACACCCAACCCTGGTACAGATGTGGCCGTCAGTGCATACACCCAACCCTGGTACAGACGTGGCCGTCAGTGCATACACCCAACCCTGGTACAGACGTGGCCGTCAGTGCATACACCCAACCCTGGTACAGATGTGGCCGTCAGTGCATACACCAAGACCTGGTACAGACGTGGCCGTCAGTGCATACACCCAACCCTAGTACAGGCGTGGCTGTCAGTGCATACACCCAACCCTGGTACAGACATGGCCAATGGGGACCTCTGCTCACACTTTGGCTGGTGAATCTCTGGAATTCTTTACCTCGGAGGGTCACTGTAAGTATTTAAAGAGGAGGGGGATCATTTTTTGAAAGGACAAGGAATTGAGTGGGGAACTGGCACAAAAGGGGAGTTGAGGAGTGGAGCCGATCAGCCATAATTATATCAAATGATGGGGCAGACTTGAGGGGCCGAGTGGCCTACTCCCGTTCCTGTTTCCTTGTAGTCTTGTTCTCGGAAGAATCCTGGCCTGCCCCCAAGGAAGGCAACTGACCATCCGGCCTGACCTCATTGCCAGGGTCAGGGAGGGTGCCATAGGGTGTACTGACACAAGTCGGATCCTCTTCTATCTGAAATGCTTGGAGCACAGTCTCACCATTGATCAGAACGTTATATAGAGTGAGCTTCAGTCATCTCATGGTGACACACCTAATGCAGGCTCTGGCTCGCTTTAGATTATGTCATGGGGTGAGAGAGCACACCCACATCACCTGTGCCACGACAGGTACTGGTGATGCTGCTCTGATCACTGCTTAATCCACAACCTTTTCTCCATCTGGCTGACCCCATACGACAGCAGTAACAGAAATCATGCCATAGGAAAACTGATGTGACGACAGAGGAAAGAGATGGAGAGGTCAGACGTTCTGGGGAGGGAATTTATGAGCTCAGGTAGCTGAAGATACGGCTGTCAGATTAGATTTAGGGATTGCAAGAGACCAGTACGTGAAGGATGAAGATACTTGGAAGGTTGGAATCCAGCTCGAGCAATAAACAATGCAGATTACAGAGCACAGCAAGCTGAATGTGTGGGGAGAGCTCAAAGTACAAACATTCAACCAGTGGTATTTTACCACAGAATTCTGTGCTGTTGAGGATGACATTTGGGCTAGAGTTTCCAAATCTAGCGTGCACTGATTGACTCTACATGGAAGTTTTACCTTTCACTTGTTAATGTCTGCTCTGTATGACGGCCGAGGTGGGAACTGGAGCGGGGAATGAAGAGACATTTATCCATGGCCAAAGACAATACTATTCCTATCACAGGATCTTGCTCAGAAACAGGAGCTTGGCCCGTCAGTCCAAGCTCTTGCTTTCTGTCCAAACCAACTCTTTATCTAATCACACACTCTCGGTTTAAGATGCTGATTGCATGCAAAATGATTAATGCAGGCAAGTTGGAATTCTCGGCCAGAATCAGAGTAAACTCTGGTCAGTGTAACTCTGGTCAGGTCCAATATTTATAGAGGCACCCTGAAGAGAGCAGGAAAAGGCCAGTCAACCCCTCAAGCTTGTTCCAACATTCAGTAAGGTGTGACTGATCATTTCCCTCAGCTCTACTCTCCCTGTATCCTTGAATTCCAGCAACCCATCAGTCTTGGCTCTGTATCCACTCAAAGGCTGAGCCTCCACAACCGTGAAGGAGAGAATTACAAAGATGCACAACCCTCTAGTTCCCTTCTAATCTCTGCCCCAGATAACCAACCCCTTACCTTGACATTGTGTTCCCCCATTCTAGATGGTTCAGCCAGAATAGGCAACTGCACAGTTTTGAACCATCTTGCCGTAGTGTGAATTACATGTCTATGTTTCTCAGTCTGTCGTTTTGTGGTACACTGTTTATAGCACATTTATCTGCCTGGCAATTAAAGTTTAAAAATTCATTCTGCATTCATCTTTCAGTATTGTGTAGTTAGAGTAATTGGTTCTACTTGTCATTTATTTTGATATAAACATGTAATTAAACCCCAACATAACTAAAAGGGGAAAAGAATGAAATGTGATGATATGTGACATTGGTGAGGCCGCACTTCTGTGTCCAGTTTTGGTCAGCCTGTTGGAGGAAAGATGTTATTAAACTAGAAAGAGCACAGAAAAGATTTACCAGGATGTTGCCTGGACTTGAGGGCCTGAGTTACAAAGAGAGGTTGCGTAGACTAGGACTTTATTCCCTGGAACATAGGAGATTGAGGGGTAACCTGATAGAGGTGTATAAGATCATGAGGGGCACAGACAGGGTGAAAGTACATGGACTTTTTCCAGGGAGGGGGTGCTAAAAACAAGAGGGTATAGGTTTAAGATCAGAGGTGAGAGATTTAAAAGGGACATCAGGGGCAGCTTCTTCACACAAAGGGTGGCGCGTATTTGGAATGAGCTGCCAGAAATAGTGGTTGAGGCGGGCACATTAACGACATGTAAAAGCCATCTAGATAAGTCCATGGATAGGAGAGGTTTAGAGGGCTGTGGGCCAAACATGGGCAGATGGGACGAGCTCGCTGGGCAACACAGTCAGCATGGATGAGTTGGGCTGAAGGGCCTGTTTCCATGCTGTATGACTCTATGATCATCTCTTCCCTGTGTGGTACAGACACAGAGTATAAACTCCTGCTCACTAAGAACAGACCAGTGACAATGAATTGCAGATGGACCTGAAGCTGACAATAACATAAGGTCCGTGAAAAACGCATTGGTCTTTTGCTCCAACTTTTCCCAATCCTGCGGTCTTTTTGTCCCTTGTGTTCTATCCTGAGAGTGGGTCTTGGAGACACGCTGCTGTGGGAATGAGTGGTTCTGGTGGTGGACGTCCCGTGCAGGGCAGCTCGCTGTTAACATGTCCCTCATCATGTTTCAAGGCAGCTGGTGAGATAGAAAGGATACTTCTGCTTTAATTCTTCCTGAAACAGTAATGTGAGCCATCTCAGGAGAGGACTTCCTTGAAGCGTGTTTCCTGTGCTCCTCTGAGGCTAGTTATGACTGTACTTCAGGTTCTTTCCCCTAGGTAGCAGATGTAAAAAGCTGTTTCCCCTTAAAATTAAAATGGAGTGTTCTGTCAATTGCAACATCTGCCAAAATCTGGAAAGGTGACAGGACAATCTGTTGAACTGACCTCCTGTCTCACACGACCACCAGCCCACTACACAGGGTGTGCACTGCAGTTACTTAGCTGGGCTGCTCTGACAGCTCCTCCCAAACCCACAACATCTACCATCAAGAAGGACAAGGGCAGCATGTGCATGGGAACACCATCACTTGCAGGTTCCCTTCCAGGTTGTGCTCCATCCTGACTTGGAAGTTGACTTGACTATCACTGCTCCTTCATTGTCACTGGGTCTAAATCCTGGAAGTCCCTCTCCAGCAGCCCTGTGGGAGCACCTTCGCTGGAAGTCCTGCAGCGGTTCAAGAAGGCATGTTGCCAGGACTCGAGGGACTGAGTTATAGGGAGAGGCTGGACAGGATAGGACTTTATTCCTTGGAGCGTAGGGGACTGAGAGCTGATTTTATAGAGGTGTATGAAATCATGAAGGGCATAGATGGGGTGAACGCACAGTCTTTATCCTAGGGTTGGGGAATCAAGAACTAGAGGGCGTTGGTATAGGGTGAGAGGGGAAAGATTTAATAGGAACTTTAATAGGAACTTTAAAGATTTAATAGAATGAGCTGCCAGAGGAAGTAGTTGAGGCAGGTACAATAACTTTTAAAAGACAGTTGGACAGATACATAGATTGGAAAAGTTTACAAGGTTATGGACCAAATGCAGGCAAATGGGACTAGAATGGATGGGGCATCTTGGTCAGCATGGACCAGTTGGGCTGAAGGGCCTGTTTCCATGCTGTATAACTCTATGTCTCTAAGGTAGCTCATCACCACCTTCTCAAAGGCCATTAGGGAGGGGCAATACATGCTATCCAAGTGTAGGAATAAGCATGTCAATGTTTTTAGGCCCTTAGTTACATTGATAAATCCCAATAGCTAGCAGAGCAAAATGACAGCAACAGTGCACACGCTCTGTGGATGTTCTGATTGAATCTGGTTGGCTTTAATACTCCATCCATTGAGAACAGGTTTTCATGAGCAGATAGGTCTCGTCACGGTACAGATATTTAGCTAGAGAGAAAAATAGCAGATCTAATTTGGCCTTCATGTAGAAGTTTTACTTTGAGCTTGAATGAACACACGAGTATTTTCACATCTACAGGCAGAGCACTGAGGCATAGTGCTTGGCACAAAATAGCTTTCTGTACACAATGTGCTCTCTTATAGATGCCATCTATTTAACTTCCTGATGGAAAGTTCTGCTTAATAAATCCTTGATTTCACAAAGGTTATCAGAAGAAGTTCAGAGCATTCATTCGTCTTCATATCCCATGCTGCATTAATGAGCAGGGGGATGGTCTGGCAGCAAGCAGCTGAGTGAAGTGTTAGAATAGCTGTCACTAGCTGTGACCCTGTGGAATTCAAGGAATAAAAGAACATTTAATAGAATGATTACTTTTATTTTTGTTAACATTGGTTTTCCTTTGCCTGGTTGTTGCTTGGGCCGATTGCTGGCTATGTGTCGGCTATTGATATTGCAAGTTGCTACAAATCAGCCAGGATTTGCAAAGATCTGAAATGTTCCTCAGATCTGTGTTAGCATCCAATGCCTGCAGTGAAGTATTCTGTCCAGCATTTCTGGCTTTCCCTAAGCTGTCCTCAGGTCTTTGACCATCAATCATGCTCATCTATCTTGGATGTCTTGTCCATTTATTTTCCAAGGTCAGCTGACTACAGATAATAGAGCATTGGACATTCCATGCCTCGGTGACTGGAGGAACAATTAGCAGCACCTCCTGTTTGTGCAGTAGCTGTTGGGTGAATTCCTCCCATGTTCGGAAGATGTCTTAGGCTCTCTTTCCCGATAGCTCTCTCTGTTATTAAGTCTGATGTACAATCTGCAGATCTGGGATAGTGTTCACTTTAGTAATCACAGGGTCAATCTTTTAGAAGTCAGGTTTGGATAGAGAGATACATCAAGGAGTTGTCGAAGATGATTCTCAAAATTTTCAGGCAAGGTGAAACTATTGGAGCAGTCTATATTTAAGCCCAATTAGCCTATTGCTTAAACTGCTTCACCATATGTGGAACATGTAAGAGCAGACAACGGAAGTTATCTCTGTTCTGTTGGGTCTGTCTTCAATCACTTGTAGAGATGATTAAATTTTAACCATAAGATTAAGTAAATTTTGGATTTTTCTAAAATGAAGCCTTTTTTAACCTGTTATCATCTGGACATTCTCTGCAGTGTTGGATTTCTTTGCCTGTCTCCATGAGTCAGCTTGTTACACTGGAAAGTTGTTGCCTCTTGTCCTGAAACTCAGTCTTCACACCGTCAAATTCCATTGTTACAGTCCTTCAGTACAAGAAGGCGGCGTGCCTTCATTGCAAACAGGTCACATGCCATCATTGCAAGCAGGTGCTATTCCTTTGTTATAAGCTGACCACATTCCTTTATTACAAGCTGGTGGTGTGTCTTCATTGATATTGGTTTATTATTGTCACTTGTACTGAGGTATAGTAAAAAAAACTTGTCTTGCATACCGATTGTACAGGTCAATTCATTACACAGTGCAGTTACATTAAGTTAGTACGGAGTGCATTGATGTAGTACAGGTAAAAACAATAACAGAACAGAGTAAAGTGTCACAGCTACAGAGAAAGTGCAGTGCAATAAGGTGCAAGGACCCAACAAGGTAGATGGTGAAGTCATAGTCCATCTCATTGTATAAGGGAACCGTTCAATAGTCTTATCACAGTGGGGTAGAAGCTGTCCTTAAGTCAGCCACTTGTGTGTCAATCACCACATTAGTACCATCAAAAATACAGGACTCTGGGGCCCCTACCCATGACAGGTGTTACCCCTTTGGTGTATACAGATCAGAGGCGGTTCTCCCTGTTTAAGACTTCCAAACCAAGTTGCATTATCAGAAAAGTTTGATGTTACTGATTCATACAAGGTCAGTCCAGTCACAAGTATGGCAAGGCACCAGGAAGATATGAGTGCATTTGGGGAAGGAAGACGAGCAAGGCCAGGGAATGTACAGTGAATGGCTCGACACTAAGCTGTGTCAAGGGATAAGAGGGATAGAGTGTACGTTTACAGGTCCCTGAAAGTAACAGGACAAGAGGATGAGAAGACAGACAACATCTTTGCCTTTACCACAGAATACAAGAGTGGGGCCATGCAAGGTCTGTACAAACCAGAGCTGGAGCACTGTGTACAGCTGCGGCCAGCACACTGGAATTAGTAGCTGCAGAGAGGGAGCAGAGGACATTCACCAGGACTGGAGAGTTGTCTTCCAAAGGGGACTAACTAGGCTGGGCTTTCTCCTTCCACCCACGGAGACTGGAGGGAGATTGAGTTCATGTGGATAAAGTTAATCTAGGCATCGGCAGTGTGAATTGAAAGAACCCCCTTCCCTCAGCAGAGAGATCAAAACCAGAGCGACAGAGTAACTTGTGGAAGGATTGGAGAAGAGTTGAAGAGATTTTTAACTTCTGTCCAGAGGGTGGTGGGGTCTGGGGATTCGCTGCCTGGCAGAAACCACCCCCCCCACCGATTCTCCCCCTGTTGTGGAGATTTCCTGTGGTTGAACTGACTAATGTTCTGTACAGCCACGATAATGACACCCCCGGCATCTCCCTGCGACCAGGTATGACAATTGGAATGTTAATTGCTGCAATTATTAGTGGATTAGATAATCCTGATCTTGACTTCATGCAGTTTATCTCAACCATTCTTTTTAGATGGAGTCTGCTCCTAATTAACCTTGTTAACGACTGGGGCTAACGTGACAGCCGTCTCCTCGAGGCACGAGTGGGGCCTCCATACCTCCCACTGACAGATGATCTGCTTCTCATCAGACCCTGGGACTGCATCCCGCTTCTGGCCAGAGCAACAGAAAGGGGCGATTTAGTGTCTTGAGCTTGTCTTGGCAGTCAGTGAGGGCACAGCTCACCTGTGCTCAGTTCTCCCCCATCCACCTTTGGTCAACCTTAATTAAAGCCACCAATTGACCCAACATTGACTGGTGTTTGTGACCAGAGTTCTGGACGCCCCACTCCATGTTTCACTCCTGAATCATGGCTGTAGGTTTTAGACCATGTCCTGGTGAAAAGTTTCTGTCAGTTCACTCACATTTCTCCTTGAAAACTACAATTAAATCTCACCTTAACCTTCTAAATAACAGGAATCCAATCTGAGTTCCAATACGTGGATAGGAAAGGTTTGGAGGGATATGGGCCAAACGTGGGCAAATGGGACTAGCTTAGATGGGCATCTTGGTCGGCATGGACCAGTTGGGCCAAAGGGCCTGTTTCCTGCTGTGTGACTCTATGCCTCTATGACTAACTTTACCTTTATGTTTTAACCCTTGCATTCCAACTATCATTAAGGTAAATCTCTGGTGCACTCCGTCTGTGGCTTGTCTCTCCTTCCTGAGGCATGATGTCCTGAAGTGCTGCCACTGTTGCCGTTGCAGTCAGCTCCAGGCCGTGTATCACTGCAGCATCACTGCTAACTTCGTGCTGCAGTCCTTTCATCATTAACCTTCCCGATTTATTCTCTGTACCTGAGTACGACCCCTGGACACAGTCCGGAGATTCCATCCATCACAGACCACTTGAGCTCTCTGGTGTTCTTTCTGGGCCAAATTGTAAAAGATTATTGGGCCTGGTTTGTTCAGGAGATTTGTTCCTTTGCTTATTGTTGACTTATTCTGGATTTAATTTCCGCAATGTGCTGTTACTCTCTGCTGCTGAGCAGTAGATGTTCTGTATTCGGATACCACAGACTCAACAAATTAGACTTAATGGAGGTACCTCCAGCTCATGGCCTGACTCCCGGCAGTTTATCCCATTTAGATGAAATGGCAAACTGCTGCCATTGGTAGTTGTGTTTGTTTGAAGTCGGTCTCTTTACTTAGTGAGCACTGATTGTGGTTAACATACGCACGGTTCTCTTTTAGTGCCATCTGTCTAAAATTATTGTCTGAAATCAGATCAGAGTGAAACCATTAAAATAAACCAGAGCGTGAAACCACTTTTGTGTAATGTAATAGCTCAGAGTGGGGCCGGCTGTACTGATGGGGCATGTCCTCGACTACTGCAGCCTTCTGTACTGACTTTTTGCCCAGGTTAGGAAGTCTCCCAATAAAATTTTCAACAATGGTGAAAAGGTTTAGCACATGCAAACCAGGTCCATGAACTGTAATGTCTGGATATTTCTGTTAATGACTGCTTGTCAGCTTGACTACATTGCTTTATGATAGAGACACGAGAGACTACAGACACTGGAATCTGGAGCAAAGCAACAAACAATCTGCTGGAGGAACTCAGCGGATCAAGCAAGATCTGTGGGAGGGAAAGGAATTGTCGATGTTTCAGATCTGACGCAGGACTTCACCCTGAAATGGTGACAGCTCCTCTCCCCCCACAGATGCTGCTCAACCCACTGAGTTCCTCCAGCAGATTGCTTGTAACATGAATTTAATTGGGGGGAATTGAATGGGCAAGGTGAGTGTCAAACCCCCGGAAATTTGAGGCTGGCTGGATGGTTTAAACCCTTATCTCAGGCCAGGCCTGGTCTCCCCACTGCTCAGTCAGCTCCCTGCCCGCAATCGGCAGCACAGTGCCGGTCACTTCGATGGCAGAGTCAAGTTGTGGATTCGTGAATTCAGCCACACAATCCTGCACCCAGTTCTTTGTTAGTGGCTGATGTAATTGTAAGCTTAGCCCCCTGCTCCCATCTAGATAGATATCTTTATTAGTCACATGTCCATAAAAACACACAGTGAAATGCATCTTTTGTGTAGAGTGTAGGGGCAGTCCGCAAATGTCACCACGCTTCCGGTGCCAACATAGCATGCCCACAACTTCCTAACCCGTACGTGTTTGGAATGTGGGAGGAAACCGGAGCACCCGGAGGAAACCCATGCAGACACGGGGAGAACGTACAAACTCCTTACAGACAGCAGCTGGAATTGAACCCAGGTCACTGGTGCTGTAATAGCGTTATGCTAACCGCTACACTACCGTGCCTGCTTTCACCTCCTTGATTAGTTATTTACCTCTGCCTTAAAAATATTCAGATTCTGCTTCCACTGCCTTTTGAGTTCCAAAGACTCATGAAAGAAACACTTTTGCCTCTTGTCTGTTGTATATGAATGGTATCCTATTTTTAAATAGACAGCCCCCAGTTCTCGAACCTTCCACAAGGGAAAACATCCTCTCCATGTGCACTGTGGCAAGAACCTTCTTGAGCAAAAAAACCAAACTGCTGGAGGAGTTTAGTGGGTCGAGCAGCATCTGTGGGGGTGGGGAAGGAAGTGTTGACGTTTTGTGTCGAGACCCTGCATCAGGACTGAGAGTGGAGAGGGGAGATGGCCGGTATGAAGAGGAGAGGGGGGGGGGGTGGTGAAATGGGGGCCTGTAGGTGATAGGTGGACTGAGGAGAGGTTGACGAAGATGGGCAGGTGAAGCTAAGTGAGGGAGGGGGAGGGCTGGAGTTGAGAGGCAGAGGCAGGTAGGTGATAGGTGGAGGCAGATGGAGCCAGGTGAGAGATTCCAGCATCTACAGTCTCGTGACCCCCCCATGGTCTTGTATGTGTCAATTCCCTGCTCAGTCTTCTAAACCCTTCTAAACTGGGGGCGCACCACACTTTGTCTCCTGGATTAGGTGCTTCCTTTGACCCTGCCCCTCACTTACCACCCTAACCTACCCGAAGCTCCTGCATTCCTGCCTGGAATCACAGCCTACGGCCATCCCTGCAGCCAAATGCAGGGGGACCTGGAGAATCCTCGGGTCCAGCGTCTGACCTCAGTGGTGACGGGACAAGAGGGTGGTGCCCCCCCAAACACCCTGATGGCCTTTGACAGCTGGTATGACTTGGGCTGGGACCTTCCAACTGACTTCTATGGGTTTAGATGTGTCTCTGATCTTTAAAAAAATTAATAACATTTTAGTAAATGATTATACAAAAATTCAGAATTCAAAATTTGAATGAAAACATAAACTATTTTAAATAGTTAAACATTTAAATAACTTTATAAAACTTTTCTATCATCTGCCAACTTGATGCTCCACAATCTCCCTTGAAATCAATAAGGTCATCAAATCCGGTGCTCAAACTGATCCAGAGCAGGGTCTGAGAGGAAATACCAGAGCACACTTAAGGACAGCTTCTACCCAACTGTGATAAGACTATTGAACAGTTCCCTTATACAATGAGATGGACTCTGACCTCACGATCTACCTTGTTGTGACCTTGCACCTTATTGCACTGCACTTTCTCTGTAGCTGTGACACTTTACTCTGTACTGTTACTGTTTTTACCTGTACTACATCAATGCACTCTGTACTAACTCAATAGAACTGCACTATGTAATGAGTTGACCTGTACGATCGGTATGCAAGACAAGTTTTTCACTGTACCTTGGTACAAGTGGCAATAATAAACCAATACCAATACTAATACCAATTCCTGGAGAATCCTGGCAAAACTGGCTGCGTCTCTGGGCTTGGGGAGTGCAGTTGTGGAGCGAACTGATGGGTTTGGCATTCTGAATCTCTTGCTAAATCCTGGAGTTTTGCATTTCACACTGTGTGCAGGGAAATGAGGATTTCCTTTGGCTTCAGCACATGAACTCCAGTGGCACTGGTGCAGAACTGCCAGTAGCTGTCTGTGAGATCCGGCCCAGGGTCCACAAACACCGATGGAACTGGAGTGGAACTGCTGGCAACTGTCTGTTGGAGACTAGCGCAGAAATTGCAGGGGCCCTGGCAGAGATATTTAAAACTTCCTTAGCCACGGGTGAGGTGCCAGAGGACTGGAGGATAGCTCATGTTGTTCCGCTGTTCAAGAAGGGCTCTAAGAATAAGCTGGGAAATTATCGGCCAGTGAGCCTGACGTCAGTCGTGGATAAATTATTGGAAGGTATTCTGAGGAACAGGATATATAAGTATTTGGATAGACGGACCGATTAGGGATAGTCAGCATGGCTTTGTGCATGGCAGGTCATGTCTAACCAATCTAATACAGTATTTTAAGGAGTTTACCAGGAAGGTTGATGAGGGAAAGGCGGTGGACGTTGTCTACATGGACTTTAGCAAGGCCTTTGACAAAGTCCCGCATGGGAGGCTGCTGAAGAAAGTTAAGTTGCTTAGCATTCAGGATGAAGTAGCCAATTGGATTCAACACTGGCTTAGTGGGAGAAGCCAGAGAGTGGTAGTAGATGGTTGTCTCTCTGACTGGAGGCATGTGACTAGTGGTGTGCCGCAAGGATCGGTGCTGGGTCCGGTGTTGTTTATCATCTATATTAATGATTTGGATGATAATGTCGTAAACTGGATCAGCAAATTTGCAGATGACACCAAGATTGGGGGTGTAGTGGACAGCGAGGAAGGCTATCAAAGATTGCAGTGTGATCTGAACCAGCTGGGAAAACAGACTGAAAAATGGCAGGTGGAATTTAATGCAGACAGTGTGAGGTGATGCACTTTGGGAGTGAATGATCGGGCACTGAGGTGTGCGGTAGAACAGAGGGACCTGCGAATACAGATCCATAGTTCCTTGAAAGTGGCATCGCAGGTAGATTGGGTCGTAAAGAGAGCTTTTAAGAGAGAAAGGGAGGAGGCACATTGGCCTTCATAATTTGTGTACAGGAGTTTAGGATGTTACGTTGAAATTGTACAAGATGTTGGTGAGGCCAAATTTAGAGTATTGTGTGCAGTTCTGGTCACCTACCTACAGGAAAGATATCAATAAGCTTGAAAGAGTGCAGAGAAAGTTTACAAGGATGTTGCTGGGACTTGAGGACCTGAGTTACAGGGAAAGGTTGAATAGGTTAGGACTTTATTCCCTGGAGTGCAGGAGAATGAGGGGAGATCTTATTGAAGTATACAAAATTATGAGGGGTATAGATAGGGTGAATGCATGCAGGTTTTCTCCCCTCAGGTTGGGTGAGACTAGAACTAGAAGTCATAGGTTTAGGGTGAAAGGTGAAATATTTAAGGGGAACCTGAGGGGGAACTTCTTCACTCAGAGGGTGGTGCGAGTGTGGAATGAACTGCCAGCGGAAGTGGTGGATGCAGGTTTAATTGTAACATTTAAGAGAAGTTTGGATAGATACATGGATGGGAGGGGTTTGGAGGGATATGGGCCAGGTGCAGGTAGATAGGACTAGGTAGAAGATCAGGTCAGTATGGACTAGGTAGGCTGAAGGGCCTGTTTCTGTGCTGTAGTACTCTATGACTCTAGATCAGCCCAGGGTCCACAAACACCAGTGGAACTGTTGAAGAACTGCTGGTAACTATCTGTGAGATCTGGCCCAGGATCCTCAATGAAACTTCCAACTGTTTTGATCTTTTCTCACCTAATTTCTAAGTACCAGGTTTTGTTGAGTCATTGTTATTGATCTCTTATTATTCTCTGGGATTTTCTCAACCTCTTCCAAGACAACTTTATTGCCTCACATTTAAAACAAACCACCTTCTTTTCTTTCTTTCCAATTATTCCCCCTAACTTGAATCTGCCTTTTCATAAAGTTATTTTCCATATTTAATTCTGCCCCTTGAATTTGCCTTCTGAATTGTCCATTGGATTAAGTCTGACCTAATCACAAGTAAAGTTTATTTGTGACCATGGTTACAACATGTGGGATTGGAAACCATGACTACAATACAATAGGAATTGGAAACCATGGTTACAACACAAGGAAGGTGGGTAACCGTGGTTACAGTACACCCTCCTTATGTTGTCAGCTCCTCTTCTGCTGATCTTTGATGTTTCCAGTCACCCACCGCCCGAGTTAATTCCTCAAGGTGACCTATTCTATATTGTGCTTTCGATCTCTTATCTTGACAGGCATAAACTGTCCCAAAATGGTTTCTATCTGATACCAGTCCTTGTGAAAATGGTCCAAAACCTCCATTCTCACACCCACTAATCCATTGTCTTGTGTGGTGTTAGAGGCAACACTGGGTTTCATGTAAGGGCTGTGAATTCTACATTCCGCATTTGTTGAGTGTGGAGTTCCTGTGTTTCTAGCCAACTTCTCTCAAGACAAGAACAAAATGTCTTCCAAGTCGTTGTGACCAAAACCAAAGCCATGCCTCCTACTGGAATGTTCTCCTCTGCTCTCAACATTCCTAATGTTTGTCCAGAATGGATTTAAGAGCCCCTTTTACCCTGATTTGACCTGAACTGACCTTTATATTATGGTCAGTTTTTAAGAATGTTTTCCTTCCACTGTGGGTAGAACACACACCATTTATCTCCCTCCTTCCCTGTGCCCCCAAAACACGGATCCACATTTCAAGAACATCAGTCAAATCCTGCAACCACCCCTGACCATCCTTCTCCTTCACCTGCTACACGTTTCAGTTAGTCCAAGACCCTGTGGTCTGAATCCTTCCATCTGTCATCCTACAGCCCACATCCATCTGATCCTGGTGATTCTCCACTGGTTGCAATTAATGTCAGGATCGTTGGCCCATTCAATTGCTCGCTCCTTCTCCACCTGTATGATCTCCTACATTCAATGCTCCTCACGTTGCTTCTGTTCTTGAAACTCTGGGGCTCTGTATGCGTCTCCTAAACTCAGCTGGACAAGCGATAGGGATGCTGAGAGTAGAGATGCAAGTTCAGGTAGGAAGCATGGTTTTGGTTTTGAACACATTTTGCATTTAATTCTCCATTTCTCCACCATATATGAGTGATCTGCCAGCACTCCAGCCTCCCAGATAAGCTCGACCCACTGCAATTTGCCTACAGTTGAAACAGCTCTATGGCAGACGCCATCCCCCTGGCCCCACACTCATCTCTGGAGCATCTGGACAGTAAAGACACCTATGTTGGACTATTGTTTATTGACTACAGCTCTGCCTTCAATACAATAATTCCAAGCAAACATCACCAAACTCCAAGACCTGGGGCTCAACACCTCCCTCTGTAACTGGATCCTTGACTTCCTGACTAACAGACCGCAATCAGTGAGGATAGGCAGCTACACCTGTGGCATGATTATTCTCAACACTGGTGCCCCCACAAGGCTGTGTCCTTAGACCCCTACTCTACTCCCTACACACTTATGACCGCGTGGCCAGATTCTGCTCTGATTGCAGATGATATCACCGTAGGGGGCCGTATCTCAAATAACAATGAGTAGGAGTACAGGAAGGAGATAGAGAGCTTAGTGATGTGGTGTCATGACAACAACCTTTCCCTCAATGTCAGCAAAACAAAAGAGCTGGTCATTGGCTTCAAGAAGGAGGGTGGTGTACATGCATCTGTCTACATCAATGATGCTGAGGTCAAGAGGGTGGAGAGCTTCAAGTTCTGAGGAGTGAACATCACCAATAGCCTGTCCTGGTCCAAACATGTAGACTCCACAGCCAAGGAAGCTCACCAGCACCTCTATTTCCTCAGGAGGCAAAAGAAATTTGGCATGTCCTCTGACATTCACCAACTTTTATCGATGCACCAGAGAAAGCATCCTATCTGGATGTATCACGGCTTGGTACGGCAACTGCTCTGCCCAGAACCACAAGAAACTGCAGAGAGTTGTGGACACAGCTCAGCACATCACGGAAACCATTCTCCCATCTATGAACTCTGTCTATACTTCTCACTGCCTTGGTAAAGCAGCCAACATAATCAAAGACCCCACCCACCCCAGACATTCTCTTTTCCCCCTCTCCCATCGGGCAGAAGATACAAAAGCCTGTAAGCACGTACCACCAGGCTCAAGGACAGCTTCTATCCCCACTGTTATAAGACTATTGAATGGTTCCCTAGTGTGATAAGATGGATTCTTGACATCACAATCTACCTCGTTCTGGTCTTGCACCTTATTGTCTGCCTGCACTGCACTTTCTCTGTAACTGTAACATTTTATTCTGAATTCTGTTATTGTTTTCCCTTGTACTATCTCAATACACTGTGTAATGAATTGATCTGTACTATCATTATGCAAGACAAGTTTTTCACTGTACCTCGGCACAAGCGACAATAATAAACTAATTCCAATTACTGTCTGTCTCCCCGCACACAGTCCACTCAAATTCATTTGTCCAACCTCACTCTTCAACTGTGCTACCAGTGCTGTCTCCGTTCCTTTTGTCCGTATGTGATGTTCAGTGTGTGCTGTGATAATTTCCCATACGAAAGGAATGATATGAATGTACAATGTGGTTGCTGCAACCCTTTCCACACATAAACCCGCATCCCCAGGAAATGTGTCCAGTGCTAAGATGTGAGTTTTATGATAAGTTGCTGTCGTGTTTGTCCTTTCGTTGGTGGAGTGAGGAGCTGTACTCAGAACATCCTCGCACAATGGTAGACATGCGGGATAAAGTATGAACTCTTTGATATGTGACTGTTCGAGCTGTTACATGTCGTGTGTGTTGGATTGTGAGAGCAGTAGACTGATTCAAATGGAATAGAAGTTTTGCTTTTTTCATTGGAATTACACAATTATTTGTGTCTTTCTAACATCAATAACACTGCAGCCCAGAGATCCCTGCAGATAAAATCAGATTATTCAGAAATAAGCAGCTTGGTATTGAGAGGGGCCACCTCTCCAGCTGCTACTTTATATCCCAACTTTATCCCCTTCTTTTCCGTTCTTCCTTCAGCACTAACGTTGAGAGCTGTGGATCTGTGGGTCACACTTCACTTTCTGCCCACTGCGTGTCTGCCAACCATCAACTACCCATTGACACTAATCCCACTTTATTCTCCCCACGTTTCTGGCAACTCCCTGCAGATTATATGCCTATCATGTGCAGTTCTGGTCACCACACGATTGGAAGGATGTGGAGGCTTTGGAGAGGGTGCAGAAGAGATTCACCAGGATGTTGCTTGGATTGGAGAGTTAACGATAGGGAGAAGTTGGACAAACTTGGGTGGTTTTCTCTCGAGAGTCAAAGGCTGAGGGGAGACCTGATAGAAGTTTATAAAATTACGAGAGGCACAGATAGGGTAGACAGGGTCTTTTTCCCAGGGTGGAATTGTCAAATACGAGAGGCCATGGATTTAAAATGAGAGGGGGAAAATTTAAAAGAAATGTGCAAGGTAAGTTTTTTTTTACACAAAGAATGGTAGGTACCTGGAACGGGCTGCCAGGGATGGTGGAAGCAGATACAATAGCAATGTTTGAGGCACTTGGACCAACACATGAGCAGGCAGGGAATATAGACCATGTGCAGGTAGATGAGGTCAGCTTAGATTGGCATCATGGCTGGCATGGACATGGTGGGCTGACGGGCCTGTTCCTGTGCTGCACAGTTCTGTGTTGTATGTTCAACGTTTTCCCCCACACACTAGGGGAAACTTACAGCAACCAACTAATCTACCATCCTGCACGTCTCTGGGATGTGGGGGGAAACCAGATCACCCGGGAGAAACCCACGCGGTCACAGGGAGAATGTGCGAACTCCACACAGACAGCGTTGGAGGTCAGGGTCAATCCCATGTTGCTGGATGGTTTTAGAAACCTGTGGTTTCAAATCCCGCTCCATGGAGAGACCAGTTCAGTGCTGAGGGAACAGCATCATTCAGATGCAGTATTAAACTGAGGCCCCATCTCTTCTCTCCAGAGGATACAAAAGACCCCATTAGATTGCTGGAGGAGTAGGGAGTTAGTCCAAGAACCCCACCCCTGGGAGTTCTGGCCCAGTATTTATGAAGGCCGGTCACGTGGTCCTATCATGATGCTGTCTGGGGAATCACACTGTGCACAAATTGGCTGCCATTTCTTTAATGTAACTTTGAAAGTATTTAATTGGCTGCAGAGTGTTTGGGATCATCCTGACAGGGGAGTGAATGGCTCCAAAGAGTTCCTTCTGAAGTGCTCTGTATCAGGAGTCACCAAACAGTAATCGCGGATAGAAACCCCACTCACTCATTCCCCCTCCTGCCACACTGATCGAGGAGTCTCTCAGTGAGATTCACAGGCTGGGAATTACCTGTCCGATCTTGCCCGGGATCTGAGATTCCGAGTCCACTGGCGAATGTAGGGCTCGGAATTGGCAACCAAAGCAAAAGGTAAAGTCCTTTCATAAAATTCTTTTGTTTTAGTTTTAAGTTTTTAATTAATCAATTTATTTTAAATTTTATTTACATTTTAAAATGTTGTATTTCAACTCGTAGTTTTTAAAAGTGAATGTCAGAGGTAAGGGTTATGGGGAGAAGGCAGGGGAATGGGTTTGAAAAAGAAATCAGCCACAGTTGAATGGTGGAGCAGACTCGATGAGCCAAGTGGCCTAAATCTGCTCCTATATCTTATGGTCTTATAGTTGTTTTGAAAAAACAAATCCCCCTCCCCACCACCCCTCAACTTTGGCAGCAGCAACTCGGGGGGAGGTGGGGTGGCTTCTCAGCTGTCGAACGCTTCCAGAGATGTTTCAGGACGGGACCTGCTCACTTCACCAGCTGAGGCCCTGCCAGTGTTCAGATTTTGTTGCCTTGGTCTGAGATGTTTCAAGCTTGCAGTTTTGGGTGTTCAGGTCTGGACCAGGTGGGTAGGGGTTGGAGCACCCAGGTGAAGAGTTCAGACAGCTCCCTGGGCCAACTCGCTAAGGGCAGTTGTACCATTCCATTCCAGTCTTTTAACAACATGTGGTGAATCCTCTGGGATCTGCAGCTAGTTCACTGACAGGGTGCTGAGGAGGGAGAGGGGGTTCCCAGGCTACAGGAACCAGAGCCAGGACAAAGGGTGGACCATTCACGACAGGGTTCAGGAGGAAGCTTTCTAGGCAGACAGCTATAAACCTTGGGAATGATGCCTTCCAGGAAGCTGTGGGTGCTCCGTCATTGAGTACCTCAGTTTATTATTGAGTACATAGGGACGACATGAGGGATTTTGTTTTACACAGCTGCGGGTGGTGCAGTGATCTCAGTTCCATCCCGACCTCCGGTGCTGTGTCTGGAGTTTTCACGTTCTCCCTGTGACCGTGTGGGCTTCCCTCGGGTGCTCCAGTTTCCTCCCATATCCCAAAGGTGTGCAGGTTGCCTACGTCAAATCATGCCCAGTGTAGGTCAGTGATAGAATTGTGGGGTTGAGGGGCTTGGTGGTATCATGACAGACGTATATGAGAATATAGGTTCAAGGGAAATTAGTGGGGGATTTCCCTGAGAGCTTGCATAGTCTTAATGGCCTATTATTAGGAAATAAGAGATATAAATATGAGTGTGTGGTTGGAATGTGGACTACTGTGCCTTCAGGTATGGTGAGTAGCTGACATGGACGTGAGGGGCCAAATGGCCTCCTTCAGGGCTTCTGTGATGAAGACTGAAATAAGTAAAAGTTTGGACACCAAAGGACTGAGAGCTTGGGTTTATCGCAGGAGGGTAGCACTGAGGGAAGAGTCTTGCAGACTGACGGAGAAAGCTCAAGGGCTGAAGGCCTGCTATACCTTCTGTTTCTTCTTAAAATCTAACCCAAAAATGATCTTCCTCAATGGAATAATCTGTCATTCATTTCTATATGCCTCTGAAGGATCATTTTATTTGGGTTGAGGAGCCTGATGTGACTGTAAATAATAAACATGCTGCATCACAGGAGATAGGGAATGCTGGTTATCAAGCCTTGAAAGGCCTCTGACGAGAGCGATAGGCTTTGCCCATGGACAGACAGTGACATGCTCCAGGGTTGAAAAGCAGTGAGCAGGCTCCCAGACAAACTATTTTTGGACAGTTCTCCCCTCATTATGAAACAAAATCTCTCCATGTGCACGATTATTTTCAAATTGAAGTGTATACCATCAGCAATGGTGCAAAGGAGGGCTAACTCAAAGAGCTGAGTTTGACACTGTTGCTTGGGTTGTTCCCGTGAGATAACAATACGTAATCTGTGCTAAATTGTATGCCGGTTGGAGCTTAGATGAAAATATTTTTGTTACTGACAGAAATTCCTGGGGGCTATAAACCTTCAGCAGTGACTGTAGGGGTGCAGATACTGTGGATCTGGAGAATAGATAGTGTGTTTACTTTCTGCATCTTTTAGAACCTTGCCTGTGGGTGTGAGAGACCTAAACAGGCCCACTGCTTGCTACAGGCTTGTTAGTCTTCCAGCTTATCTCTTGGCTGCATTCCATCTGTCAATGGAATGGAAGGTTTGAGCTCCAGGCATATGATGGCACCACCTACACTCCCACTTACCTGTGGGGTGTCATGTGTGGGTCTGACAAAGAATTTGCTCCATGCCTGGAAGCAGGAGCCTTCAAAGAGCTGAAGATGTGCTTAATTAGGCTTGGCACCAGCAGAAACAGTCCATTGTATTTCTCATCAAACTGCCAACAGTTTAATGCCAAGAGTCTGTTAACCTCTCTGCTTCAGTTCTGCATTGATTTAATTTCATTTGTTGATGAAACAATGACTGATTTTCCCACATCTATATCCGTGGGCCTTGGGAACTGAGGGTGGGAGGGGTCTGCCATGGTGTCAGTCCATACCCAGGAGGGAACGGGGACAACGGTCATTTGCTGCACATTTAATGTGGGAGTGCGAGTCTCTGTGGGGACCTGAATGTTGGTGACGCAACATTAGTCAATCTCATGTCCTCCACAGACGCATATTTGACTTGTTTTCTTGGTAACTAATGAACTTCTGGCAGTGTTACATTCCCAGAAATTTCCTCTTTCAAACTAAATACCCTGACTTCTTATCATCAAATGAAATTTTACTCTGTCACCAAACCATGCTAGTGTGTGCGTGCGCCTGTGTGTGCGTGCGCGTGTTGTTTTTGCATGTGTGCCTGTATATGTGTGTTTTGTTTGTGCCTGTGTGTGTGTGTGTGTGTGTATGCGCTGTTTGTATTTGTGCCTGTTTGTGTGTGTATGTGCAGGCTTGTAAGCATTTGTGCATGTTTGTGCCTGTGTATATGCACTGTTTGTGTTTGTGCATTTGTGTGTGTTGTTTGTATGTTTGTGCCTTGGTGTGGGTGTGAGTGTGTTTGTATGTGTGTGCCTTTGTGTGGGTGTGTTTGTGTGTTGTTTGTATGTGTGTGCCTTTGTGTGTGTCTCTGTGTGTGTGACTATGCCGTGTTCAGTGTCTGATCTGTATTTTCTAAGAACAGGGATAAGATTATTGCTTCACATGTAAGGAAACTGTGGTCATGAATCCAGTGCATTTAACTCACTCCAATGGGCAGTACTCAAGCACAGATATCTTGGGCTGAATGGCCTCCCCCTGCACTGTGCTGTTCTGAGAGGTGAAAGATCCTGACGTGTTTTCAACACAAACAGTGTCTACAGTTTCCAGGGCAGTGCACCTTACACCTTGCCTTCTCTCTGCCTTTGCTATCACTGTGACTAAGTCTCAGTTGCTGCCTGCAGCCCCTTCACAGAACACACAACACCCCTTTATTCCCCGTTCCAACATCATTCCTTTCACTGAGAACTTTCCGACAAACATATGGTTTATGGCAATCATCCTGTCGCATCAGTTTAACTCTGCACCAAGGAACTAAAAAAACATTTGGTTGAGATTCTTTTTAAAGTGTTAATTGTAGTTACTTGTGAACAATTATGACATTTTGCTAATTTTAAGAGTCTTAAGGCTGGTGAGGAAATTGTATTTAACAGTGGAATGCATGGTAAATGGGGTATGGGGCCAGCTGTTTAAATAGCAGTTTGCTTTGGATACCACTGCTGCCTCTGGGTTACAGGGTTGTGGATTCAAAACACATCTCCGACCTAACCTCATGGTTAAAGCTGCATTTCAGTGTAATACCCAATGAGTCCAACATTATCACCAGTGCCAACCTTAAGATGAAATGTCGAACCGAGCTGCTGCCTGCTAATTAACAATCCCATTGACCATAGGTCCATGAGAATTAGGCCATTCAGCCCATCGAATCTGCCCCACTATTCAATCATGGCTGATTTTTTTCTTCCCCATTCTCTCGCCTTCTGCCCGTAACCTTAACCCCCCTTACCAATCAAGAACCTATCAGTGTCTGCCTTAAATACACCCAATGACTTGGCCTCCACAGCCATCTGTGGCAACGAATTCCACAGATTCACCACCGTCTGGCAGAAGAAATTCCTCCTCATCTCAGTTCTAAAGGGACATCCCTTTATTCTGAGGCTGTGCCCTCTGGTCCTGGACTCTCCCATTGATGGAAACATCCTCTCCATGTCCACTCTATCCAGGCCTTTCAGTATTCAGTAGGTTTCAATGAGATCCCCCCTCATCCTTCTGAACCCCATGGAATACAGGCACAGACACATCAAACACTCCTCATACGTCAAGATAAGACACAGGGAGAATGTACAAACTCCTTACAGACGGTGGCCTAAACTGAACCTAGTTCACCTTTCAATCCTGGGATCATTCTTGTGAACCTCCTCTGGACCCTCTCCAGGGCCGGCACATCCTTCCTTAGATATGGGGCCTACAACTGTTCACAATATTCCAAATGTGGTCTGACCAATGCCTTCTAAAGCCTCAGCATTACATCCTTGCTTTTAAATTCTAGTCCTCTCAAAATGAATGCTCACATTGCATTTGCCTTCCTTACTACCGACTCAACCTGAAAGTTAAGTTAACCTTACTCTGCTTTTATAACGATGCATAATTGTTCTTTAAGTAATTAAAACTAACATTCGGTGCTGAGTTCTAAGCCTCTTTGCAATGGGGAATCGAATTTTGCACTCCTGTGCCAGTCAGATCCGACATTAGTTTGGAGACCCTGTTCACTTTCTCAATGTGAGGATTAAGGAGGATAAAGTGAGTCGTTATATACTTGCTTTACACCATTTTAACGTTTTTTAGTTATTAATTAATGTTTCGGTATGGTTTAATTAATGTTATTTATTTATTCAACACTATTTAGACGTTTTTATAATTATTTCCAGCAACTTTAACAGTTTCTGAATGTCTCTGACTGTCAGAAGCAGTTTAAGTTCAAGTTTACTGTCAGGGGCATATAGACCCAGCGTATAAATGCCATGAAAATGAGTTTTTTGCAGCAGCAGCTCAGTACGTTACACACATGACACCCATAAATTAACATAAACATATTAACATAACTTATATTTCTTCATTATCCTTCATTATAGGAAGGATGTGGAGCCATTGGAGAGGGTGCAGAGGAGATTTGCCAGGATGCTGCCTGGATTAGAGAGTATGGATTATGAGGAGAGACTAAGGGAGCTAGGGCTTTACTCATTGGAGAGAAGGAGGATGAGGGGAAACATGATAGAGGTGTACAAAATATTAAGAGGAATAGATAGAGCGGACAGCCAGCGTCTCTTTCCCAGGGCACCAATGCTCAATACAAGAGGACATGGCTTTAAAGTAATGGGTGGGAAGTTCAAGGGAGATATCAGAGGGAGGTTTTTTTACCCAGAGTGGTTGGGGCGTGGAATGTGCTGCCTGGGGTAGTGGTGGAGGCAGGTACATTGGTCAAATTCAAGAGATTGCTAGATAAGCACATGGAGGAATTTAAAATAGAGGGATATGTGGGAGGAAGGGGTTAGATAGTCTTAGGTGAGGTTTAAAGGTCAGCACAACATGGTGGGCCGAAGGGCCTGTATTGTGCTGTACTGTTCTATGAGTCTATGATATCCTTTGACAGGAGGTGAGACTTTGCCCCCAGAATTGCCTCCTGTCATATTGTCTGGGTGCTCCTGGATGGAGCATCTACAGGGCATCAGGTGAGGCCCAGTCATTACTGAGGCCTCAGTGCCCAGCTCTCCAGCGTGAAGAGGCAGCTTGTACAACCTTCCTTGCCCAGCCCCAGTGTGTACGGGTGGGCAGCAAGTCAGGAGGGGATAGAATCCAACTTCTCTCATCATTGTAGACAAGAAAGGCTCAAGGTACTGTCTGGGCAATGCTCAGACTTTGGGTCAACTAACTGTGGTAAAGTGTCACCAAAACACTGTTCATCAGATTATAGTTGTTGTGGTTTATTGCTGGTTCTGCTCTCCAAATTCCTGGGGTGAAGTGGTTTGAGGTATCTCACTGGGGTGAGAAGGCATTGGTAATTCTCCAACAGCAAGACTGACTCACTAATTTGATCACATGTTTAGTTTGTGACATAGATATATAAAATTGAAAAAGACTGCAGACGAGTGAAGTTCAGAGGGATAAAATTGGTAAATTGGTTTATTATTGTCACAATGAAAAACTTTGTTTCGCATGTCATTCATACAGACCATTTCATTACACGGTGCATTGAGGTAGTACAAGGTAAAACAACACAGAATGCAGAATAAAGTGTTACAGTACAGAGAAAGTGCAAAAGTGCAGTGCAGGCAGACAATAAGGTGCAAGGCCATAGCAAGGTATATTGTGAGGTCAAGAGTCCACCTTATCGTATTGGGGAACCATTCAATAGTCTTATAACAACGGGATAGAAGCTGTCCTTGAGCCTGGTGGTACGTGCTTTCAGGCTTTTGTATCTTCTGCCCAATGGGAGGGGGGAGAAGAGAGAATGTCCTGGGTGGGTGGGGTCTTTGATTATGTTGGCTGCTTTACCGAGGCAGCGAGAAGTGTAGACAGAGTCCATGCAGGGGATCTAGGTGTCCTTGTGCATGACTCACAAGTCATGAGAAGAAGAGAAGTATAGCAAGTAGTCAAGAAGGCACATTGGCTTTTATAGTGACTTTAGAAATAAGGAAGTGTTGTTCCTGTTGTACAGGGTGTTGGTGAGGCCACACCTGGAGTCCTGTGAGTAGTTTTGGTCCCCTTATCTAAGAAAGAAAATTGTCAAGGCAAATATGATGGAGGCATTTAAGAGGCTCTTAGATAGGCACATGGATGTGCAGAGAATGGAGGGAGATGGACCTTGTGTCGACAGACGGGGTTAGTTTAGTTAGGCGTTTCATTAGTAGTTTCATTAGTTCAGCATAACATCGTGGGCCAAAGGGCCTGTTCCTGTGCTGTACTGTTCTATGTAATATTGGGGACAGTCCGACGGAGGTTCACCAGGGTAATTCCTGGGATGAGAGGGTTGTCCTTTCAAGGGAGGCCATTCAGTTGGGGTCTGTGTTCCTTGGGGTTTAGAAGAATGAAAGATAACTATAAGATCCTAAGGGGGCAACAGGGTAGATATTGAAATGTTTTTAAATGTGGTGGAAGCTGGATCATTAGAAGTATGTAAACTGGAGGTCGATAAATTCTTGAAAGATCAGGGGATTGAGGGCTCTGGGGATCTAGAACAGGAATGGATGAGGCCCGAGATAGATCAGCCATGTTTGTATTGAAGGAGGAACAGGCTTGAGGTGCCGAGTGGCGGCCTCCTGTTCCTGTGTTCTTGTGTCCCACATTGCAGCTCTTGTTTCTGGAGTGCATTCCAATTAAGCCGCCGCTAGGGTGACTGTCAGTCTTCCAGCTCTCCTTATGGTCACTGGGGATGAGGATTCAGGCTCTGGTAGCACCGTGTATTGTAGCAGCATTTCTCCTCCCATTACTTCTCATGCCCATATCCACCAATCACCAGGAAATGTTGAGTGAAATTCCACCTATAAGGCAGTGCTGATCTTTTCCTATCCAAGGTGTATGAACCCCATTATCACATTACTTCAGGAAAATCACGACGTGCTTGAACTTTTCCGCAAACAGCTCAGACATTTCATGAAGTGACCTCTGACAATCTACAGCATCTGTCACTGTGCCACAGTTTTGTCAGCGCTGTGGCAGTACATTAATAATCCAAAGCTCAGACTAAAAATGTAATGGCTCATCGTACAAAGCAGGTATGTACTGAGCAGCTGGGTTGATTTCAGAATTAAATGAATTTAACTTCTAGAATTTCTAACTTTCTTAGACATTTGGCTGCGTCTGTTGCCTTTGATATTCTGAGCTTCTCGCTCTCCTTTTCTCGGTCACTCTTTCCTTGCCGTTTTTTCTGCTTACAGAGATCTGTCCAACCCCTGCATACTATCCAGGCTCTTCATAACCTTATACCCCTCTGTCTACACTTCTCACTGCCTTGGTAAAGCAGCCAGCATAATCAAAGACCCCACCCACCCTGGACATTCTCTCTTCTCTCCCCTCCCATTGGGCAGAAGATACAAAATCCTGAAAGGATGTACAACCAGGCTCAAGGACAGTTTCTATCCCGCTGTTATAAGACTATTGAACGGTTCCCTAGTACAATAAGATGGACTCTTGACCTCACAATCTACCTCATTTTGGCCTTACACCTTATTGTCTGCCTGCACTGCATTTTCTCTGTAACTGGAACACTTCATTCTGCATTCTGTTATTGTTTTACCCTGTACTACCTCAATGCACCGATGTGATGAATTGATCTGTACGATCAGTATGCAAGACAAGTTTTTCACTGTACCTCAGTACAAGTGACAAGAATAAACCAATTTAACAGTTCAGTCTTCCCTGACCACCTCTGTTCAGGGAGAACTCTAGCTGAACTGATATTTCCTCCACAGCGACAATCTTCCAGTCCTGGCAACATGCTGATAAATCGCCTCTGCACCCAGCCCCGAGCTTTCACACCTTTGCTGTATTGTAGGAAGAACGGTACCAGTAAGCAAGCTGTGGTTTACAACCAGTGTGGTAAACCATTCCAGCGTAACCTCCCTGCTCTGATATTTTATGCCTTAACTAATAAAGGAAAGCCTCTAGAACACTGTTTAAATCATCCCACGCTGGGGCTGGTGTCCCATTCCAGCCTGCTCCTGCCCTTCCTTAACATGACCCTCTGTTCCCTTCTCTCTCTAAGTTTGTCCAGCCTCCCCTTTAGTGCACTTCCGTTCACTCGGGCAATCCCTTGGGTTGAGGACAACTTGCTCCCAGTCCAGTTTTGTGGGTTCTGAGGAGCAATGAGGAATGGCAGACCCACAGCTGAGGGTGACAGTGGTTGGCGGGGTTGGGAGGAGGTGGGTTGTGAGTTGTTCTGCCAGATCTCTGTGTGCTCCTGACACAGGCACTGTAGTGTAGCAGTTAGTGCAACGCTATTACAGCGCCAGCAACCTGGGTTCAATTCAGGCCACTGTCTGTAAGGAGTTGGTACGTTCTCCCTGTGTCTGCGTGGGTTTCCTCTGGGTGCTCTGGTTTCCTCCTACGTTCCAAAGATGTACGGGTTAGGAAGATGTGGGCATACTATGTTGGTGCCAGAAGCGTGGCGACACTTGCGGGCTGCCCCCAAAACACTCTACGCAAAAGTTACATTTCACTGTGTGTTTCGATGTACATGTGACTAATGAAGATATCTTATCTTATCAGACAGGCCATCAATATTATCCCAAAGGATCCTTCTCAGATTGGTCATGGGCTAGAGACTCCTCTTGAAGGCGTCTTGGAACGCGTCTTGGAACACATCCTTGAATCTTTTCCTCTGTCCACTGGTAATCTTTTGCCATGGCAGAGCTTGGAATAGACTGTCTGTTTCAGGAGTTTGGAGTCGGGCAAGTAAGTGCTGTGACCTGAAGACCGCAGGCAGCTGAGTGCGATGTGCCCTTAGTGCTGGGCGTGTTGGCGGGCAGAGGGCACTGACTTGCTCCACTTCTTCTTCCAGTCAATTTGTAGGGTTTTGCAAAGAAAGTGCTGGTGGTTTGATGGTATTTTTC
The DNA here is from genome assembly GCF_009764475.1 of Pristis pectinata. Taxonomy (NCBI): domain Eukaryota; kingdom Metazoa; phylum Chordata; class Chondrichthyes; order Rhinopristiformes; family Pristidae; genus Pristis; species Pristis pectinata. The sequence goes on along the minus strand of NC_067423.1, from coordinate 1,810,103 downwards.
CAGTGCTTTGAGATATCTGCTGAAGGTAATCTAGGTCTCAGAAACATATAGGAGGGCAGGGGTCAATGCATATCTACTCTTTGCCTCAACTCCTCTCTGCCGGAGTGAGTTCCACATTCTTATCGCTCCTTGGGAACATAAGTTCCTTCTGTGTGAGCTCTTGGAGACCGTCTTCTACTGATGGCCTTAAGCTCTGTTTTTCCTCATGAGTGAAAGTGCTCACTGCACCTGCTCTATCAAAATGGTTCATCGTTCTAAAGACCGTTGAGGTGACCCTTTTTTTAAGAGAAGAGAGGTGTATGGAAACCAGAGGAATAGTTTGTCCTGAGCTCCCGTTGTCAGCCATGCTATCTTGGCAGGGGAAATGGGGGATTGTTTGCTATTCTTATCCTCCAGGAGAGAAGTAGTTACCTGGCTGAATCATTGAGGCAGGAGTGGTTGTTCAATGCAGCATTGCCCACTTTGTGTCAATATGTTAGTGTAGAGAAAGATGTGATTTAACAAATTGTGTGACTCTCCTCAAGTTCAAGTTGCTCTTTCCCTTTGTACATTGTAACTTCATGCCTTGTGGTGAAAAGCAGCGGTGGTGTGTTACGATGAAAGAGATAAAGGGATATCCTATCTCAGCACCGAGTTCCAACAGACACAACCATTTCTCAGATACTTCTCTTGCACATTCTTCTGGTCCACCTTTGACAGTTGAAGTTTCTCCCAGATTATTTTGCTTTTAATGCTCAAGAGTTAGTGCTCTGCCAACTCTGATCTTTAGTTACCCATTTCTGTCCTCACTTCACTCTCTGGCTCCAACCCCGTCCAATACCTTTGGACCGTTGGTTCACCCTCCCTCTGTACAAACGTTTGGCCACTCCTGTGAACCATCTCTTCCTTTAGCCCAGTGTCGATTTATCGCTGTGAATTGCTGTGGGATATTCCGATACATAAACAGTTTGTATAATAATCGGCACGTGATGTTTGATTTTTGCGGAACTGAAGATCGCTGATTGAGAATGTGATTGTACGTAGCAAGAGTGGGCAGAAGATTGTGTGGGAGGAGCCATCTCACCTCCGTCTGCGCCACTTCAAAAGTTAGGCTGCAGGTTCCTGGAGCAAAAACATGCAACATTTTTACAGAACTAACAAAGGAGCTAAAAATCATTTGCTTCCTTCGAACCTTTCTTTTGCTGGTAACACGATCTTTCAATGTCTCTGCTACTGATCATTCTGACACTGGGAATCAAAACTTCGATTAAACCATATCCATGTTATAAAGTAGTGAGCTATAGTAAGGATCAGTAAAACTCTGGTAACACACCACCATTGGGACTTTTGAGGTGTCAGCCGAGCAGACTTTCTGGACTACTGGATATTAATTCCTTTTGTTTCATTTTTAAAAAATGTCACACAGTAGTAATCATGCATCTTCCAGTCAATCCAGTGGCTTTAGAGGGAACAGGAAATAGACAAACACTTGGGATCCCGGATCTAGCCACAAACCTTTCCATTCTTGACCCCTGGTCTTCCCGACCCCAATCCCAGGTCCAGTGGAAGCCCCTGAGCATAGTCCGGATCCTGACCCGGGCACACTGCAGACCTCTGGCCTCTCATGGCACATCCACACACGCTCTGATCCCCAGCTCACATTCCAGAGTAACAAATGAGCCGGATACCGGACCATCAGAAATTTTGTACAATTGGATGCCGGATTATCGGAACTTTGCTGCATTTTTTACATTTCCATCATCTTATTATTTTACTGTCCACAGAATAGCATGCCAGGCTTTCCTGCAGTGGGTCGAACATCTGAGAGCTAATGATACCTTTCTCACCAAAGCTTCTCTTTCCTCCTGAGTCTAGATTACCTGTTCTTTTGGGTCAAGTGATAACTCTGACTTAACTACTGATCCTGATTTAACCAGGGTTTGGCTTAATAGCGGCCTTTTAATGGAATCGAGGGATACTGGGTGAAGCAGGAAATTGGTACTGAGGTAAAAGGTGTTCTCCTTGAATGGCTGAACAGGCACCAGGGGCCAAGACATGAAAGCCCAAACAGAATAATTTCAATGATGCTCTTTAGGGAAGGAAACCTACCGCCCTGTAAATTTGACTGGACTGTGACTCCCGTCCCACACCAGAAGGGGTGACATTCAATTGACTTCTCAACAGCCAAGTCCCTGGGCAAGGCAACTGAGGATGGACCATAAGTACATTTTATAAAACCAACTTAATCTCTGTGATGACGTGACCTCACTCAACCTCTGATACACCCTCTCGGTTCCATCTTCCTCCTCAACACTTGCACTATTTTTTCTCTATTATTGATGATGGGAACTGTCTGAGTATCTCACTGTCTGTCACATTCCCAGATGTCTTTTGATCTCTCCACACTGAGATCTGCTCTCGCCTCCCGCAGCATTGAGAGGAAAGTTTAGAAACCCCTTCACCTCCAGTTGTAAAGCTGACAGGATGCATTACCACCTGTTGAGCACTCTCAATCCTGGTCCATTCTGTGGCTGGAAAGAGGTAACCTCACCAAGTCTGTCAATTCAATCTTCACGGAGCACTGCTGAACAGAACTTTTATAATATTCAGTTAAATTAGTTTTCTGCTCAAAGGAAGTGGTGGAAATATTTTGGTTTTGCCTTTTCAAGAGATGATAACAAAATGGATGCAGATGTGAAGTGTCTGAAAAGACATTTGGACAGGTACTGGATAGGAAGGGTTTAGAGGGATATGGGCCCAACACAGGCAAATGGGACGAGCTCAGGTGGGCACCTTGGCATGCATGGACCAGTTGGGTCATGGATGACTCCATGACTCAATGAAGCCTTCATGGTGAACCTATCCCATTAATTGTGGAGATCAGCTCCACTCCTGCAGGAACTTTGATGGAGGTGAGGTGCGACATTGCAGCAAGAAGGATTGAGGAGAGTGTCCAGGTGAAGGTGTAACCTTGCTTGACTCTGATCTTCACCTGTGGTTGTTGGCTACATTGGGTTGGCCATGTCGTTCACATGCCCAACAGCAGATTCCCGAAACAAACACCCTGTTCTGAGCTTTGTCGTGGGTGGAGATTACAGAGTACAGAGAAAAACATGCAAGGATGTGCACCAAGTTTCCTTGAAGAAGTACAACATCCCCACTAACTCTGGGAATCTCTGGCTCATGACCAGTGGAGGAGGAGCATTCGGGACAGAACTGAGCACCTTCAGCCCATGCATCGGGAGCACACGGGGACCTTGTGTACACGGTAGAAGGAGTGCACCTCCTCACAAGTCCCACCTGCCAACTCCTGTCCCTTCTGTGGGAGGACCTGTGGTTCCCACACAGGCCTCACCAACCACCTCAGAACCCACAAAACCACAGCCCTCAAACCCGAGGGACTGCCTGAGAGGAAGATGAGGAAGGAGGTGATCGTCCACTCCTTCATCGCTGGAACTCTAACCCTTCACGTACCGATTCCCTCGAGCTGGCACTTTGACAGCAATCCTCAAAACTTACTTCATTCTTAACTTTTTCTGCTGTTTATTTCAAAACTTTCCAGCAACAAAGATTCCTTTATGAAAGTTGAGTCTCAGCAGTTCAAAAGGTGAATGTTTTTTTTTGTGATTACCTATTCTCAGTTTGCCAAAATAACTATTGAAACTCAGAGCAAAAAGCTACGAGTGCATTCCAAACTTATTTCCATCCTTTAAGCCTTGCCAATATAATTGCATGTTTTGAGTTGCTGACAGTTCATGCAGGAGCGACTGAAACACGGCATGTAGCAGATTCTCTGAGGCAGTGCTGGTACGTTGTCAAGTCAACTCTAGACTTTGTGTGATCAAGGCAGCTCTGAAGCAGTGGTGAAAGGTTCACAGAATACTTTGCACACATCGGCAAAGGAAAGTTGTGAACTTGCTGATAACCACCACGCAATTCGATTTGTAGGCAGAGTGAGATAAGGGAATTTGGAACATGAGCAGAAGGTGGTCCATCAACCCTTCGTACCTGCTCTGCAATTAAGGTTATGGCTGATCTTTCACCTCAGTGTCTCTTTCCTGCACTAACCCCATGTACTTTAATTCCCTCAACATCTAAAAATCGATCAACCTTTGTGTTGAATGTGCCCAACAACTGCATCTTCACAGCACTCAGGTACAGAATTCCAAAAATGTACCACCGTCTGGGTGAAGAGACTGCTTTCCCTCTTGGTTCTGCACGGCCGACCCTCGGCCACAGAAGCATTAGCTCCACATCTACACTCTCAAGCCCTGTGAGAATTTTGGAGCTTCCACTGGTTGTGAGTTTAAATGAGATCACCTGTAACTAAAGAGAGTACAGGGCTAGTCTGCCTAAGTTCTCCTCGTCTGACAAACCAACCATACTTGTGATAGAGGGAGTGTTGCGAAGATTCACCAGTCGATAACTAAGCCCAGTGCTAATTAACCTGGTGAATCTCCTCTACAGTCCCACCGTCACAAGTACATCCTTCCTTAGGTAAGGAGAGCAGACCTGTAGACAGTAGATAAGATAGCTCTTTATTGGTCACATGTACATCGAAACACACACAAATCCCACCATAGCAGCTGTGGAAACTTAATTCAGGGTTGTTGTAAAAACCTATCTAGTTAATTAATATTCTTTGGGGTAGTAAGTGTACATTCTTCATCTGGTCAGGTCCACATGTGACTCCACACCCAACAATGTGGTTGACACTGAAACAATCTATGGAACAACTGCAGATGGTAACTTGGTTTATTGTTGTCGCATGTACCGAGGTCCAGTGAAAAACTTTGTTTTGCATGCCATCCATACAGTTCATTTCATTACAACAGTGCATTGAAGTAGTACAAGGTAAAACAATAACAGAATGCGGAATATAATGTTACAGCTACAGAGGAAGTGCAGTGCAGGCAGACAATAAGGTGCAAGGCAATAATGAGGTGGATTGTGAAGTCAAGAGTCCATCCCTTTTGTACTAGGGAACCATTCAATAGTCTTATAATAGTGGGATAGAAGCTGTCCTTGAACCTGGTGGTACGTGCTTTCAGGCTTTTGAACAGAAAACCAGATTTGGCAGAGTTGATAACTTGGTTGTCTACATTCTATGAACAAGTAACAACGGCATGTAAAAATACTGAATGGGGAGAGAGAGAAACACTTCTGAATGGTTCCTCCTTTTACTTACACTGTAAACAGTGAAAGAACAGTTCCTCAGTGGAAAAACATTAAACCTGTCGCCAGCTCAAATGTATATTTGGGCTTGAATAAATTGCACACCAGATGGCTGCAAGTCCAACACTGAAGTATACCTGCTGAGATGAAATTCCGCTTTTAATGAGAGAAAGGAGAATGCCTGATTTCCCTGTAATTAACAACTTGTCAACAAAGTCACAGTCACAGATATTAAACCTTTTAATTCTGCATGCTCTTGTGAGTTTGTGGGTAGGTCATTAATTCCAGAGGAAAACAAACATTTTCCTCACCTTTGTGGATAATCAATTTAATATGAGATCCCTTTTAGTTAGCAAGTTTAATTCAAGTTTTAGGAGAAGTTAGCTGGGACTATGCAGTATTGAGAACTTGCCTTTACTCCAGGAAAGATCAGCTGTTTTGAGTTTGACTGACTGACCGACTGACATCTTGACAGTGAAGAGCCAGTAATGCTGGGATGTTGTAAACCGATTTGTAACAAGGTTAAGAAGCAGAAGATTTAATGTACACTGCCACCAGGGAGGAAAATCAGTGCTAATGCCCACTGACATGTCACTAAATCTGATATAACAAGACACCTTGCTCATGTGTGTGGTTTCTATAATATATTGGTTTGTGACAACACATCATATTGTTGCAGTTTTATGGGTGTTGTGTTGAAGTGTTTACTCTTGGATTGGATGAACCCATCCCACTTGGCAATAACACTCTGGAATAATGAGGCAATCTGTCAGCCTTTCAAAGATGAATACAGGGTGAATCAACCATTATGTAAATGTTTACCATCCCAGACTGTATGATTAAATAGACGGTTGAACGCAAGCCTCTTGTTACATACCTGCAATTGAACCCATCCCAAATTAGAGTCAAAGAGTCATCTATCACGGAAACAGGCCCTTCGGCCCAACTGCTCCATGCTGACCAAGATTCCCATCAAGGCTGGTCCCATTTGCCTGTGTTTGGCTCATATCCCTCTAATCCTTTCCTATCCAGGTACCTGTCCAAGTGCCTTTGATATGTTGTTAATGTACCTGCCTTAGCCACTTCCTCTGGCAGTTCATTCCATACATGGACCACCCTCTGCGTGAAAAATAAATTATTTATATGTCAGGCACCTGGTCATTAATAAGACACAATTCTGAAGATTTAAAGGTTTCCTGGAGAGAATTGGACACTAGTTTAGCCTTGTCACGTTAGGTATCATGGCTGGAACGGTCAACAGAAGTAATTTTCAGGACAATTTAAAACTTCAGTAGAGAAAGGACATTGCAGTTTAGAGGTTCTTCTAGCAATCATGAATGAGGATTGTTCAATATCTATGTCACCAGCTGTAACAGCAGCAAACAGACAGGCTGCAGGACTGGTTAACAACCACCGCATTGACATATAACCTGTGCTGCCACAGAGGAGTTTCTTACTCTGGTAATTTCAGCAGATCTCAGATACGGAAAGCACTGTTACTCTGAAAACCTATTCTGCTGAGCTTACAGGCGTTAGGCGATGGAATGCATGGTTTAACAGAATAAACAGATGGTACAGAAGCCTATCATTGCAGTAACCTACAACAGGCCAATGTGAGTGGGGAAGGTCAGCCTGAGATAACTCAAGCTGGGTTGGAAGAATGTTTCCAGCACTGACATTTTAAAGTTGTACCTTGTCAGACTGTTGGGAAAGTATAATGATATTTTTGAAGGCAACGTCGCCAGTGTAACCAGGTACAATGGGTCATCGACCAGATGCAGAGGCACTCTATTGCAAGCTGGGCCAGTGTTGTTTGTGCTAAGGCATCGAATTGAGGTGGACCAGGACAAGCAAGAGGTGGTGTGTTTGTGCAAGCTAACTGGGTGGGAGCATCAATCCAATGGTAGTGTGTCCAAGGCAAACCAAATTGTGCTGCTGTGTGGAGACTACACTATCACAGATAAGCCAAAAATGATCAACACTATTTGGTGTTCACTCACATGACTTGCACATGGAATTTACAGAATAAAACTGGAAAAATTGCAGGAAAGATTTACTAGGATGTTCCCTGGATTTGGGGGCCTGAGTTACAAGGAGAGGCTGTGTAGACTAGGACTTTATTCTCCAGAATTTAGGAGATTGGGGAGCGGGAGGGGTAACCTGACAGAGGGAAAAATACTGTGTGCTTTCACCTTGTCATGGGGGGCATAGACAGGGTGAAAGCACACAGTATTTTTCCCAGGGAGGGGGTGCTAAAAACAAGAGGGCATAGTTTTAAGATCAGAGAGGAGAGGTTTAAGGGGCATCAGGGGCTTCTTTTTCACACAAAGGGTGGTGCGTATTTGGAATAAGTGGTTGAGGCGGGCACATTAGCAACCTTTAAAAGCCACCTAGATAAGTCCATGGATAGGAGAGGTTTACAGGGCTGTGGGCCAAACATGGGCAGATGGGACTGGCTGGCTGGGCAACATAATCAGCATGGACGAGTTGGGCCGAAGGGCTTGTTTCCATGCTGTATAAATCTATGACTCTATGACTCTGTAACTGAACATCAACAAAGATAGACAGGAGTAACTGACCACCAGTGCACATAAGGGATGTAACTACTGTGCTTGGAGGAGACATTCAGATTAAGCAGACAGGCCAAGAGATTTACTGCAGTGAATGAAGAATAAATTTGTTCAAAGCAATTTTTGAAAATAGAAAATGATTAAATATTGAGCATAAAGAATAATCGGGTCTCAGTTGAGAGTGAATAGATTTTAAAAGTGTATGGCATTTGAATTTAGGAAAATCAAAAGCTGCAGACGCTGGAAATCAGAAGTGACAAAGGTTTTCAGACCCAAAACATGAACTGTTTCTCTTCCCACTGATGCTGCCTGGCCCATTGAGTGTTTCCAGAATTTTCTGTTTTTATTTGTCTTTGGGCTTTGATTTACATGAAGTAACCATCTGGTCCTTAACTGTCCACCACCCCTGAGGTGTTGCTCCCAGGGTCCACGTTGAACAACCAACCCTGGATGTCAAACAAGTAACCTGCTGGGTCATTTCAGAGGGCAGTCAGGTGTCAGCCCCATTGGTCTAGGTCTGGAGTCTCCAGTAAGGACTGCAGATTTCCTTCCCTGAAGGACAATCGTGAACCAGGTGGATCTTTAATGGGAATCTGCTGGTTTCAGGGTGGCCATTATGGAGATGATTTTTATATTCCAAAACTATTTATTTATCTGAATTTAAATTCCCCATCTACCATGATGGGGTTTGAACTCATCTCTCTGGATTAACAGACCAGGCTCATCTTCTGGTCAGTTATCCACTCTTCTTCTCAGCCCCATGGTAGGATGACTCATCCCTGATTAAGAAGCTAGTCCCAGTCATGGTGATCACAAAACTGCTAATTGTTCTGAAAATTCCTTCACGGAAGGAATCCAACGCCTTTCTCTGACCTGGCCGACAGGTGACTTCAGGCTCAATACAATGTGCCTGAGCTGCCCTCTGAGGTGGCCAAAGAACCCTCTTATTTAGGGGCAGTTCAGGTTGGGCAATAAATGCGAACCTTGATGGAAACTTCCACATCCTGTTAACAAATAAAGAGAAACAGCAATTCCAGGAAATACAGGATCTCTGCGCCACCAGGAGACAAATGTTTAATCATATGTGTTGGGACCTGATTTTGGAAGAAGCCTGCTTTTGTCTGCCCCCAGAGGTGGTCAAAGATTGAAAAGTTCCATGAACGTTCTCAGTTGTGTTAGCAAGTCAACAAAGCAGCTCTGGGTCTGTGGGACTGACGACCAATTAACAAACCTCACGCAGGTGTTATTTCAGGCTTTCTGCTTTGTTGGAATAAAATGAGATTTTTCTGTGTGCCTTTGTAGAACATTTGATGAGTGGTTTGCAGCTTTCCATTGGTTTTGAAGCCCTTGGCCAACATTGCAAACAAATATTTGCTCACTGATTAGCTTTTAGTTCTTCACTTAACTCTAAACTTCCAGCCTGTTGACACTTGTTCAAATGTTTCACTTCAACACCTCCCGTGAATGCTACTGACAATAATTATCCTGCAGTCCTCAAAACATGTCACAGGTAGAAGGAAGTGGCAGTGAGAGCTGTTTCAGAAGAAGCAAGCGGGAACTACTGCAGGGATGTCCCGTGCCTGAGTTAATTGATCTCCAACCACAACCAATATCCACCTTTGTGCTCGCCGTGATTCCAGCCAGCAGAGTGCTCCAGGAAGCCAAGGAAACTGATTCAGGAGGAGGCCATTCAGCCCCTCAGGCCTCTTCTGTCATGTAATTACATCATGGCTGATACTTTGCTGGGCACCACTTTCCTGCACTAACCCTACACCCCTTGATTCCCTCAGGCGGCTCAGGGCAGAGACTTCCACAGGTCCTCTGGATGAAGAAATTTCTTCTCATCTTAATCGTGAATGACCGACTGGTTATTCTGAGACTGTGGCCCCTGGTTCTGGAGCCCCCACAGCCAGCGGAAGCATCCTTCTCCCCAGTCTACTCGGTCATTTTGTTTGTTGCACTGGGATCTGCAATGTCAGGTTATAGGAGGGCTTCAGGACTGAGGGAGGGGATGCATAATCAAAGACCCCACCCACCCGGGACATTCTCCCTTCTCTCCTCTTCCATCAGGTAGAAGATACAGGAGCCTGAGGGCACGTACCACCAGGCTTAAGGACAGCTTCTACCCCACTCTGATAAGACTATTGAACGGTTCCCTTATACAATGAGATGGACTATGACCTAACGATCTACCTTGTTGTGACCTTGCACCTCATTGCACTGCACTTTCTCTGTAGCTGTGACACTTTACTCTGTACTGTTATTGTTTTTACCTGTACTACATCAATGCACTCTGTACTAACCCAATGTAACTGCACTGTGTAAGGAATTGACCTGTACGATCGGTATGCAAGACAGGATTTTCACTGAAGCTCGGTACAAGTGACAATAATAAACCAATCCCAATACCAATAGGGTGGTGGAGGTGACACAGGAGGGTGCCACCTGCTGGATGTGGAGAGATAGAGAGGTATCCTCAGGGGAGGGCTATGTCCTGTCCTTCTGTCCATCTCTCCTGCAGCACCAGACTGCCCCGCTTGGCCTGACATTGAATTCCCACTCCTTGTCAAACCACTCACCAGTGGAAACGCTGCCTCACAGTGCCAGAGACCTGGGTTCAATCCCAACCTCCGGCACTGTCTGTGTGGAGTTTGCACGTTCTCCCTGTGACTGCGTGGGTTTCCCCCGGGTGCTCCAGTTTCCTCCCATATCCCAAAGATGTGCGGGTCGGTGGGTTAATCGGCCACTGTAAACTGCCCCCAGTGTGTGGGTGAGGGGCAGAATCTGAGGGGAGTTGATGGGGATGTGGGGAGAATGAAATGGGATCAGTGTAAGCGGGTGGTTGATGGTCAGCACAGACTCAGTGGACCGAAGGGCCTGTTCCGTGCTGTCCCTCTCCACAGGTCCTCCCTGGGTGACGGACGCCCGACGTATGGATGTAGGGTGAGTGTTGGGGAGACCGGTGGGATGGACGGGGGTGGATTTGTCAGCTGCAGCAAAGCTGCAGACACCTTCTGGCTGGGAATCAGGCAGAAGTAGAATTATTATCACCGTCTTATGACGTGAAACTTGTTTTGCAGCAACAGTACAGTGGAAAGACATAAAATTACTGTAAATTACAAAATAAATAAATAGTGTGAGGAACAGGGCGTTTCCACATGCCTCCTCCCCCCACCCCACACTCCCTCCGATCCACGACTATCAGGGGCTGGTGTAGCCGCAGAGACTCACTCACTCACTGAGTCAGTGAGACCGGCTGCGGCCGCTCTTCCCCTGCCTGCTTGATCCTCAGTCACTGCTGTTTCTGTGACCCTCTCCCACACACGGTCCTTGTACATTTCCGACTTACAAACACTCTGGGTTATGAGCAGTTCTCGGGAACGGGACCCTGATGTAACCTGGGACTGCCCGTGTGACTGTCCCCTCTCCTTGCTACTCCTGATATGGGCTGTAGCCCAATACAGCTCCCTGGCTGTGTGCTCAGAGAGGTTCCCAAGGACATGTTGCTGGAGCACTTGTGAAACCTTGACAAAGAATGCTGAATTTCAGAGCTCCTCCTGACAGCAGTGGCATCCAGGAGGGCTCCTTTACGTAGTGAGTTCCCCTTTAAGTAGCATGTGCAATCAACAAAGCACCATGTTTGCTCCCAATCAGCTGATCTCTGCCCGGAGAAAGATCACGGTTGTGAAAGGTTTTCAGTGAGTAGCGGATAATTGGTGGTCAGCTGATCAACAGCCCTCAGGACAGCTGTTCCTCTTCTGGATTCGGTAACCTCACTGCGATGGCAAAGCTGTGCTCAGCCCAGGACCTAAGCTGGCTGCCTCCTCCCCATCTAGTGGTGTCTGTCACAAGTGGGTTGTTATCCCGAGACCACATGTTTTGAGAAGTGTAGTGTGTGAACATCCCATTCCTTTCAGGATCACTGCATGGGTCAGTGTTTGATTTGTGCCAAGTTTTGCATCACTGCGATGTTTAAATAAATATAAGATTCAGTGAGACACATGCTCCCTTGGCAAGCATTTGGACAGAGTTCGTTCAGACTCTCTCATTGGGTACCATTCGGTTTTGCCACAGCTGTTAAAAGTCAGGTTTGAATCTAAACAAAACTGAATGCTCCAGGCCTATTTTCCTCAGACTGAACAATTTACTCGCAATGTACCATCCACCAGAGACTTGTAAATAGATTGTATGAAACGCTGCTGTCTCTCTCTGGCACTTGGCATTCCAACCTCTCCTGGGAGACTACACTCTGTGCCAATTAATGGGAAGAAGGCAGTGATTTGCCTGTGTCATTGGCACATTGCTCAGAGAACAGCGTTCTTTAAAAATCAGCATCACTGTTAACTTGCAGTCTCTACCTTGTCCTGACTAACAGTGAGGGGCTCCAACTTTATGTCTGTCTGAATAGGACTGGGGATATTGTAGCCAATAAATGATTCAAGTTATGTCAATAAATTGGTTCACAATCCCAGCTTGGAGGCTAATTACAAATAATTAAATCAGCCTCAAAAGATCAATTATCATTCCTATTTTACATCATTTCAGCTGTTTTATTAACACAAACCCTGCACTATAATGGGGGAGTGGAAGAGGATGGCTTTCACTGTGATGTGGATTGGAGACGGCCACAATTGATTGTTTCATGGTGTAAGGACTTCGCCTTAAACTTAATTAAATGATTCCTTGTGGTTCAGGCTAAGTGTGTTGTTCAGTTGCAAGTTCCTTACTCAGTCACCAAAGGTACAGCAACTGTCATAAAACAATCCAACAACCTGTTTCCCTGCAGACCCAGCATGACCAGGCTTGGCTTCTCCAGACTTTTGACATCTGACTGTCCAGTCAGCAGGCTCCTTACATTGGAGGGAATCTTGACACTCCCTCCCACAGCAGTCCACCCAGGACCGATGTCAAGCCAGGTCACCTGACTCTCAGCAGGTGTAATGAAGTGAGATTGCTCGGCCAAGCCTCCAGGCTTTGATCTGAAGGCTCGTTCAGTATGTGACAAAGGAACTTGAGGCATCTTGGCTACTTATTCAACCCCCCCATTGCTGCAGACAGACTTTGATATTTGCTCCTTTACTTATCTGACCAGGTCCTAAGGTCGAACTCCAGGGAGACTTCGAGCTGAGAATGTGTTGATTGGGAAGTGTAACAAGGCAAGTTGGACACACTGCACTCCTGGGCTGCAGTTCTACGTCCATCAGAGATTGGCTGCACTGCAGTAGGGCAGTGCAGCTTGTGTTCCATCTCTGCGCTGTACCTGGACAAGACCCGTCAGCTCGTGGAGGTGACTATTGAAGTGATGGACCCATCAGTCGCTCCCCACTCCCCACCCACTTATACCCCACCCCAGCCCCCTCCTCCTTAACTAGGGCACTGGGGGCCAATTATTACCCAGAGTGAGATCAATTCACTCAGCTCAGATCCAAACTAACAAGGCCGAGAAATTATTTTTTGCTGTGTTTGATAGTACTGGAGTGCTCAGTCTGAGTCCTAAAGGGAATGTGGAGAAAACAGGTTATGAGGAAAATCAGTGAGATAGTGGGGTTAAGAGCCACAGCTTTGAGTTCAAGAGCTGTGAGGTGACGTTGCAGCTCTATAGAACTCTGGTCAGACCACACTTGCAGTATTGTGTTCAGTTCTGGTCACCTCACTATATGAAGGATGTGGAAGCTTTAAAGGGGGTGAAGAGGAGATTTACCAGGATGTTGCCTGGATTGGAGAGCATGTCTTATGAGGATAGGTTGAGTGAGCTCGGGCTTTTCTCTTTGGAGAGAAGGAGGATGAGAGGTGATTTGATAGAGGTGTACAAGATGATAAGAGGCATAGATCGAGTGGACAGTCGGAGATTTTTTCCCAGGGCGACAATGGCTAACACGAGGGGACATAATTTTAAGGTGATTGGAGGAAGGTATAAGGGGGATGTCAGGGGTAAGTTTTTTACACAGAGAGTGGTGGGTGCATGGAACACACTGCCGGCAGAGGTTGTGGGGCAGATATCTTAGGGACATTTAAGAGACTCTTAGATAGCCACATGAATGATAGAGAAATAAGGGGCTATGTGGGAGGGAAGGGTTGGATAGATCTTGGAGCAGGATAAAATGTCGGCACAACATTGTGGGCCGAAGGACCTGTACTGTGCTGTAGTGTTTTACGTTCTATAATGGGACTGCTCTGTGAGCTGGCATAGACTCAATAGGCTGAATGGCCTCTCTGTCTGTTACATGGAAATATGGTGCAAAATGGGATTACTATAGATGGGCCAATGGCAGGCATTGACGTGGTGGGCTGAAGGGCCTGCTTCTGTGCCGCCTGTCTCCATGACCTGGAGGAATGCTGGCCCACGCCCTTTCTCCATGTCGCACTGCAGCCTTTGCCCAAGCGAAGTGCCCTGCTGGGCCTTTTCAGAGGATTGATCCACGTCCACAACAGCACTGTGGGGCTGGAATCGCTTATTTTAGATTGGATGAGGAGCTGTTTCCTCCCATAAAGGACAAAAGAGAATCAGATGGATTTTTCAACAGGCTGGTGGTTTCCTGAACATTATTGCTGATACTAGCTTTTTATTCCAGATTTATTTAATTAACTGAATTCCAGCTACCATGGTGGGATTTGATCTCCTGCTTCTGCAGCACATGCATTGCTAATCCAGTAATCTAACCTCTGTGCTACTGTTACAGCACCAAACCATGTAACCCTTGTGTACTTGGTAGCCAGCCAGTATTAAATGCGGTGCAATCAGCAAGAGCTAGAAAATCACATCTCAACAAGTGCATCGTACAGATGGATCAGACAGTGCCATACTGAAATTATTTTCTAACAGGTTTTAATTTCTAGTTTCGTCATTTGTTTTCTTTTCTCTTTTATTTTTCACTGGTGAGGAATAACACCTCAGCAACGGACACTAAGGACACCTCTCGCACTACCATGGATTTATCTTTAATTGCATCTTTTTTTTGCACTTGGACCTTGTTTTTGCAGTGTTTTATTCTCTCTCTCTTCACTGTTTTGAATAATATGTGTACCTTATATTCTGTGTGTTGTCTGTGCAGGGCGAGTTTTTTACACAGAGAGTGGTGGGTGCCAGGAATGTGCTGCCAGGGGTGGGGGTGGAGGCAGGTATGATAGAGGTGTTTAAGAATGTTTTAGATAGGTATATAAATACGCAGAGAATGGAGGGATATGGACCATGTGCAGGCAGAAAGGACTAGTTTGTTTAGGCATCATTAATTTAATTCAGCACAACATCGTGGGCTGAAGGGCCTGTTCCTGTGCTGTACCTATGTGCCTGTGATACTGCTGCAAGTATCCTGTACCTCACTGTACTTGTGCACATGACAATAAACTTGACTTGACTTGACTACAAAGTTAAAAGTAATTGAAAAATGTTATTGTAAAATGTTAATTAACACCATGTTTATGTTTTTTTGGGCGGTTGATGCTGAAGATGACAAGGTTTGGCAATATTCTGCCCAGTCAGGTGAAACTGCTGCAAAACCTTGCTCATAGTCTGTGACCTGCTCTTCATTTGTATTCCACAACGCAGTAGAGCAGTGACCCATCTACTGAGATAATCTGAACTGTCCTCATTTCACCACACCCACTGAGACAGGACATTCAGCAGATTTATATGTGTGGTGCTTCGAGTTTCCAGGGTTCATCAGGCTGTGATCTTTTGCTCAAAGTTCACCATAAAAGACCAGATCGAATCGATTGACAGGAAAAGCTTCTATTGGAAGATTCCCACAAACTTGACAAGGCTTTGTATTCCCCAGATGCTTTAATGATGTACTATATTCATTGGTGGAATTTAACAGGCACTATTAAACTGCCCAGGCATTCTTTGCAATGTACTATTAAGTGAAGAATTCAGCCTTTAGTTCTGTTTGGGATTGTGGCCATATCAGGTTACCTGCTGAGTTCCCAAAGGCATTGACAAATAGATAATCAATAGTCGTTGATGTACATTGTCCACCACTTTCTGTCTTCTCAGAATGATGCCCTTATCCTATTGTAAGATAACATGGTATGAAGCCTTCGCTGTGGGAACCAGAGAAGTAATTCTATGGAAACACTGCTGTTGACCAAAGGTCAAAGGAGTTCAGCTAAGGGTTGGGAACAGTCCAGCTCCCAATCTGAATGGTTAGAAAATAACTGAGGTTGTGCTCCAGTTGTCAGAAATCATCTGTCCTGATAAGAAATGTGTCCATCAATCAAAAACATTATTGCATTTGATAAAGGATAATGCAATCGAACCAAGTCACAGAGAATAAGTGTCAGAAATGAGAGGGAATGCATCATCCTTTGAACTGACTTATCTGATCTCTCAATGAGACCTGTAATCATTTAAACCTTGGTGATATCGTGGATGAACACTTAGCACGTTCTTATGAGGTTCTGCTGCAGCTGTAACACCAGTAAATCCATATGGAGGAGCTTCACTTAAATCATGGGAAAGGAACTAGTTGTATGATCTTGGGCCAATCCGTCCACTGACAATGGTGGTGAGATTTTCTGAGTGTTTTACATGGGGTGGCAGAGCAACTTGAAAAGCTGATGTCAGTGAGTTAAAGTGCTGGAATGTGGAAGTGAGATGTGTACAAATCAGAGGTTGGGCTCAGTGCGCTTCAGCTTTTCACTTGTTTCGTCTCCCCTGGTTCTGAGCCTAGACCCAGGGTCTAGGATGAAAGCCTGCCCCTGAGCATCAAGACATCACACCGTACATGTACTGGGCATTGAGGTTACAATCAGATCAGCCACAATCTTATTGAATGGTGGAACAGTCTAGAGAGGCCGAATGGCCAACTCCTAATTCCAATGCATGTGTGTTCCCCTAGTTCTGACTTGCAAATTTCTGAATGTAATCACTCCCCCATTGTCTTTGGATACTTGGGCCATACACTGTAAGCTCTGGAATTCCTTTGCTAATTCTTCTCCCCCCCCCCCACCCCCCCTTCTCCTTTAGCATTTCCCTGATTGATTAATATTCTTATGGCTGGTGATTCCCGGTCTGCTGACCTGTTTGGAAAAGGACAGGAAAAGAATACCCTGTGTAGATACACTGGTGGGCTCACTGGCCATGACACTGTTTGTCAATATCCAAATGGAAACTTGTTTCATTCTGTGCAGCCCCCAGTGCTAACTCTCCCCAGTCACCCCTCCACCCCAAGCCTGCCCCCAGCAACACACACAGTTAAAATCACTGAGGTAAAATGAACAAAAACCTCCAGATGTTAGAAAATACAAAGAGGGTTAATGTTTCAGATCCTGGATGCTGTCCGACCCACTGTGTTTCCAGCACTCTGTTTCAATTTCATGAAATCTTAATGCTTAGGCTCACAATTGATAAGAGTAAAATTCCTTCTGTGATATTTTTGCTGCCTGGCTCCATACTATACCTTGCAATCTTATGAAAAATAAGTAACGGTCTATAGAATTATAGCCTGTCCCCTTGAGAACAATATCTGGAAATTAAACTGCAGAGTTGTGGTAGATGCGATGAACGATTCCAAAGATTGTCTCTCAGTCGACGTACTCAATGAATCATATTCTGGAATGGGATCGACTGTCTGTGTCATGACCCAAAGTGAAATGGTTCCTTCCAATTACTGGTCCTATCGATCAACCTTTCACCTTGAGGTTTCCTGACATTTGCAGTTGTTTCCTTACTAGTGGCGGACTGAGAGAATTGGGAGTGTGAAGATGACCTTGTACAGCAGAGAGGAGAGGCAGGTAAAGCAGAGTTCTCTTCTCAGAGTGGCTGTGGTCTGTGGTGTGAAAAATATCTGTCGACTCAGAGCCTGAAGATTTGTGGTTTGCAGGATCTGTGGTCCCAATCAGAGTGTCTGTGGCCAGAGCATGTTGTACAGAGAGAGTGGGAAACATTAACCAAATAAACAGAGGAGCTGGGCCAAAGGAGGTGTAGGCGTGAGACACAAATTCTGCAGTCTACATTAACTGTTGGAATGTGGAACAGCATTATTCTCAAGTCTGGTTTGTCAGTACTGGAGAAGAGTGACCGAAGAGTACAGGTACATAATTCACTGAAAGTGGCATCACTGGTAGACAGGGTGCTGAAGGTGGCGTTTGGCACGCTGACCTTCATCAGCCAGAGCACTGAGTATAGAAGTTGAGATGTTCTGTTACAGTTGTACAAGGCGTTGGTGAGGCTACGCTTGGAGTATTGGGTTCAGTTTTGGTCACCCCGTTATAGGAAGGATGTCATTAAGCTTGAAAGAGCGCAGAGAAGATTTACAAGAATGTTGCCAGGACTCGAGGTCCTGAGTTATGGGGAGATACTGGGCAGGCTTAGGACTTTATTCCTTGGGGCGTAGGAGTCTGAAGGGTGACCTTATTGAGGTGTATAAAATCATGAGGGGCATAGATAGAATGAATGCACACAGTCTTTTTCTCAGGGTTGGGGAATTAAGAACTAGAAGACATGGGTTTAAGGTGAGAGGGGAAATATTTAAAAGGGACCTGAGGGGCAACTTCTTCACACAGAGGGTGGTGAGTATGTGGAACGAGCTGTGGGAAGAAGTGGTTGAGGCGGGCACAATAACAACTTTTAAAAGACACTTGGACAGGTACATGATAGGAAAGGTTTGGAGGGATATGGATCCAAATGCAGGAAAATGGGACTGGCTTAGGTGGGCACCTTGGCTGGCTGGATGAGTTGGGACGAAGGGCCTGTTTCCCTGCTATATCACTTTGATTCCACCAGTTATTGATTCTTCCATTTTGACCATTTCTATTAAGAATTTCAAGGACACATCCCTGACCTGTCCACATTTGCCCCTGAAGGTTTCAGCAAGTTTAGACACCTGCGTCAACGTGAATGTCCTGCGTTTGTTGGCTGGATTGTGCCAGTGTTTCCCACCAGCTCTGGGGTAGAGTTAGACCCATCTCCCGGATTATCGGCCTGTCTGTGAAGGGAAGTAGAGTCTTTCCATCCACTCTGTCCCGCTCCCTCGGAGCTCCATACACTTCAGTTACCTCCTCCTCCTGTGTTACAAAGAAAGCAACCCCGTCCTAGAGAGTTAATTCTCCAGCACTGGAACCCTGTGCACCTCTCTCGGGCTGTCACACCCTTCTTGTAATGTTTAGATCTGTAAATCATTGTACTTTACAAGTGTACAAAATGTTGCAGATGGCGTATGGTCCGTTGTCACCGTTTTCTGTGTATAGTGACGTTGGGAATGTGTAGAAATAGAAGACTCTCAAAGTTTCACCGTTAACAGTGAAGAGAAGAATCCCTTCCTGTGTGGTCACAACAAAGGGAGAGCTCGGGAGCTTTCCCAATGCACAGAGCTGAGGTTGCACCATAAGATTAATGGATTCTGTTGGACATGTTCATGTTATAGTTTAGGCAAACCAACAGACAGTGCACAGGAAACTCCCACAAACAGCAAGTGATAATCCTGTCCCTCAGTCAAAATCGCTGAAGTGCGGCCAATGATAATAACCAGATAATGTGTTTCAGTGATGTTTACTGAGGGGCAGACACTAGCTCCAGAGAGAACTTCCTTCACTGGAAAGACTATTTAACGGGTTCCCTTATACCATGAGATGGACTCTGACCTCACAATCTACCTTGTTGTGACTTTGCACCTTATTGCACTGCGCTTTCTCTGTAGCTGTGACACTTTACTCTGTACTGTTATTGTTTTTACCCATACTACCTCAATGCACTCTGTACTGCCTCAATGTAACTGCACTGTATAATGAATTGACCTGTACGATCGGTTTGTAAGACAAGCTTTTCACTGTACCTCGGTACAAGTGACAATAATAAACCAAAACCAATACTCCTCTTCAAGGTAGCACCATGGGATCTTCCTGACCATCTGGGAGAGCAAACGCAGGACTGGTTTGAAATTCAGCCCCTCTGATGTATAGGGGAGACCAGAAGATATTTGAAAAGTTAAATGTAGATTATGGTGGGGGTGTGGAGAGAAGGGAAAGAGAGGGTGGATGAGAAGCCCAAGCTGTCAGAAGGCCAGCAACGACCAGACCGGTTCAACAGCACCCTCCTGTGATTATTGTGGGTACCGGTGGGGCTCGAGCTGGGGGATCGGGAGTCTCCGTGTTCACCTGTGATGCACCTTTTGCCAATGTTGAAGTGGCATTAAATTTTAGAGTTTCCCGACTGGAGCTTCTTCAAGGTGCTGCAGCTGGTGAGGAGGAACAAAGGTGAAACGAGTTGAGGCTTGAGGCAGAAAGAGGTGAGGGCTCGGCATTTCCTTGGGCTGACAAATTTCCGTGTCCTGCAGGTTTCTGTCAGAGGGTTTCAGGGTCACACCATCACTAGATGGGCACTGCCACAGCACGAGCTCCGGTGAAGCTTTGGGCTTGTAACCAGGGAGGAAGCTCCAAGCTCTTGGGTGAGAGTGGTGTGTGATCCTGGAACGGGGAAGCAGGCAGAGGCCATTCAACTTTGAGTTTGTTCTGTCATTCAGTTAACTTGTGGCTGATCGATCTCATGGCTCCATGCACCTGCCTCGAGTCTGTAATACTTGATACTCTTGCTAAACAAAATTCCATCAATCCTGGATCTGAAATTCCCAATTAATCTCAGCTTCAGCAGCTTATTGTGGGAGAAAGTTCCATGTTTCCACTGCCCTCTGTGTGAGGAAGCATTTCCCAATAACTACCCTCCATTGCCTGGATCAGGTTGACGACTCTGGTCTCCTCTCGCTGGGGGGATAGTTTCCTTATTTTATGGATTTGTAGTCATGGAGTTATACAGCACGGAAACAGCCCCTTTGGCCCAACTCATCCATGCTGAGCAAGATACCCATCTAAGCTAATCCAATTTGCCTGCCTGTATCTGGCCCATATCCCTCCTGACCTTTCCCATCTGTGTAACACCTCTGACAAATCATTCCACGTACTACCACCCAAGTGTGAAAAACTTGCCCCTCAAGTCCCCTTTGAACCTTTCCCCTCTCATCTTAAATCCATGCCTCTAGTTTCAGACGCCCCTATCCTGTGAAAAAAGCTATCTACCCTATCTATGCCCCTAATAATTATATAAACCTCTGTAAGGTCACCTCTCAGCCTCCATCACTCCAGAGGAAACGGTCCCAGCCCCTCCAGTCTCTCCTCCAGACCAGGCAGCATCTCTGGGAATCTTTTCTTTACCTGCTCCAGCTTAATCACATCCTTCACGTAATGTCTTGACCAGAGCTGTCTACAACACTCCCAGTGTGGTCTCACCGAAATGTTGTACAGCTGTAGCATGACCCAACTCTTGTACTCAGTACTCCATCCGATGAAGGCCAGCGTGCCAAATGCTTTCTTCACCATCCTGTCTACTTGTGTCACCACTTTCACAAGATCACAAGATAAGGGAGCAGAAGCAGGCCATTCGGCCCATCGAGTCTGCTCCAAGGAAAAGGGAAAAAGAAATGGGGTGGGAAAAAAAGAAGAAGAAAAAAAACTATTCTAATCCCATTTGCCAGCCTTATCCCCATATCCCTTGATACCCTGACTATTTAGATATCTGTCTATCTCCTCCTTGAATACCCCCACTGATCTGGCCTCCACTGCTGTGCGTGGCAAGGAGTTCCACAATTTCACCACCCTCTGGGTAAAGAAACTTCTCCTCATCTCTGTCTTGAAACTGTACCCTCTAATTCTAAGATTGTGCCCTCTGGTCCTGGACACGCCCACCAAGGGAAACAGCCTAGCCACATCTACTCTATCCTTACCTGTCAACATTTTAAATGTCGCTACGAGGTCCCCTCTCATCCTTCTGTACTCCAGCGAGTACAGTCCAAGAGCCGACAAACGCTCATCATACTTAAGCCCTTTCATTCCTGGAATCATTCTCTTAAATCTCCTCTGAACCCTCTCCAACGTCAGCACATCCTTCCTAAGATGTGGGGCCCAAAACTGCACACAGTATTCCAAATGAAGCCTCACTAGCGCCCCGTAGAGCCTCATCAACACTTCCTTACTTTTATACACTATACCTCTCGAGATGAATGCCAACATAGCATTCGCTTTCTTAACCACCGATCCAACCTGGTGGTTAACTTTTAAGGTATCTTGTATGAGTACCCCCAAGTCCCTTTGTACTACCGCACTATCAATCTTCTCTCCTTCTAGATAATAATCTACCCGCTTATTTCTACTTCCAAAGTGTACAACTGCACATTTCTCAACATCGAATTTCATCTGCCATTTCCTTGCCCATTCTCCTAAACTGTCTAGGTCCCTCTGCATTCTTTCTATTTCCTCTATGCTCCCTACTCCTCCACTTATCTTGGTGTCATCCGCAAACTTAGCCACACAACCATTTATTCCATCATCCAAATCATTGATGTACAAGGTAAAAAGGAGAGGCCCCAACACCGACCCCTGCGGCACACCACTAGTAACCGGTAACCAACCAGAACGAGATCCTTTTATTTCCACCCTTTGCTTCCTGCCAACCAGCCAATTCTCCACCCATTTTGCTACCCTGCCCATAATTCCATGACCTCTCATCTTATTAATCAGTCTCTTGTGAGGCACCTTATCGAAGGCCTTTTGAAAGTCTAAATACACAACGTCTACCGCCTCTCCCTTATCCACCCTACCTGTGATTTCTTCAAAAAACTCCAATAGGTTGGTCAGACAGGACCTCCCCTTCACAAAACCATGTTGACTAGGTCCTATCTTGCCTTGCGCCTCTAGGTATTCGGTAACCTCCTCCTTGAGGATAGACTCCAATAATTTTCCCACCACTGACGTCAGACTAATAGGTCTGTAATTGCCTTTGTGCTGCCTCCCACCTTTCTTATACAACGGAACTACATTCGCTACCCTCCAGTCCTCCGGAACCATGCCAGAATCTATCGATTCCTGAAAAATAATCGCCAATGCCTCCGCTATCTCCACAGCCACCTCCTTCAGAACCCGGGGATGCACCTCATCCAGTCCGGGAGACTTATCAGCCTTAAGCCCCTTTAGTTTTCCAAGCACCTTCTCCCTATTAATCTCAATTGAACTCAGCTCCAATTCGTGAGACTCCTGACTAACGGGCACATTGCTTATGTCCTCCACGGTGAAGACCGATGCAAAATATTCATTCAATTCCCTTGCCATCTCACTATCATCCATTATAATACCTCCTGCACCGTTATCAATTGGTCCTATGTCAACCCGTGTCTCTCTTTTATTCCTTATGTATTTAAAAAAACTCTTAGAATCCTTCCGAATGTTGTCCGCCAGCTTCCTTTCGTAACTCATCTTTGCTTTCCTAATGACTTTCTTAGTTTCTCTCTGCAGATTTTTAAAATCGTTCCAATCTTCTGTTTTCCCACTAATTTTTGCTACTTTGTACGCCGCCCCTTTTGCTTTTATTTTATCCTTCACCTCCCTCGTTATCCACATCTGTGCCTTTTTTCCATTCAAAACCTTCTTTTCTCTTGGAATATATCTGTCCTGCATTGTCCTTATTTCCTGTAGAAATTTCTTCCATTTTTCCTCTGCCGTCCCTCCAGCTAACTTACTCCTCCAATCAATTTGGGCCAACTCATCTCTCATACCTTTGTAATTTCCCTTATTCCACTGAAATATCGATACACCAGTTATCAGCTTCTCCTTCTCAAACTTGAAACTAAACTCAATCATATTGTGATCACTTGTTCCCAGTGGTTCCTTTACCTTTAGTTCCCTAATCACCTCGGGTTCACTACACAGCACCCAATCCAAAACAGCCGATCCCCTGGTGGGCTCCTCAATAAGTTGCTCCAGAAAAACATCCCTTAGACATTCCACAAACTCACTCTCCTGAGTACTACCTCCTTGCTGCATTTCCCAGTCCACCTTCATGTTAAAATCCCCCATAATTATCTTCACATTGTCACTCTGGCACGCTTTTTCTATCTCAATCTGCAACTTATGGTCCACTTCCTGACTGCTGTTCGGGGGCCTATATATGACTGCTATTATTGTTCTTTTACCCTTGCTATTTCTTAGCTCCACCCATAAGGATTCCACCTCCTCTGACCCAATGTCCTTCCTTTCTATTGATTTTATATCGCTACTAACCATCATGGCCACACCTCCCCCTCTGCCTACCCTCCTATCCTTCCTATATACTGTATACCCCTTGACATTCAGTTCCCAATCACATCCATCATGAAGCCACGACTCAGTGATTGCAACGATGTCATATTTATTAACCTGTAGTTGTGCCACTAGGTCATCTACTTTATTCCTGATGCTACGTGCATTTAAATATAGTATGTTTAGACTGGTATCTGCTATTGATTTTATTGTACTTCTATTGATCAGCAGATTATCCTGACTTTCTACCTGTCCATCCTTCTTACTATCTTCGCTACCTACTATCTTAGACATGTTCGTGTAGACCTCATCCCCTATCCTAACATTCGGTATCCGAACATCCTCATCCCCGATCCTAACATTCTGTATCCTAACATCCGGATTTGTTGTACTTCTATTATTCAGTAAATTATCCTGACTTATCACCTGCCTGTCATTCTTGCCATCCTCAATGGATTCGTTTCTATACACTTTCTCCCTCACCTTAGCATCTTGTAACCTAGCATCCTGGTTACCATCCCCCTGCCAGATCAGTTTAAACCCTCCCCTACAACTAAATTAAACATTCCCGCCAGGATATTGGACCCTTTGGAGTTTAGATGCAACCCATCCTTAGCAAATAGGTCTTGCCTCCCCCAAAAAAGGTCCCAGGTATCCAAGAATCTGAAGCCCTGCCCCTTGCACCAGTCACTCAGCCACGCATTTAACTGCCAGAGCTTTCTATTCTTCCTGTCATTGATACGCGACACGGGTAGTAGTCCTGAGATTACTACCCTTGAGGTCCTACTTTTCAACCTTCTCCCTAATGCCTTGTATTCCTCCTTCAGGACCTCTTCTCTTTTTCTACCTACATCATTGGTACCTACATGTACCAAGATTTCTGGCTGCTCACCCTCCCCTCTCAGAATATTCTCGACACGGTCTGTGATATCCCGTACCCTGGCACCAGGGAGGCAACACACCATCCGAGACTCATTATCGCTATCGCAGAATCTCCTATCCGTACCCCTTACTATCGAATCCCCAATAACCACTGCATGTCTCTTCCTCTGCTGGACCACAGTATCAGACACAGTGCCAAGGTCCTGGCTGCTGAGGTCTTCCTCTATGAAGTCATCCTCTCCAACCGAATCTAAAATGAGATATCGGTTTTTGAGGGGGACCGCCACTGAGGTGCTGTCTACATAATCTTTATAACTCCTGTCTATCTCCTGCTCGCTCTCCCTAACCAACCGAAGGTCATCCAGCTGCTGCTCCAGACTCTCAATCCGTTCCTTGAGGAGCCGCATCTCGGTGCACTTTGCGCAGATGTAGTTATCAGGGAGTCTGGTCGTCTCCCAGGGGCCCCACATCTGACACTCCAAACACAACACTAATCCCAGATGCATACTGCTGAATATCACTGAGCTCAACACTGAACTAAACTAATAACTCACCCCTCTCTATAATCTCGCCTCTTTCCCGCTCTCGCCGAAGCCCGTTGAGCCAAAGCCGAACCCACTCTGCTCCCTCTCACTCAGCTGCCCGCTCCGACGCTGCCCGCTAGATATGCTCGTCTGCTTTTTAAATCGCCCGCGCGCTTCCGGGTGACGTCACGCGCCTGCGCAGTCACTCGCCGCTGTCCTGAACGCTAGAAAGAGAAAAAAAAACCTCGTTATTTTCCGGCAATCTCCGCTCTCTCATCGCTTTCAGCGGACTATGTACTTGTACGCCAAGGTCTCTTTGTTCCACAATACAATGCAGGTCCTGACCTGGTCTAACTTCCCAAAATATATCACTTTGCACTTGTCTGAGTTAAGTTCCACCTACCATTCCTGTTGTAACCTGAGACAACCTTCTTTCTTGTGCACTATGCCACTAATTTTGGTGTCAGCTGCAAACGTACTAACCATGTCACCTACATACTCATCCAAATCGTTCATATAGATAGAAGCATAGAAACATAGAAAAACTACAGCACAATTCAAGCCCTTCGGCCCACAAAGCTGTGCCGAACATGTCCCTACCCTAGAAATTACTAGGCTTACCCATAGCCCTCTATCTTATTCAGCTCTATGTACCTATCCAACAGTCTCTTGATAGACCCTATCATATCCGCCTCCACCACCGTTGCCGGCAGCCCATTCCACACACTCACCACTCTCTGAGTAAAAAACTTACCCCTGACATCTCCTCTAATATGGTGAATAATAAAGGACCCAGCACCGATCCTCGAGGCGCTCCACTGGTTACAGGTCTCCAATCCGTAAATGATCCCCCACTACTCCCTGCATCCTCCCACCAAGCCAATTTTGTAACCAGTTGTCTAGCTCACCTTGGATCTCATGTGATCTCACCTTCTGGACCAGCCCACCATGCAGGACCTTGTCAAGGGCCTTGCTAAAGTCCACATAGACAATGTCCACCTCCCTGCCCTCATCAATCCTCTTGGTCACCTCTTCAAAAAAAACTCAGTCATATTTGTGAGACAGGGTTTGCCAGGAACAAAGCCACACTGACTACCCCTAACCATAGAACATCGAAGAGTACAGCATGGGACAGGCCATTCAGCCCACCACTCTTCTGCATAAAAAAAACTTGCCCCTCACGTCACCTTTAAACTTCACCCCCACCCCCCCCAACCT
Organism: Pristis pectinata; assembly: GCF_009764475.1. NCBI lineage: Eukaryota > Metazoa > Chordata > Chondrichthyes > Rhinopristiformes > Pristidae > Pristis > Pristis pectinata. Next base: position 1,783,696 of record NC_067423.1, on the reverse strand, counting down.
TAAAAGCACGACCTCTGGTGTTTGACATTTCTACTCTGTGTGAAAGCATTGAGGATAATTGCACATCACTTCAATATTAGTGTGGATTTTCGAAATCAGTCGGGACCACTGCTTCCTGGGATGTAGTGAAGTCAGAAGAAATTTGTTGTGTTGCCCTAAATTTTAGCTCAAAGAAAGTTGACGAAAAGCTGAGCCATTGTACAAAAAAAAGAGGATCGGGTTTCTCCTCCTGTCTCTCTCTTGGGGATTTGGCAGTTCTTGTGTTCAGATGATTATTTAATCTCCCTGCATGCCTCTCAGGGACACCTGGATGTTGCTGCTGACTTGTGCTGCTGCTGGAAGTATTTATGTCTGTGAGCCTGCAGTAGGCAATTAAAGCAGCCGTTTAGTTTCTGACTGGGAGCGGAGTACTGTCTGTAACTGTGCCCAGCAGTGGTTAGCCTAATTACAAGTTAAACAGCAAGTCAGATGTCCCCTCGGACGCCAGCGACTTTAGTGGATTAATCTTTCAATGCAGACTAGTCATGGTTCACAGAGCTTGGGCACTGCAATCATAACGTTAGCTTTCCTGTTCAATCTTCCAGGAGGTGGGGAGAATATTGCTGCACGTTTGTCAGACTGGAGTGGCTGGGCGTTAACCCTTCCAGCCAATGAGATGATGATGCCCCGTGTGGTGTGCTGTCTGGGCTTTCTGCCTGTAGACCAGTGAAGGCAGCAAACCTCCCTCCCCTGGAGATCACACAGAGAGATGTCCACACAAAAGGTGTAAAAGGCACTTGGACAGGTACATGGACAGGAAAGGTTCAGAGGGATATGGGTCAAATACTGGCAAATGGGACTGGCTTAGATGGAAATCTTGGTTGGCATGGACCAGTTGGGCCGAAGGACCTGTTTCTGTGCTGTATGACTCTATCAGTTGGTATCCACAGAAGCACACCTGGCTGTAGGAGATGGGGGAAAGGGGCTGAAGAAAAGGAATTTATGCCTCAAAATTAGGCTGTTCAATCCATCATGTCCACACTGGCAGTAAATGCCCAAGTTTTGACCTTGTCTATAGCCTTTGTGTAACACACCAGGTGATCATCCAGGAGTTATCAAATGCAATGAGATTCTCTGCTTCCTCAGGAATGAGGTCCAACCCCGTCACTCTCTGGGTGAATGTTTCTCCTCGAACCCTTGGACTCATTGCATGTTTGTTATGGAGGGTGTACCGACTGGGGATTACTGCCTTGTGAACCGGCCCCTTCTGTTCACTCACTGCAGTCGCTGCCCTTCCTTTGTTGCCCCACAGTAGGCAGTAGTGAACCACTTTCTTGAACCACTGGAGTCCAGCTTGAAGAGATTTGTTTAGTATGACTGAGGGGTTTTCAAAGCCATTTCAAAGAAGAGTTCAAATTTTTCTTTTTTTTAAAGTTTTGTACAAGCAGAATTTGTTACAATGGGACAAACGTAAATCTCTGCAGGTTGTACGCCATCTCACTGCTTTGTTGCTGGTGAAGTGTGACTACCAGACTTCCTGTGAACTGCCGTGTCAATGAGTATCACTTCTTTACCATTCCAATTCCCTCAATCCCACGCAGAGCGATGGAGACATTCCTGAATGGCTGATCATACTTTGAAATTGGTGAAATTGGGTTGCTTTTAACATGTTCTCCAGGACGAATGAATTGGTTAGCACATAGTTCTCCTGCTTTCAGGCAAGCAACTGCGCTATTAAATGTACAAATTTCCCATGAAGTGGCTGCCTCTCGCATTCATACATCATTGACAGTCAGTGATCTTGGGGCAGGGAGCAATGGTTTGGAGCAATCTGAGGTTCTCGCTGGGCTGGTGGTCTCACCTGTCCCTTGGTTCAGAAACATAAAACCGTAAGAGATGGGAGCAGGAATTGGCCAATCAGACCCTCGAGCCTGCCCCAGCATTGAACAAGGTCACAGCTGGTCTGACCCAGGCCTGTTTCACCTTCCTGCCTGTTCCCCATTACCCTTGACTCACTGACAGACCAAACATCTTTTTGTCTCGGCCTTGGAAGTGGGAAAGAAAACTAACACTTGAAAGTCCTTTGAATTCTGAAATTATTGTCTAAAAGGATTTTTGCCTTATGTGACCAAGTTGTGTAAGTTTACAGATAGAACACAGAACAGGCCCTTCAGCCCACAATGTCTGTGCCGAACACAATGTCAAATTAAATTAATCCCTTCTGCCTGAACATGATGCATATTCCTCCATCCCCTGCATATTTCATGTGTCTAACAGCCTCTTATACACTACTGTCATATCTGCCTCCACCACACCCCTGGCAGCCTGTTCCAGGCACCCACCACTCTCTGTGTAAAAGAAAACTTTCCCCGCACATCTCCTTTGAACTTACTCCAATTCACCTCAAGTGCATGTCCTCTAGTATTTGACATTTCAACCCTGGGAAAAAGATTCTGTCTATCCGATCTCTGTCTCTTGTAAGTTTACAAAGTCCTGTCAGCTCTCCCCTCCGCCTCCGATGCTCCAGGGAAAACAACCCAAGTTTGTCCAACAGCTCCATATAGCTAATACCCTCTAATCATAATTTATTAAATTATCCATTTTCTGTTTAAAAAGATAAACTGTTGGGTAAACAGCAAAAACTAAACATCAAATAATCTAAGCACCTTTTGTGATTATTCATCATACTTCTCCATTGTGTTTGTGAATGTGTGTGTGTGAGCTATGTGTGTGTATGTTTGTGTGTGTGTGTGAGCTATGTGTGTGTATGTTTGTGTGTGTGTGTAAGCTATGTGTGTGTATGTTTGTGTGTGTGTGAGCTATGTGTGTGTATGTTTGTGTGTGTGTGAGCTGTGTGTGTGTGTTTATGTGAAAGTGATCCGCTTTTTCCCCCACCACTGGTCTTCCTGCATGCTCACATTCTCCGACACTCAGTCTTTACATCAATCAGCCAAGTTTTCACTGTGAACTCTTTAAAATGCAACACCCAAGAGACAGCAGATGCTGGGATCTGGAGCCAAAAAACAACTGCTGGAGGAACTCAGTGGGTCAGGCAGCATCTGTGGAGGCCAAGGGATAGCCGATGTTTTGAGTCAGAATCCTGCATTCTTCTAAACTCCAAAGAACATAGATCTATTCTCTTTAGCTACGTGATAAGACATCTCTGTCGTTCCAGGAATTAGCCCAGTGAATCTCTTTTGGACTGTTTCCTTTCAAGGTCTGCAGGGGGAAAGAATGTGACAATTGATTTGAAGGTAAATTCTCCAGCTGAAGACGTGTCTTTCTCTGCTTTCTCTTTGGTGACCTCAATGGACGGTTCTTTCAAACTTTTGAAGAGGTCCATTTGAAGTAAATGTGGTTGTCCTCTGATGTAAGTTGATTATCAAGTGACGTCACATCATGTGCACATCAGGGCTCCATGAGTTATTTTGTTAATGACAAGAATGAGCTGAACACTTGTAAATAAATCAGTGGATGAGCTTTAGACCACTTCAACTGAAAAGTTTGCCAAGTTCTGCCAGTGTTTATTCATCCTTATTACTTTTATGTTACTGTTTAGAAATGTGAACACAACTGAGTGCAGAGCCAAGATCTGAGTCACCAGCTTTTTCAGTGCCAGGAATTTCATCACTGACCTTTCTCATTAAATGCTTTACATATTTTTCCTCAAAAGATCTGTACCTGAGCAAAAAGAAGATTGACAGAAGGTGATGCTGCCTGTGACTGTGAAATGTCCACACTCTAGACCATGCCTCTGGTTATAGAAACTAAAATGATAAATGTGAGAGGGATCTCAGGATCCGACTGCACTATCTGAACTGCTTAATTGATTAGATACTAATCTGCATTCGGTTTTGACAGATGTGACTGTGGGTTTAGGAAAAGATCGTGATGATTTTAACGACGGTAGATTTTTAAGAAAAGATTTGTCAGCGTCAACCCTTTAACAAGTGGTTGACAGTGTTTCAACTGTTGATTTTAATATATATTTTTCATGGGTCAATGAACAATTTGAAGACACTATTCCTATTTAACATCAAACTGCTCTTAAACATAAAAATCCATTCTTTCCAGATTAGTTTGAGTCTGTGCACAGGAAACTCCATAATCAGTGTTAATACTATTGTTTTTTTTTAATATAATTCTTTTCATGTCACAGTGTACCAACTGTACTAACAAAATACAAAGGACCTGGACACCTGTTAATGATTACAAAAGGAAGATTAAAGATTCCATAAAATAACTCTCTGCAAAATGTCAAAACCTTCAAGCACACATGCTAAATTTCCTGCAATTGTGAAATTATGAAGTATCGCACCTACGATGTGTTGTATGACAAGTGATTAGCACAAAAACTCTTGTGGAGCTCAACTGCTGAAAGATTTGCCGGTATTTAAACAAAGTAGTCCAAACACAGTTTGTCAAAAATATATCACAAACTAATGGTTGCATTTATTATTCACTCCAGTGGGAGAGGTTCTTTCAGGCCGTGGTTGACACAACACTGACTTGTTTGATTCAGATTTATTGGACGGATTAAAGGTTGTAGATTGCTCTTGCATTAATTACTGCATTCTGATCTCTGTCCGTTGAAATATGAAAAGTTTGTCTGAAAATAAGTGGCATGCTCAGCACCAAACCTCTGCATGCATTTCAACAATATTTTCATGCAACAGTTAGATAATTTTACTGTGATTTTATTTACCACCAGCTGACGCGTTTCTGTATTTTCTGGTTTCAGCGATGTGAGTTTTTGTGGCCACTATTCAGAGACTATGTTTCCTCAATCTTTCCTGTGGCTGTATGTCTGATTGAGGTTGGCCATGGTGCAGTGGGTGTCACTCCGTCTCTGGGTCAGAAGGTCCTATCCCACTCCAGACACTTGCCCATAAAATCAGGCTGAATCTCCAGTGCCATACCACAGAAGAGCCACACTCTAAAGGGGCTGCTTGTGTTTAAGATGTTAAAACTGTGGACGTGTCTGGTCTCTGAGGTGGAGGTACGTGACGCCATGGCACTAATTTGAAGAAGAGCAAGGAAGTTCTGTCCATTGTCTTGGTCAGTGTTTATCTTTCAAACAACACCAATAAATCATTCCTGCTTGCATAAACTTGTTTCCTAATTGTGTTTCAAAAGTACACCATTAGTCATAAAGCATGATAAAACATCTTGAAAGTCTGCAAGATGATATTCAGTTGTCTCTATAATTGAGAGAAATAGTGTGGTACTGTATTTGTGAAACAGCGATCCCACTGAGGTCTGTAAAGCAGAGAGAGGTGGTGGGCAGGGAAACTGCAGGAGTAAGTTGTTGTGGGAGAGGCGCTCGGATTCTGTGGGAGCAGGAAGACCTTTGTTACTGAGACTTAACTGGTCAACAGGATGAACCAGTGCACCTTGTGACTCACCATGAGTGATACAGGAGAAATCCTACTTCACACTGTTGACACAATTCCTAATTTCTCATCACCATTTCAGTTGATGCGTTTTCCTCTCTCAGTTACCAGTGCTGATTGACAGCTGCAGATAAGTTGCAGGAAATCTAATATTCACAATCATTTGGAAGGAAGCTGGCATTGTATTTGCCGCTCTACTGGTTAACCTTATCTGTGCACCTGATAGCCCAGTGTCAGATACAAGACAATGGGCTGTTTGAAAGGTGCAACTGATGGTAAATCCGGAGGATACAGCCAGTGAAATACCTGCTTTGGTTTCTGATGTCTGTGGTTAGAAGTCTGAGATCCTGCTACTCAGATCTGTCAATCAGCATTGGAATACACGAAAGTTGGAGTCTCTCACAGTGACAAAGAACAATAAGTTGGCAAACTGAAGACTCTGAAATGCTTTGATGCTCCCCTTCAAAGAGGAATGTTCTCACATCAGTGGGAAATGGCTGTAACTCCTTTGGATGTGATTTTGTTGTCATCATTTATTCATCCATCAGACACACGTCACTGGCAAGGGCAATGTGAAGGGCGTAGATGGTAGGAAAGTTTTCCCCATTACAGAGGTATCGAGGTCTAGGGTAAGAGATGAGAGGATTAGAGAGGTTCTAAGGAAGAACTGTTACCTACAGGGTGGTTGGAATCTGGACACACTGCCTGAGGGGGAGGTGGAATTCCCAGTGGAGTAGAAGGCTACAGACCAAATGTTGGCCAATGGGTACTTGATGGTCAGCATGGACATCTTGGGCTGAAGGGCCTGTTTCTGTGCTGTGTGACTCAATGACTCTCTGAACATTTATTGGAATTATATAGTGACAGTGACAGAAAGTCATGGGTATTTCAGCAGATGTAGAATGAATGAAATGGAAACACTTACATGAGGAAAGCATAGTTTCATTGTATTGGCTCCAAAAGTTGCTCTCTTGACTAGGAGGTCTTTTGAAGATAAGTTGCCAATTTCATGACATGGTCTGTGAGAAAGCTGCCATCTTCCATCTCTCCTCACATCTGTCAGATGCTGTCAACGATCAGTAACAACATGTGGTCTCAGGCCACCTCCCCCAAACCCCCGCACTGTCCCACTATTCTCATCGTGAAGTCTGACAGAGATGATGAATGCAATAAAGCCTGGGCTAGAACCTCCATCCAATAAACAGAGAACTCAGGACCCAAAGGCAAGGCGCCTGGGTTTCACCAGTCTCGAAGGAGACGGGCGATTCTGAACAGGATCCAACTGGGCCGTGGGTGATGTGGCCACTTGATGCACAGCCCTCCTCTGCCTGTGAAATGGTAACCCAAAACAACCGTGGACACCACATCAACTCCCTGCCCTTGCTATGTTGAAGTGGAGGGATACTCCATCTCCAGGAAGGCCCTACAAACCTAACTCATATTGCCGCAACCGTACACCAGAGGAAGGTTGCACTGGTTCTCCAGTCAGATAAAGACAGAGTCTGGCAGGAAATGAAAAAAGGGAGGTTTTGAGAACTAGAAATTCGCAGACACACTGACTGTGAGCATGTGGTGCTACTGTATTTGTAGAAGAAACGCATGAGAGATATAAAACCATTTTAAATAACACAAGACTTTTGTTCCTTTCCCACAGATCTGCTGATCTCCAACAGCTGCATCCCATTTCTGGGATCTGCTGAGGGTTTCGATTTCCAGACCATTCTGATAGATGAGGAGAGAGGGAAACTGCTCCTGGGAGCCAAGGATCACATCTTCCTGCTCAACTTGGATGATCTCAACAAAAACATAAGGAAGGTCAGAGAACGTCTGTGGCAGTCCCTGGGTTTATTTGCCTGAAGTCACATTCAGGACCGAGGCCAAAGACACCTAATTTTCTTGGAATGTGCTTCAAGTCATCCCCCTTTGCCCCAGAGCTCATTTGAGAGGGAGCTTGGATGGTTTAAATAGGAGCATGCTGTCACTGACTCTATCTGAGGTTAAGATCAATGGTTTATAAAGGTGCAAAACAAGGCAAGGGATACGGGGATGGGGAGAAACGTTGAGATAAGTGGATCAGCTAAAAACTTTAGAACAGATTGGAGAGGTGTTACTGCTTCTAGTTTTTGTTCTATTAGAACACAGAATGTAGAACAGTACAGCACAGGAACAGGTCCTTTGGCCCACGATATCTGTGCTGACCATGATGCTAAATTAAACTAAATCTCTTCTGCCTGCACATGATCCACATCCCTCCACGCCCTGCATATTCATGCATCTGTCTATCAGGCTCGTAAACACCACTATTGTATCTGCTTCCATCATTACCTCTGGCAGCACATTCCAGGCACCCACCACTCTCTGTGTGTAAAAAAACTTTCCTGCACATCCCCTTTAAACTTTCCCCCTCTCACTTTAAATGCATGTTCTCTGAACGCTTTTACAATCTACTTATATATTCCTATTGCATTCCCATGTATGTTGTACAATCCCATTGTATGTCCTACTTGCTTCAGTGGTGTGGGTCATTTCTGGGGGCATCTTACGCCAATGTTTGGTGCTCAAGGTGGTTTTGGAACCTCGGCGCAGGAGGTAAAGATGCACCCATCTGGAAAGACCCAGCTCCCAGCACATCTTCAGAGGAAACTCTTCAGGAGCCTTGTTTAACATATGAGACCCACCATAAATGACACCACAGCTGGCAAAACCCTGAGGTAACTCACCAAGGGGATCCAGGTATGGAGTTTGTCTAGAGCAAGCTGGAGAGTCACTGTAAAGCTTCATCTTTTTTATCATCCCAAGGCAAGGTCAAGGTAGTCATCAGGTCTATGCATGGACTTGGACAATTTCATTATTTTTTTGTCAGGAGTTTAATTGAGTAATAGCTTGACATGTAGCCATGTTCCTGTGCATCATATAGACACTATTTAATTCCCAGAGATCAGATATTCAAGGTCCTGTATCAGTAACAATGATTACAAGACAACCCACTTGCCCCAAACACTCCTGGTTTTCCAGTGTCCCTGCCCAGACCGGACTATGTGCAACTGCATTCTCAGACCGACGTCATCACCGCCCTCTCAGCTGGTCAAGACACTGAGTGGTATCAGACCATTATGAAGGAAGAATGGGCTCATTCAAGGAGAAGGGTGACCTCTTGTGACTCCAGAGCAATCTGGTTGATTATTAGAGTCATAGAGTCATACAGTGTGGAAAAAGGCCCTTCAGCCCAACTGGTCCATGCTAATCAAGATTCCCATCTAAGCCAGTCCCATTTGTCCATGTTTATCCTATATCCTTCTAACCCTTTCTTATCCATGTACCTGTCCAAGTGTCTTTTAAATGTCATTGTACCTGCCTCACCCACTTCCTCTGGCAGCTCGTTCCATGTACTGAACACTCTCTGGGTAAAAAAGTTGCCCCTCAGGCTCCCATTAACTCTTTCCCCTCTCATCTTAAACCTACATTCTCTAGTTCTTGATTCCCCTTCCCTGGGAAAAAGATAACATTTCTTTATTAGTCACATGTACATCGAAACATACAGTGAAATGCATCTTTTGCGTAGAGTGTTCTGGGGGCAGCCCGCAAGTGTCGCCACGCTTCCGGCACCAACATAGCATGCCCACAACTTCCTAACCCGTACGTCTTTGGAACGTGGGAGGAAACCGGAGCACCCAGAGGTAACCCACACAGGCACGGGGAGAACGTACAAACTCCTTACAGACAGCAGCTGGAATTGAACCCGGGTCGCTGGCGCTGTAATAGCATTACGCTAACCGCTACACTGCTGTGCCTGCATTCACCCTATCTATACCTCTCATGATTTTATACACCTCTAAAAGGTCACCTCTCAGTCTCCTACACTCCAAGAAATAAAGTCCTAACCTGCTCAACTTCTCCCTGTAGCTCCGTCCCTCAAGTCCTGGCAACATCCTTGTAAATCTTTTCTATTAATTCCCCTTTGGGCTAGTCAAGTGAGTTGTTCAGTTCAAGGGGAAATGGGAATGCTGGCCTTGCTGGTGAGGTACGAGTCCTGTGGGAAAAGTAAATGAAATAAAAAATAAAATCTTATCCGGATTCCAATTAGGTGGAATTCTAATTGGGTTCACTTTTGAGTTTTAGGAGAGCCTACAGAAGGGGAACTAAACACAGTGGGGATATCAAAGGCTGGTATGCAGAGAGCAATCTTCAATTCCTGCATGACCCCAATTAACTTAAATAATTCCTTTATCAGTTGATTAGTGAGCAAACGTTAACTGCTGCCCTGCCAAGTAATCAGGAAACTATGATTAATTTAACAAACTAGTTACCTTGGCATTTAATGTTTAATGTTTTCTTTATAATTTAAGTTTTTAAAGATTTGCAAAGTTGAGTTCAAATATATCACTGTGTACAATGTTACAATAGGCCAGTTTAAAAGCATCGAGGACCTCTTGTTTGATAATTGGGTCCAGTGGGGGAAGTATCTTTTCCAGAACTGGAACAGGACCATTGGCCAAGTTCAGAACTTGTTTCTAAGTTTGCAGAACATAGTGTGCGAGAGTTGGCACGGCAGAGAGGAGTGAAAGAAAGGTGAATTCTGACCCACCGATAAGCCATCTAGAGAACAAAATGCAGAGAAATTGTGAGAACCTCATCAGCCCCGTCTATAGGCATTATCAATTACGGTCAGAAGTTATTTTCTAAGTGCTGTCTGCTGTTAGATTGCTGGGAGAGTTTGACCTGTAATCATGTTTTTTTACTTTGTAGTCCTTTACACATTTAGTAAGGAACTTCAAATAAAGTACTGAATGTTCTGGAAGATCTTATATTCCATGAACTAAAGATAAGAATTGAAAAAGATTATGGTCCAGACTTTGTGGGCTGTGCTTAAGAGACAACATTTTCTGTTGCACACCAACGTCTAACCATCTCTGTGGATTGGGTTTCCTCGTCTCCCTGGCAATTCGCTGGGACTTGTGTCCAGGAACGGTGACACCAGCGAGCAGACTGATTAGTCAATCAGAAGGAAGAGTTTTTGCAGATAATAAAACAGAAAGTAAAAAGCTCTAACTTTATAACATTCTACAGAGAATGAAATCAAGATTAGGATGCAGATATGAGGTTAAGGTAGATGCTCAAATATCATAAGGAAACCTGTCTTTCTATGGGATCTTCAGGGGTGTACACCATTGCAGAAGGTAACTACTCTACGCCTTTAGGATTTCCCTATTTAGTTGACAGAGGTAGGCATTAGATCCATAGGTAATGATGGTGAACACCAATAGTTTCATTGTCACTTGTCATTGCAAAGTCCAGACTCAATATTTAGTTGATGAGGAACGATGGTTTCGGACAGTCAACCTTTACTTGCAACTTTGTTCAGGTCATCACAAAATTTAAAAGTATTAAAGTTACCAAAGTTTTCATGAACTATTTAACAAGTATTATGTCAACTGATTTCCTCCATGTAAATTTGATTTTTGTTTAAAATCCAAGCCTGGTCTGTCACATGAAAATGTGCTTTTATTGGCAAAGTGTATACAAACTGCACATTTACTTATGGAGATCAGGTCAGAAGAAGACTGCTAACAGCTCTGATTTCTGTCTGAGAAGCAGTTGCTTGGAACCTGCGGCACAGAAATAGGGAAGCTGGATTCTTCATTCATTTGTCTTATTTTATGGTGAGAGCAGTGGACGTAGATCAGTTTATAACTGGTTAATCAGCAGTTTCGTGCTTGGAGGCTGAATGGCCTATACCTGCTGTGGTTGGTTTGTTACCACTTCTTTGCTCTGTGTCCCTGAGTGAAATGAGTATGTAGTAAATCTGGTCTCAAATCAAAACCCCTGGAAGGTGGGTGTTATTAAAATGCAATTAAGTTTAAATGCATCTGATTGAAAAATATGGGGCAGAGTAAGGACTGATGGGGGAATGGCCTTCTCTAGGGCCATGAAACACATTGAACATTCCCTTTATTCTTCAGCTCATAGATCACCTGTCTTCTGTTGGACTGAGTGTCTGACTCCTGATCTACAGGGCATCACAATTACTTGTGGCAGGTCAGTTCCCCAATATTCCACAGGGTCAATGGACAGGTGTGAGTTGGAGGAAGCATATTTTATTGTGAAGGCACACTAGTGACATAAACTGTCAGGAATAAGTCCACAGGTCAGTGGAGGCTGGGCTCGTCTCATCTTGTGGCCACTTGTGCATCAGTCTTGACCCAGAGCCCAGACACTGCTCTCAACCCCCATTGTTGTGTCCAGCTTCTTAATTTCCACAGACTTCTCTGTCCCCTCTGAACTCCAGGACCGTGTGTCTGACGTCACCCCAGGTCATGTCCTTTCACTGGGGAGAACACAGCCAGGCCGATGAGATGAGGCAGTCACTGCTCCTCCAGACCAGTTCGCTGGAGAAAAGTGACAGGGTTGGACAGTGAAGACGACCCAATGAGATTCTTCCCCGGAAATCTTTGTCATGAATGTTCCGGCTGCTGAACATCTTTGTTGAGTTTGGCTGCATGTAAACAAACCTCGCAGTACTTCTGAAAATCCCACCAGGTCTGGCATCATTTCACCATGGGCCATGCACTGGGAACTAAACCCTCTCTGTCTTTCTGTTTGTAAGTTTTGTCCCCCTCCCCTCCCCTCCCCTCCCCTCCCCTCCCCTCCCCTCCCCTCCCCTCCCCTCCCCTCCCCTCCCCTCCCCTCCCCTCCCCTCCCCTCCCCTCCCCTCCCCTCCCCTCCCCTCCCCTCCCCTCCCCTCCCCTCCCCTCTCCTCTCCTCTCCTCTCCTCTCCTCTCCTCTCCTCTCCTCTCCTCTCCTCTCCTCTCCTCTCCTCTCCTCTCCTCTCCTCTCCTCTCCTCTCCTCTCCTCTCCTCTCCTCTCCTCTCCTCCCCCTCCCCCTCCCCCTCCCCCTCCCCCTCCCCCTCCTCTCCCTACACACGCAGAGGGTGACATATCCAGTCACTGATTCATCTCACAGTGTCCCCCATGTGAGAGTTTATGTGAGGGTTTTACCTTCTTTTCTGGGTCACATCTAACAAATGATTATAATGTAAAAGAAATATATTAGAAAGGATCTGCCTGCACAGGTACTGGAGAAGATGCAAGGTAGGTTTCCAACGATGACAGCAGAGGTGGAGTTGAGGTTATAATTTTCAAGAGCTGAGATATGCTGGGGCTCCATGTTCTAGAGATGCTGAGAACCAACCAGTGGTGGAGGATGTGAAAGGGTTTGATCAGGTGGATGTAGAATCTTCCAATTTGTGGAAGAGACCAGACCGAGGAGACACTGACGAAAACTAGTTCGTCAGAAGTTCAGGAGAATTTTGCCATCTCCAAATGGAGAGGTTGTGGAAATCTCTCCCAGGTGAATATAATGGATGCAGTTAGAGGGAAGTTGGATAAACAAATGAAAAGGAAAGGGGTACAAAGATATGTGCGGATAGGGTGAGATGGAGGTGTGGAGAAGGTGGCTTGTGTGGGATATAAACAGTGTCAGTGTTGCAGCTGCCCTGATGCCCTGTTTATGTGTGTGGAGTCTGTGCACATTTGTCAGCCTGTGAAACATAATGCTTATCTTTGATACATCCTGGAATCTGCCTTAAACCTGGGTCTCTCAGCTCTGTGGTCTGCATTTGACATGTAAAATACTTGAGATGTTGTAAATTGGGTCAATGCATTGACAACTCGATAATAGACAATCCCTGAGAGATGGAGGTACTATAACTGAACTTGCCTCCTTCACTTTCACTTAAGTTCCCACTCAGTGACCCGAACGTCGCGAAGCACTGAGCAGCTGTGATGAGTGGGAAAGGACAAGTAGTCATTAGGGAGCAGCCCAACGTTAAGCTCTGTGACTTCGGCTGTTGCAGGTTGGTGTTGGCTGGCTGCCTGCCCACGTGGACTGGTTCTGCAGTTCCTCCGCAGGAGCAAACCACACCTGGTGGGGCTGAGAGGATTATTGGCAGCTTTCTGTTCTCACCACAGCCAGCTCCCCAGTGAAAGGGTGAAGGAAACCAAGCTCTCACCTTCTGAAGCAACAGACACTTGTAGCAGGGGACTCTGGGCTGGTGACTTCCCCTCTTCCAGTATAAATATAGAGCAGATGCGTCTTCACTGCGGCAACTTATCAGCCAGGGCATTGAGTATAGAAGTTGGGATGTTATGTTACAGTTGTACAAGATGTTGGTGAGGCTGCGTTTGGAATATTGTGTTCAGTTTTGGTCACCCTGCTATAGGAAAGATGCCATTAAGCTGGAAAGAGTGTAGAGGAGATTTACGAGGATGTTGCTGGAACTCAAGGGACTGAGTTATGGAGAGAAGTTGAGCAGGTTGGGACTTTATTTATTGGAGCATTGAAGAATGAGGGGTGATTTTATGCAGGTGAATAAAATCATGAGGGGCATAGATAGGTTGAATGCACACAGTCTTTTCCCCAGGGTTGGGGAATCAAGCACCAGAGGGCACAGGTTTAAGGTGAGAGGTGAGAAATTTAATAGGAACTTGAGGGGTAACATTTTCACCCAGAAGGTGGTCAGTATATGGAATGAGCTGCCAGAGGAAGTGGGTGAGGCAGGTACATTAACAACATTTAAAAGACAGGTACATGGATAGGAAAGGTTTAGAGGGATATGAGCCAAATGCAGGCAAATGGGACTGGCTTAGTTGGGAATCTTGGTCAGCATGGACCAGTTGAGCTGAAGGGCCTGTTTTTGAGCTGTATGACTCTATGACTCTATATGTCTAGAACATAGAACAAAGAACAGTACAGCACAGGAACAGACCCTTCGGCCTATGATGTTGTGCCAAAATAAGTAAGCTAATAACACCTAATCCCTCTGCCTGCACAATGTCATATCCCTCCATCCTCTGCATATTCATGTGCCAATCTAAGACCCTTTTAAGCACCTCTCAAGATTTACTCAAGTTCTGGGACAGGTCAAGAAAAATACATTTCACCAAATCGGAAAGTGCAGTTATCTGCTGTAATTAATTCATGTGTCTAATTTTCGACTATTACATGACATGCATTTAATTTTTGTTGAACCTTTGTAGCTTAATTTCATTTTCTTTAAGCTGGGGCGGTTTCATACAAGGTTCAATAAAACCTCTCGATAACTGAAGTGTTTTCATCTGGTGGGATTCTTTCATTTCTCAGCCTTTTACTCCTGCTTGGTCTGTACTCCAGCTGACAGATGAGGCAGGAGGCCAGAGCTGTCTGTGCCACTGAATTTATTCGCCTCATTTCTAACTGCATTAAATGTCCATCGATATGTGTTTCCTCGACCAAAGCAGGGTGTGCCTCTGATGTCACACCCAGCCCAATTCAGAGTTAACTCTGTTCCTTTGTTGTTGTGTCATCCGCAAACTCTGATATTTTACAGTCTTTATCTGAGCACTCAGTATTGAAAAGAGCAAAGTACAGGGGAACATATTTATATTCTGCCAGTTTGAACCATTGTTTGATGTGTCTGCTTGCTGTACTTCTATATTGTCAGCTTGTGGGTTCTTGTTGGTTTAGAACTTACCAGGGCAGAAGTTTCTCATTAAGCTGAGGTTTATTTATTTCCTCTAAGGTTTATTCATAGATTCACAGAGTTAAACAGCACGGAAACAGGCCCTTCGGCCCAACTCGTCCATGCTGACCAAGCTGCCTACCTGAGCTAGTCCCATTTGCCTACAGCACCCTCTGTGCGAAAAACTTACCCCTCAGGTCCCCTTTAAATCTTCCCCTCTCACCTTAAACCTCCACCCTCCAGTTTTAGACTCCGCTACTCTGAGAGAAAGACTCCGACTGTCTACCCTCTCTACGCCCCTCATGACCTCTATAAGGTCACCCTTCAGCCTCCTTCGCTCCAGGGAAAACTGTTCCAGCCTGTCCAGTCCCAGTAACATGCTCATGAGTCATTGCTGCACCCTCTCAAGGGATACAAAAGGAATAATGATGGCAGTGAGTTATCAACAGAGCTCAGCACCAGATCTGTGCTCCCAGATTCCCAGGAAACCCCTCCTATTCATTCCTGCCATGGGCTCTTGACCACGGGTTACCTTCCTCACTCTGTCTGAGGATCTCCCGATTCCACTCTGTGTTTTATTTATTCTCTGGATCTGGGTATCGTTGGTAAGGCCAGCATTTATTTCCCATCCCTGAATGCCCCTGGTCAGGTGGGGTGACTCTCATCTTGAACCACTACAGTCCTTCTGCTGAAGTACTCCCACCATCTGCTGGGGAGGGAGTCCCAGGATTGAGAACCAATGCCAAGGAAGGATTGTTGATATCGCTCGAAGTGGGTGGAGCAGTGGTGCTGCAATAATGCAGCTGTCTCACAGCTGTAGGGACCCGGGTTCAATCCCAGCCTCTGGGGCTGTCTGTGTGGAGTTTGCACGTTCTCCCTGCGACCTTGTGGGGTTTCTCCAGGTGCTCCGGTTTCCTCCCACATCCCAAAGATGTGAAGGTTGGTAGATTAATTGACTACTGTAGGCTTCATCTAGTGAAAGTGGATGGTAGGAGAATGGGGGGGGGATAGATGGGGAGTTGGTGGGCAGTTGAGAGAGAAGTGGTTACAGGGAAATGTGGGAGAATGGGATTGATGGGATTGCTCTGTGAGCCAGCATAAGAGTTGATGGGTTGAATCACCACCTTCCATGTTCTAGGGAAATAGGAATGTCTGGATGGTGTGTGACTTTTGAGGGGAATCTGGAGGTGGTGGTGTTCCATTGCACCTGTTGTTTTTGTCTGTCTTGGCAGCAGAGGTCACGCGTTTGGGAAGTCACATGTTTGGGAGGTGCTATTGGAGTAGCCCGGGCAAGTAAGTGACAGGCGTTTTGCAGATGTTTCACACTACATCCGATGGTGGAGGGAGTGAATATTTAGGTGGCGGATGGGGCTGTAATCAGGCAGGTTGTTTTGTCCTGGGCAGTGTTGAGCTCCTTGAGGGTTGTTGGCACTGCAGCATCTGGGCAGGTGGAGAGTGTTCCATCACATGCCTGGCTAGAAGATGATATGAAGCCGAAGGGAATCGAGAGTCACGCTAATAGATTTAGATGTGGAATATTAGGCTTAAGTGGAGCTTAAATATTAGCATGGCCTGGTTGGGCCAAAGGACCTTTTTCTGTGGTTTATTTCCTGTCAACATTATTGAATCATTCTGAAAACCAAAGACACTGGTATTGCTGAAAATTGGAATTAAAACCAAAATGTGTTGGAAACACTCAGCGGAACAGTCAGCATTTGTGTAGAGGGAAACAGGTCGTGCTTCAGGTTGGTCTCTCTCCACAGCTGCCTCCTGACCTGCCAGACAGTTTCTGACTTGTCTCGTCTTCTACAGCTTCCTGTTCATTCTCCTTGTTGTCCAGGCTGAATATTAATTTGATCTTGTACAATAGCTTCTGGAACCAAAAGCTACTTCCAGTTGCTGGTTCACCGTCAGACTCTGTCCTTTTGAAAATGTGCCTCACGTTGGTCTTGCTCCAGACCCCTAGCACAACTTCCACTTCCCAGGTTATTTCTAAACCTTGTGGTCTGTGTCACAGTGATCCCTTGTGATTTTCCTCTGCGATCTCGGACACAGAGTGTAGTGTCCTGTGACTTCTCTGCAGCAAATTCCAGGTATGACAATCAGCCAAGAGTGATTTATTTTGGCACCAATTCTGTGGATACCAGAAGCCCACTAGTACCTCTCCCAACTATCCAAACAGTTACAGTTTGTATTTTAGCCAATATAAACAGACACTCTTTCCAATTACAGCAAATGATGGAACAAGTTTGTTAGCTTATTTCCTTCGCTCCCTAACCCCAGGGATACGAGACAACAGTAAAACTTGACTGTTCTCTGGCTGAGTTGACCCAGCTCTGCAGGGACTGAAAATTAAATCTGATGCCTCCTGAACTGTCAGCTTGACAGAATGTTGGTTGAATTTGAAGAGAATTTGACTGAACTTGAAACTCTGGCCCATTCCAGCAGTTCGATACACAATCGGCTCTGCACTGGGGGAGTTCCTTATCATCAGGGGAGAGATTAAACTGACAGCTGTGGAAAGGTGGAGGCCTTCGTATCACAGTACAAAGGAGGGCACTTTGGAGCTTCAGCCAACTTTGCACCTTTGACCTTTGTCAAAACATGTTCCTTGTTCATTCAGTCACTTTGAGGGGTCTTACTGAGTTCAAAGTGACTCCCGACTGTGTTCACTCCAAGTGTCGGTGCCAGTAATACTTTAGGTCCTGGAACTGCATCAGTCTTTCATACAAAATGTGGGATTTAAGAATGTGAATGGGTCAGTCACCCCAGCCCCAGGTTATCAGTGCAGGAGTTCCTCAGGGCAGTGTCCTGGGCCCAGCCATCTTCAGCTGCTTCGTCAGCGACCTTCCTGCCACTGTAATCCAAGGAGTGGTGACTGATGCTGACACAATGCTACATCCCACTTGCAACTCCTCAGAAACTGAAGCAGCCCATACCTGCATGCAGCAAGACCTCAGCAACACTAATAATGACATGTAACACTCATGTCATAGGAGTGTCAGGCAATGGTCACATCCAACAAGAGAGAGTATAACCAATTGCCCCTGACACTCAATGGCAGCTCATCACTGAGTGTCCCACCATCAATTCCCTGGGGGTTGCCATTGACCAGAAACTTCACTGGACCAGCCACATAAAAGCCACGGCTACCACAGCAGGTCAGAGGGTGGGTGACACCCCAAGGCCATTCCATTCATCTACGAGGCACAGGTCAGGGAATGTGGGACATCCTCCACTTGCCTGGATGAGTGCAGTTCCAATAACTCTCGAGAATATTGGTACCATTCCGAACAAAGCAATCAATTGATAGGCACCTCATTACCACCCTAAACATTCACTCCCTCCACCACCAACACATAAGATAAGACAAGATACCTTTATTAGTCACATGTACATCGAAACACACAGTGAAATGCACCTTTTGCGTAGAGTGTTCTGGGGGCAGCCCGCAAGTGTCTCCACGCTTCCAGCGCCAACATAGCACGCCCACAACTTCCTAACACGTACGTCTTTGGAATGTGGGAGGAAACGGGAGCACCCGGAGGAAACCCACACAGACACGAGAAGAACGTACAAACTCCTTACAGACAGCAGCCGGAATTGAACCCGTGTCACTGGCGCTGTAATAATGTTATGCTAACCGCTACACTACTGTGTCTGTAGTTAGTTCCAGCTACAAAATGCACCGCAGTTACTCACCCAGGCTACTCTAACAGCACCTCCCAAACTCTCCCAGCAGTAAGGACAAGAGCAGTAGGTACATGGAACACCACCATCGACAGGTTCCCTTGCAAGTCGCCCATCATCCTGATTTGGAAATAAATTAATTGTTGTGGGTCTAAATTCTGGTTCCACCTCCAAAGGGAATATCATGGGAGAATGGGATTGAGGGGATTGTCCACCAGAAGGACTGCAGTGGATTGAGGTGAGAGCTCACCACCACCTTCACAAGGGCAGTTAGGGACAGGCAGCAGATGCTGACCTTGTCAGTGACGCCCAGGTCCCAGACATAGGAATATTGATGATGTCAGCCATTTTTCACTCCTTATAAACACTATTTATCTGCAACATTATGAACTTCCCTGTGCTAGTCTTTGTGGATGAGGCTACTAACTTTATTGTGTTAGGTTTGCCAAGCAGAGACCCAATTGCTGTCAAGGTCGATTGACCAAGACACCGCCACAATGAGTTGTGGATAATACTCAGTCACCATGGCAACAGCAGTCATTGCTATAATGGTATGTACATCTCTCTCAGTGTACAACCTCCCAATGTTGATGCACAGGTCCAGATCTTGTTCACAGCATCCAAGTTTCAGCTCAACAAAACCATTATCAACTTTCCTCGAAATGTCACCTGTCCATTTCCCTTCACAGATGCTGCCTGACCCACTGAGTTCCTCCAGTGGTTTGTGTGTTGCTCCAGATTCCAGCATCTGCAGCCTCTTGTGTCTCCACTTTCCTATTTTAAATTGTCTTTTTCAAAGTCAGTTTCTGACCAACAGTTATTAAGATTTAAGCATCGACCAGTTTCACAGTTGGCAGGGAAGGGGACAATCAATGGCTGTCCTGAAGCTGGGAACCCGAGAATGGCTGAGGCCAATAAAAAAGAGTCACCATCACTATTAAAAACAATAACCTACGCAGTAATAATTAGATAATGCTTGTCTGGTTCAGCTTAACTATGAAACACTCTGTGGCAGGTGAAACATTTTACTTCACATAAAAGGTTAAGTGTTGACTTAGGAAATTGGAGCAAACCTTTTGAGACTTGCGTGTATATATATATATATATATATATATATATATATATAAGATGGCAACAATATTGGTTCATTCTCAGTAACAAAACGTTTGGGAAGAGATTTTCCTGTTCCGACCTCTGGGACTGTGAGACACAGGAGAGTAAGTCAGAGAGGAGTGTCTGCTGGAAGGACCCTTCGTAGAAGTTAAAGCAAGTGAGTTCAGTTGGCAGGACAGGGAGTGAGAAAGTTCTGATGTACTAAACTGGTATTGGTTTATTATCGTCACTTGTACTGAGGTACAGTGAAAAACTTGTCTTGCATACCGATCGTACAGATCAATTCATTACACAATGCAGTTATATTGAGTTAGTACAGAGTGCATTGATGTAGTACAGCTAAAAACAATAACAATACAGAGTAAAGTGTCACAGCTACAGAGAAAGTGCAGTGCAATAAGGTGCAAGGTCACAACAAGGTAGGTCATGAGGTCAGAGTCCATCCCATCGTATATGGGAACCATTTAATAGTCTTATCACAGTCTGGTGGTACGTGCCCTCAGACTCCTGTATCTTCTACCTGATGGAAGAGGAGAGAAGAGAGAACGACCCTATGGGTGGGGACTGTATCTTAAGGCAAGAAGCCTGACAGGTAAGGCAGATGAACTCAAGGCATGGATTGGTACATGGGGCTGGGATATTAGAACCATTACAGAAACATGAATGGGCAGATCTGGCAGCTCAATGTTTCCGGGTACAGATGCTACAGGCATGATGGAGGTGGAGGGAAGAGAAGAGTGGGAGTTGCAGTTTTGATTAAGGAGAACATCACAGCAGTACTTAGTTTTAAAATAGTAATGGGAAAAGATAGGACTAGTCCATGTTAAAGTCCTACATTGGGGCAAAGCTAATTATGACGGCGGTAGACAGGAGCTTGCAAAGGTTGATTGGGGGAGGCAGTTTGAGGGTAAAGGGACATCTGGCAAGTGGGAGGCTTTTAAAAGTGAGAATGGGGAGGTTCAGGCCAAAAGTTCCTGTTAGAGTGAAGGGCAAGACTGGCAGGGGTAGAGAACCTGGGACTGGCAGGGGTCGAGTGCATGAGGGATATTGAGGCTCTAATAAGGAAAAAGAAGGAGGCATAGGTCAGGTATAGACAGCTGGGATCTGGCGACTCCCTTGAAGAGTTTTAAGGATGTAGAGGTACACTAAAGAGGGAAATCAGGAGGGCAAAAAGAGGACATGAGATAGTTCTGGCAGATAAATAAAGGAGAGGTTCTTAGAGGTTCTACAAGTATATTAAGAACAAAAGGGTAACAAGGGAGAGAATAGGGCTCCTTAAAGATCAATGTATCGAGACACAGGAGATGGGCAAGGTCTTACATGAATATTTCTCATGGGTATTTACTGTGAAGAAGGTCATGGAAGCTCAGAAGTTCAGGAAGAAAATAGTGTCTCAACAGGGAAGTAAACTGTCTCAACAATAAGGTGCTGTATTAAAAACAAACCGTTCTTTCCCAATGTTACCACCAGACCCCTCCCAGCCTCACTGATTTTCAACCTTAGGAGTTCTCATGAATAACCTTGCTAGTTTGAATTTCGAACAAAGGATCAGATTGGGCCAGTTTAAAGCAGCAACAAGGACCTTAGTGATGGAAGTTTATCTGGTGTTTGGAACAACACTTCCAGTGTTCAGTTCTGTTGTCTTCATGGAATCGAATTTCAGGAAAAGGGTATGAGGGCAGATGTTCCTCACACAACCAGAGGCTGATTCTTCCCTCTGTCCACTGGTAAAGTGAAAGCCCTTCTTGAAATTTCAATCCCCTTGGTTAGTGTAAATGTCCGTTGTACTTCCGTGTCTGCCTGCTCCACACAGCTCAAAGGGAGCATTGGCACAGAATGTAAATCTTTTGGTTAGGATCAGGTTTTTAGACAGTATATAAAAGGACTGGGTTCCTCAGCAGAGGGGCCACTAACGAGGGGATGTAGATTTAAAGTTATTGGTAAACTGAGGGAAGATGAGGACATCCGTTTCCACCCACCCAGAGGTGGTGGTGTCGAGAACTCAGTACACGGGTGGAATCAGATACCCCTCCCCACATTTCAGCAGTGCTGGTGTATGTCCAAGAGCCATGACCTGCCAGGGCTACGGACCCAGTGCTGGAGGGCGGGGTTAGTCTGTGGAGCTTTTAGTTGACAGGAAGAGACTCAACAGGCTGAGTGGTTTCTATGGTTCCTGCTGAGAGGAGTAGAAGCAACTCCTGTGTTATAGAAGGGTTGCATTCCCAGAAAGCCATCCAGATCACGACTTTCCTTAATGCAAAGCCGCATCAAGAAATGCGTCAAAAGTTGCCACCTAAAATGACACCTAAACTCTGTTCGAGCAAAGTTTTATTCTGAATCTCAGATTTCCTGGTGGTGATGTGTGGATTCTGCAAGGCTGTAATGCTGGGGTTGCCTGTGTTCTTCCTGATTTGTCTGGTTCACTTTCTCTGGTTTAGTAATTATATGGTAATTTGCTTTGGTAATTATTTGTCCACCTGCACTGCACTTTCTCTGTAACTACAACATTATACTCTGCATTCTGTTTTCTTCTTAATACCTTGACGTAATTATGATTGGAATGATCTGCCTGGATGGCGCTCAAACAGAAGCTTTTCGCCGTATCTCAGTACATGTGACAATAATAAACCAACACCAAATACTTGAACAAATTTCACCAGCAATGACAGTGGCATTTTCAAGGACCTGTAGATCAGTGTTGAGATGAAAAATATCCATTATGTTTTAACAGTGCCTTCCCTCATTTAGTCAGGCAAGTAATTGTGGAGTACCTCAGAAGAGGCTTCAGAACACAAAAGCTTGTTCTGGTTCCTTGACTTGTTTCTGAGCAGGATTGCTCTTGAGACAAGCTCTTTGGTCCGGGGTCCTCTGAGATCATTTGTTTTCATTGTCTCACTACCCTTCTGTCTGTCCTCTTGTGTTCTGTCACAATCACTCCATTTTACCACAGTAATAAATGTCTGTTAGGCAGTTCATAAGCTGATTATAATGTGCTTATCCGTTCTGTGAGTGGATAAGGAGGAGGATCTTAATTCAGTCAAACAGTTTGTCGCAGAACCCTCACTGAACATGGATCAATTCTGTTTTCTTGCATTTAGAAGTCAGCTTTCAATCTGAATTTGGTAGTAGTGAAACCATTTATTCCTATAGTTTCACTGCCAACATAAGCTGTCTGAGCTTCCAGCTGGGCAGACTTGTTAATCGTGGTAAACAACATAACACATTGTCGTGCTGAGAAGGACATTGTCGTAAAAATAAACTAAAGGTTTAGGGCACCAATGTACTTCATATAAAGACTTTTTGACCTTTAAATATTTAAGCTGATTTGTTAAGTGAAGATCTGGTGTTATTTCATCAGCTGTGTGAATACTTGAAGTGGCCTTGACCATCTTGAGTTATTACAAAAACTTCATCTGTTGCCTTGAGTGAAGAGCTTTTATTCTAGACATGGACCTTTGGCTGACAGGAAAGGATTGCACCATGTTCACAAACCTGCTTCCAGTGTTGATGGTGAATGAGCAAGGCAGAAAGGGGTGGGGAGGGGAAGGAGTGTTTGGTGGTGGGGTCCTGTTGGAGATGGCGCAAGTGGCGGAGAATGATGTGTTGGATACGTAGGCTGGTGGGATGAAATGTGAGAACAGGGGGGACCCTATCCCCGTTGAGTCTGGGGGTGAGAGTGGAGGTGCGGGAAATGGCAGAGATATGGGTGCAAGTGCTCTCGACCAGTCGGGGGGAAGACCCAGTTAGAAAAGAAGTTGGACATCTCGCATGTCCTGGAGTGGAAAGTTCTCCTTTCCTCTTTTTCAACCTTTTTTTCCCTCCCTCTCCTTACCTGTGACCCATCCCCCGGTGGATCTGCTCTCCCCTCCTCCCCCGCACCTGCCCATCACTATCTCTTACCTGCATCTACCTGTCACCTCCCTGTGCCCACCCCGCCTCCCCTCTTTTGTCCACCTATCACTGCTCTGCTTTTCCCTCCTATATATCGGGCTTCCCCTTTTCCTATCTTCAATCCTGAAGAAGGGTCCTGACCCGAAACATTGACCGCCTGCTTTTCTCCACAGATGCTGCCTGGCCTGCTGAGCTCCTCCAGCAGATTGTTTCTGGCATCTGTTGTCTCTTGTATTTGCGTTTGATGTGGTTATGTTCTCGTGATTTATGTCCTAGTAAGTCCTCGCTCTGGAATGGGATGTATAAAGGGATCGCTGGATGTCTTTGCCCTCCCACAGCCTGGAGGATGTCATTCAAACAAAGCCCATTGTTACCATCTGACACCCAGCTGATGGCTGCCTCTGGGTTGAGCTGTGGGATAACTAAGGCTTCCATTATAGAGGGACCAACACAAACAGTGAAAGAATACTCATCTTTATAACTGGGTTGTTCTGAGCCAAGCCATCTGGAAGTCTCAGTGAGTCTGTGTCAAGGTCCAAGGTCCATCATCAGGTTATCTACAAGGCCACTGATCTGCAGTATCGGAGAGGGATGCCAGAACATAAACTACATGGCCAAAAATCCCAGCATCTCCCACGTAGTAGAAATAAATGGAATTTATTTCAGCACAGTTAGTGATCACAACAGTGGGTAACTCCAGTCAGATGTTACCATTCCTGCAGGAGGGTGTCGTTGGGGTGGTTGAGAGAGGAATTGGGCTGAACTGTTACCAGTTCTCTCCCATGTCAGGGTTCATGGTAGGGGTGGAGAGTCTGTGGATTGTGACACACATGATGCTGAAAGGCCTGGATAGAGTGGACTTGGAGAGGATGTTTCCAGTAATGGGAAAGTCCAGGATCCGAAGGCACAGCCTCAGAATATAGGGACGTCCCTTTAGTCTAGGATCCGAGGGCACAGCCTCAGAATAAAGGGACGTCCCTTTAGTCTAGGATCCGAGGGCACAGCCTCAGAATAAAGGGACGTCCCTTTAGTCTAGGATCCGAGGGCACAGCCTCAGAATAAAGGGACGTCCCTTTAGAACTGAGATGAGGAGGAATTTTTTTCTTTCTTTTCCAATCTTTTTATTAATTTTCAAATTAATAAACGTAACAGTAGTAATTATACACATCATACAAAGAGATCGGGATTACAATACTAACAGTTAACGTATACAGACACAAAGAGTAAAATGTGTAATCTGAACCTCCCAATCTCTTGATAATTGAGCATGAAAAAGATTTAAAGAGAAATTTGATTATATGAAAAAAAACCCAAACCAAAAAAAAGAACAACAACAAACCAAATAGTAATAATAACCAAAAACTAAGCAAAAACTGATCTGTTGTATTTCATCGGTTAAAAGCATTATTTTGTCATTAACTCTGCTCCTCCATATTCGAATAGAAAGTTATTGAAAAGGATTCGGAAAAGGTCAGCTTACATCATATGAAAATGCTGTATAACTGGGCTCCAAGTTTCTTCAAATTTAAGTGAAGGATCAACAGTACAACTCCTAATTTTTTCTAAGTTTAAACATGTTATAGTTTGGGAAAACCATTGGAATGTAGTTGGAGGTTTAGGATCTTTCCATTTAAATAGAATGGATCTCCTGGCTATTAATGTAACAAATACAATCATACGACAAGCTGAGGCAGATAAATGGCCAGAATCCATCACTGGTAACCCAAAAATTGCAGTAACAGGATGAGGTTGTAAATCAATACTCAATACCACTGAAATAATATCAAAAATGTCTTTCCAATATTTTTCCAAAAGAGGGCAGGACCAGAACATATGTGTCAGGGAAGCCACCTCCGGATTACATCTGTCACAGATAGAATTTATATGGTTATAAAAACAAGCTAACTTATCCTTTGACGTATGGGTCCTATGAACCACCTTAAACTGTACCAAAGAGTGTCTAGCACACATTGAAGAGGTATTAACTAATTGGAGAATTTTCTTCCATGTCTCTTTAGGTAACAGTATCTGAAGTTCTCTTTCCCATTCATTCTTAATTTTATCAGATATCCCTAAACGTATTTTCATAATCAGATCATAAAATATTGCTATCAAGCCCTTCTGATAAGGGTTTAAACCTAAAATTTTATCTGTAATTTCAATTTGATGATGTATCGAAAAAGTAGGTAGAGTAACATTTAAAAAGTTTCTAATCTGTAAATATCTAAAAAAAATGTGATCTAGGCAAATTGTATTTATTAGACAACTGTTCAAAGGATGAGGAACAGTTATCAACGAATAGATCATGACAGCATGTTATTCCCTTTGTTTTCCATGAAAGAAAAGCTAGATCAATTCTAGATGGTTGAAAGAAAAAAATGAATTGAATAGGACTTGACAAGATAAATTTATTCAATCCAAAAAATTTACGAAATTGAAACCATATTCGTATTGTGTGTTTAGTTATTGGATTAATCATTTGTTTATTCAATTTAGTAAGCGCAAAGGGGAACGAGGCCCCTAAAGTAGAAGCCAATGAAAACCCTTGCATTGACTCACGCTCGAGATTCACCCATCGTGGACACTGAATTACATCTAAATCTTGTGTCCAAAAAATTAAATATTGAATATTAATTGCCCAATAGTAAAATCTAAAGTTAGGCAAAGCCATACCGCCATCCTTTTTTAATTTCTGTAAATATTTCTTACTTAACCTTGGGTTTTTATTCTGCCGTATATATGAAAGAATTTTAGAATCAACAATATCAAAAAAGGATTTAGTGATAAAGGTTGGAATCACCTGAAATAGATACAGAAGTTTAGGTAAAATAGTCATCTTAACAGCATTGATTCGACCAATCAATGATAAGGACAATGGGGACCATTTAGTAAGCAATTGTTTAACATGATCAATTAAGAGTAAAAGTTAACTTTAAGTAAGTCCTTATATTTCTTGTAATTTTAACCCCCAAATAAGTAAAATAATCAGTCACTAATCTGAATGGTGATTGCCTATAGATTGGAACTTGCATATTTAATGGGAAAGGCTCACTCTTGTTAAGATTTAATTTATAGCCAGAAAAAACACTTAACTGAGCAAGCAGTGATAAGCCTGCAGGGATGGATTTCTCAGGGTTAGAGATATGAAGTAACAGGTCATCTGCATATAATGATACCTCATGCATCCCATCTCCATGAATAATGCCAAATGTGTTGGAAGAGTCACAAAGAGCAATTGTGAAGGGTTCCAAGGCAATATCAAGTAGTAAAGGACTTAGAGGGCAGCCCTGTCTAGTGCCTCCAGGAGGAATTTCTTTAGGTGGCGAACTTGAGGTGGTGAATCTGTGGAACTTGTTGCCACAGAGGGTTGTGGAAGCATTGGGTGTATTTAAGGCAAAGATTGATGGGTTCTTGATTGGTGAGAAGGTTGAGGTTACCGGGAGAAGGTGGGAGAATGGGATTTAAAAAAACAGCATTGATTGAATGGTGGAGCAGACTCAATGGGCTGAATGGCCTAATTCTACTCCTGCATCTTATTACCCACTGTGCGTCAGGCTGACTGGAGCAGGGGGTGTATATCTGACCCACGTTGCTCTGATCCTCAAAGGTACAGATGGGGAAATCAGCTTCAGAAAGAAATGAACCATGTCTTTTTGTGGGCATCACAAGATCGGCCCACAGGTCGGGGTCATGCACATCCCTCCCTTAACTGATACAATTGTTCAAAGTTGGGATAAAGAATTTCAGTCATGAAAATAACCCAATTCAATGTGCACTTAACACAGCCACACACAAAATCCAGTCACAGTTTATACACATTAAAAGGATTTACATCCAGTGAGTTTGATTGTTTTACTGTAGATTCATTGGATTCATTTATTAAATCTAATTAAAAAAAGATAAACTAGGTTATTTGAAGCTGCATCTCTATGATTCGCATTGAACAACTGGTTTAAATTACATCATAAAACCCAGGATTTAGGTCACGTGTTTGCCGCTTCATGATTTCTCTGCAATCTATCCAATTTCAGACTTTACCTTTGTTACACTTGATGCCCAAAGCTACTCAAGTCCTGTGGGTGGGATCAGTGGTAGAATCAGCAGTTCCCACATCAGTCTCTACCCCAAACCCAGTGTGAAGTATGTCACTCTTGATCCACAGGGACTACGTAAGAAGAAGAAGAGGTAGAACTAAAGTATTAAAGAAACAAACTGCTGGAGGAACTCAGTGGGTCAGGCAGCGTCTGTGGAGGGAGATGGACAGTTGACCCTTCATCTGGACTGAAAGGGTAGAGTGGAGATAGCCGGTATAAAGTGAGGGAAGGGGAGGAGCAAGAGCTGGCAGGTGAGAGGTGGATCCAGGTCGGGGGGGTGATGGGCAGGTGGAGGAGGGGAGGGGGGAGTGGGAATAGGCTGGGACGTGAGAGGTGGGGGTGACACAGGGCCACAGATGGTGGGAGGAAGGTGGAGCCTGGAACGAAATAAGGGAGGTGGGGAGGGCAGATGGGAACAGTGGGGGGGGGGGGGGGGGGGAGGGGACCCAGTGGTGTGTGGGGGATGGGCAGATGGTGTGGGTGGGGGATGGGAAAGGAACAGGGCGATGGGGGTGGGGAGGGGGTGGGAGGAACTGGGGAGATCAGGAGGAGGGAGAAAAGGGACGGGGGGGGGGGGGGAAGGTTACCTGAGATTGGAGAATTCAGTGTTCTTCTAGCGAAAGTATCAACCCTGCCATTTACAAGTTCCATGAGAATGAGGAAACATTTTGCCTTAACGATGAGTTTATCTCCCTGCTCTTGGACATGACAATTCCCTGTTTTCTCAACTCTCCCAAAGTACCTGTCTGTCTTGGAATCCTACCAGATGATCATAGTTCCCAGATCAAATTCCATCTACCCTGTTGTTTCCTGCTCCCTTAGTCCATCCACGGCCCTCTGTAGCTTCCCATTCTCATCACACTCCTTACTGTGCCTCCCGCCTTGGTGTTATCCACCATCCTCTCTTCCTTCCTCTGAGAGAGTGATGAGTATGCTCAGGACCTGAGGGTACTGTCTATCACATCTCCCAAGTCAAAGAGTGAACTTTTATCCCTGCTCTCTGGCCCCCGCCCTCCCAACCAATTACAAACCAATCCCTGCTCTCTGGCCCCCACCCTCCCAACCAATTACAAACCAATCCCTGCTCTCTGGCCCCCACCCTCCCAACCAATTACAAACCAATCCCTGCTCTCTGGCCCCCACCCTCCCAACCAATTACAAACCAATCCCTGCTCTCTGGCCCCCGCCCTCCCAACCAATTACAAACCAATCCCTGCTCTCTGGCCCCCGCCCTCCCAACCAATTACAAACCAATCCCTGCTCTCTGGCCCCCGCCCTCCCAACCAATTACAAATCCCGTGGACTCTCAGTTTTGCCAGTCATTTCCTGTCCAAAACCTTATTTAGTATTTTCTGGAAGGTTATAGAAACAATACCCTTTTCCACCATTACTGGTGGCTGCCTCAATAATTCAGTGAGATTATTGCAATGTGACTAATCCTCCACAAATATATGATGACATTTAATCAGCTTTCACTATCCAAAGTTTAAATCAGTCTGTTCTCTAAGGTTGGAACCCACTACCTCGCCTTTGTCTGACATTGATCTGACTGGCTTGGGATTAGTTGGATTTTTCTTTCTCTCTTTAAACATTGCAGTGACATTTATGCATTACAGCCCAAAGGTACAGTTGCTGATTCTGGAGAGAATGTTGTGCTTTATTGGAGTGATACAAGACAGATAGGGAGGCACATACAGCCAGTCATGTCCCACTTTGCTCTTTGGTAGATCCATCCAACCGAACTAATCTCTAACTCCTTCCCCCACAGCTCCATAATTTTCTCTCCGACTCCATTTATCCAAATCCCTCTGAAATCTGCTGTTGAATCTGCTTCCACCATCCCCTCAGGCAGAGAATTCCAGACCACTGAAACTAGCAATATAAAATATACACCTTCAGGTCTGTGCACTACATCCACTGTTGCTTACTTTCTGTCTCCTGATGTTCTGTTCTCTACCTCCCTGTAAACACAAGTACAAATTTATTGCCTATCCCACACACTTCCAATCTTTAATGGATTCGTGCCCACTTCATCTTTGTCTTAATACTGATACCAGACCCTTTGCTGTTAGTTTTTGCATATTCATCCATTTCTCTTTCTATTTTATTTTTCTTTGTGTTCTTTCCCTTTTCAGCTTTCCTCAGTTCTCCCGATCTACTCCCTTTGTGTGAGCTCATTCCGTCAGTTTAATACAATCTCTCATCTTCTGCTGGTTCTGGTGGTTTGGTTGCACCTGGAGTCTTTGCCTTTTGGGAGTGTGACAGAGTTCATTGTCATACCAAGCGGTATCTTAACTATTTCCAGTTGTTTTTCTGTGAAGTCTTGTGGTTGGTTTCTTTCTCATCTCTTCCAAGTTTGTTTTATTTAAATGTAAGGTGTCAGGTGTCAGATCTCTCAGTGGGTGAACATTTTGGTGATAGTGATCATAATTCTATCTCCTTTACGTTAGCACTAGAGAGGGATAGGAACAGACAGGCTAGAAAGGTGTTTACTTGGAGTAAAGGGAATTATGAGGCTCTCAGGCAGGAAATTGGAAGATTAAATTGGGAACAGATGTTCTCTGGGAAAAGTACAGAAAATATGTGGCAAATATTCAGGGGATATTTGCGTGGAGTTCTGCATAGACATGTTCCGATGAGACAGGGGAGTCATGATAAGATACAGGAACCATGGTGTACGAAGGCTATAATAAATCTAGTCAAAAGGAAAAGAAAAGCATACAAAAGGTACAGAGAGTTAGGTAATGTTAGAGATCTGGAGGAGTACAGGACTGAAAGGAAGGAACTTAAGAAAGAGATTAAGAGAGCCAGAAGGGGACATGAGAAGGCCTTGGCGGGCAGGATTAAGGAAAACCCCAAGGCGTTCTACAAGTATGTGAAGAGTAAGAGGATGAGATGCGAAAGGATAGGGCCTATCAAGTGCGGCAGTGGGAAAGTGTGTATGGATCCAGAAGAAATAGCGGAGGTACTTAATGAATACTTTACGTCAGTATTCACCACGTAAAAAGATCTGGGGGATTGTAGTGGGGACTTGCAGTGGCCTGAAAAGCTTGAGCATGTAGATATTAGAAAAGAGGTGGTGCTGAAACTTTTGGAAAGCATCAAGTTAGATAAGTCGCTGGGACCAGATGAGATGTACCCCAGGTTGCTGTGGGAGACGAGGGAAGAGATTACGGAGCCTCTGACGATGATCTTTGTGTCGTCCATGGAGACGGGAGAGGTTCCGGAAGATTGGAGGGTTGCGGATGTTGTTCCCTTATTCAAGAAGGGGAGCAGGGATAACCCAGGGAATTATAGACCGGTGAGTCTTACCTCAGTGGTTGGTAAGCTGATGGAGAAGATCCTGAGAGGCAGGATTTATGAACATTTGGAGAGGTATAATATGATTAGGAATAGTCAGCATGGCTTTGTCAAGGGCAGGTCCTGCCTTACGAGCCTGATTGAATTTTTTGAGGATGTGACTAAGCACATCGATGAAGGGAGAGTAGTAGATGTAATGTATATGGATTTCAGCAAGGTGTTTGATAAGGTACCCCATGCGAGGCTTATGGAGAAGGTGAGGAGACATGGGATCCAAGGGGACATTGCAGTGTGGATCCAGAACTGGCTGGCCCACAGAAGGCAAAGAGTGGTTGTTGAAGGGTCGTATTCTGTGTGGAGGTCGGTGACCAGTGGTGTACCTCAGGGATCTGTACTGCGACCCTTACTATTTGTGATTTTTATAAATGACCTGGATGAGGAAGTGGAGGGGTGGGTTAGTAAATTTGCAGATGACACGAAGGTTGGGGGTGTTGTGGATAGTTTGGAGGGCTGTCAGAGGTTACAGAGGGATATAGATAGGATGCAGAGTTGGGCTGAGAAGTGGCAGATGCAGTTCAACCCAGGTAAATGTGAAGTGGTTCATTTTGGTAGGTCAAATATGATAGCAGAATATAGTATTAATGGTAGGACTCTTGGCAGTGTGGAGGATCAGAGGGATCTTGGAGTCCGAGTCCATAGGACGCTCAAAGTGGCTGCGCAGGTTGACTCTGTGGTTAAGAAGGCATATGGTGTATTGTCCTTCATCAATCGGGGAATTGAATTTAGGAGCCGTGAGGTATTGTTGCAGCTATATAGGTCCCTGGTCAGACCCCACTTGGAGTATTGTGCTCAGTTCTGGTCGCCTTACTACAGGAAAGATGTGGAAGACATAGAGAGGGTGCAGTGGAGATTTACAAGGATGCTGCCTGGGATGCAGAGCATGCCTTATGAAAGCAGGTTGAGGGAACTCGGCCTTTTCTTCTTGGAGCGACGGAGGATGAGGGGGGACCTGATTGAGGTGTATAAGATGATGAGAGGTATTGATAGGGTAGATAGTCAGAGGCCTTTCCCCAGGGCTGAATTGGTGGCCACGAGAGGACACAGGTTTAAGGTGCTGGGGAGTAGGTATAGAGGAGATGTCAGGGGTACGTTTTTTTACTCAGAGAGTGGTGAGTGCGGGGAATGGGCTGCCGGAAACTGTGGTGGAGGCTGGTACGATAGGGTCTTTCAAGAGACTGTTAGATCGGTATATGGAGCTGAGTAAAATAGAGGGCTATGGGTAAGCCTAGTAATTTCTAGGGTAGGGACATGTTCGGCACAGCTTTGTGGGCTGAAGGGCCTGAATTGTGCTGTAATTGTTCTATGTTCTATGTTCTATGTAGGTGGCAGGGTGACACTATGGATTAGAGCTGCTGTCTCACAGCTCCAGTGACCCAGGTTCAATCCCGACCTCTGGTGTTGTCTGTGTGGAGTTTGTACGTTCTCCCTGTGACCGTGTGGGTTTCCCCCAGGTGCTCCGGTTTCTTCCCACACCTCAGAGACGTATGGGTTGGTAGGTTGGCCACTGTAAATTACCCCTAGTGTAGGTGAGTGGTAGAACTGATGGGAATGTGGGCACAATAAGTTACAGCGAACATTCGTGGAGGAATGAGATTTTTTGTGGTTGTTCTATGAGCTGGCATGGACTCGATAGGTTGAAAGGGCTTCCTTCTATGTCAGAAGTAAAAATTGCAATATGACCTTGATTTGTGAGCCTCCCTTCACCCTCTGAAAACTAACCAGATGATTTTCAAGATGTTCCCTTAAATGAGAACTAATTAATTCTTGTTCGGTGCTCATATCTAAACCCTGTGCACCCTCTCCCCTGCCTGCTCTGAAAGATACTTCTAGTAAACTGTGTTAAAACACTTCTAGAGGTATAATGTGTTTGAAAGTTGGACTGTTCTGTGTCTCCTCATCTGTAGGAAATTTCTTTCAGTATAAACCTTTTATTCAGGTATATTGTTCCTTAATTACCATACTTTACATCTTTCCTGACACTGGAAGAGTCGTGGATGGTCCCGACCCGAGCTGTGTGTCCTTCACCATTCCCCAACTCTCCCCACAATGTGTTCACTGCTCAGTCACTTCACTGACACCCTTTCTTTCCACTCTGGTGATGGTGACATTTCCCTGTGTTTCCAATTTCCCCAAACTTTGTAAAGCTCCTGAAATATTTAGCCCATGTCCAGTAATTGTCGTTGCATTATATAGCACAGAAACAGGCCCTTCACCCCACTGAGTCTGCACTGGCCATCTACACTATTTACACTAGTTTACACTATAAAATACCCTTTTACACCAATCCCATTTCATTCTCCGCACATTCCCATTAACTGCCCCCAGATTCTACCCCTCACTTACACTACAGGGGCAATCTTCAGTGGACAATTAATCTATCAACCTGCATGTCTTTGGGATGCGGGAGGACACCGGAGCATCCAGAGGAAACCCAAACGGTCAGCACTGGAGGTCAGGATTGAACCTGGGTCTCTGGAGCATTGAGGAAGTAGCTCTACCAGCTATATCACTGTGCACTCCAAAGGTAGGACTGCAGACAGACCTCCAGTACAACCACTGTTTAACACCTTCTCAGCAGGACTTTTGCTTCATATACTATGGTAAGATCAGTGATGGAGCTATCAGACCACTGCATAACAGGGTATTTATAAGGAGCTCACCAGAACGTTTGTGAACTGGTATAACCTGACCCTGAATACCCAGTGATCTGCTTATAACAACGTTGTCCCCTCTACACCGTTTGCATGCTCTTTACCTGTCATTCTCTTTCCTGTTATCTCTTCATCTCCTTTCTCGCTCTCCTTCTGAGTGTGTCTCCCTCCCCATCTCTCTGCCTCTCTCCCGATCTTTTTCCTATTGCATCTGTCTCTATCTTTCTGTTGCTCTATTTCTCTGTTTCTGTCTTTTTGAATTCCCAAAATGTGGTGACTGGAACTGGGTGCAACATTCCAGTGGTCATACCAAAGCTTAGTAAAGGTTTAGCTCAACGTCCCTGCTTCTGCACCCAATTACTCCATGTATAACCACACATCCAACGTGTACTCGCTCAATATATCTTGCTGACTTCAATGAACATGAACCTCCCCTTATCCTCCTTTCCCCTCCTCTCCCTCCTCTGCCCACCCCTCCACCCCCAGTTCCTCTGTTCCTGTACACTTCCAAATGGTGCCATAACATCTGTATTACATCTGTATAACCTTTCCCCATCCCGTCTCCACAAATGCATCACTTCACACTCCTCCATTCCATCTATCTACCCTTTCTGCCTGTCTGCCTGTGTCCTTTTGATTCCATCCTCACGGTCTGTCATGCCTTCGTATCACTGGAAAACCCTGTCATTTTACTATAATCGAAGGTGCAAGACAAATATATCTTAAGTGAAAGCGGTGTTCCGAGCACTGATCCTTGTGGATCGCGCCAGTCTGAAAAAGAACCTTTTAACAAAACTATAATAAAAACAGAACATTTTTTGGTATGTAGATGACAAGAGTGTAGAGGGATATGGGCAAAGAGCTGGGAGATGGGATTAGCTTAAATATACACCTTGGTCAGTATGGACACGGATGGGCCAAAGGGCCTTTTTCCGTGCTGTACACCTCTGTGGAAACACACAGTGAGTCAGGCAGTATCTGTAGAGAGCAAAACAGAGTTAACAACATTTGCTTCCTTAAACCATTTTACTTTATCCTTCTTTTCTATAAAGCTCATTTTTATTAACCACTTTAGAAGTAAGCTCTGG
Source organism: Pristis pectinata (assembly GCF_009764475.1). Lineage (NCBI taxonomy): Eukaryota > Metazoa > Chordata > Chondrichthyes > Rhinopristiformes > Pristidae > Pristis > Pristis pectinata. Next base: position 1,748,940 of record NC_067423.1, on the reverse strand, counting down.
ATGACTTTTCTGCTTAAGAGAAGGCAATTGTTATATTTCCTAGAAAGTGAAAAGTATTAGCACATTCCAACTTTGAATACCCACTGTTGCAGCTTTGTAAAAGGCTTCCTTTTACACTTTATCACTCCCAATAAAATTGTTCATTTTCCTGCAGTCTTCCTCAGTGAAGTATCCCGCTGATTTAGGTTGCAACATTATGCCAACTACTGTGTGCCAAAGGCAATCAGCGTCAGATCCAATAGCACAATATTTCTTTGTCCTTAACACTCATGTCAGGAAGTTAAAAATATCAGCAACCACAATATACATTAAAGGAACAACTCTTTAAGTGGAGAGAACATTGAATACATTGAAAGCTAGAAAGATTTCATGTCTCAGATCAATTTTCCTTTGGCTCATTCCCAATAATTTTGACCAAAATCTATTCTGTCAACAGGATGTATGTTATTGAGAAGCAGTGCATAATATATAGTGGAGAAGTTGTTTGCTAGAGCTTTGAAATAATGTGGTCTATTAAAAAATCTACAAATAGATCACAACAGGGTCCTAGTTAGTTTTATGTTTAGCTTTTATTCCTGTGGTTGCTTTGGAAGTGAATTGTATATTAAAGGACAACTTTTGGAAATAATGCTCTGTGTAGGTCGAGTTCAGTTTCAATAATGGGTTTAAGACTGGGGGTCATCCTTTAGTTTGAGGCTAATTGCTGATCTTATGTTCAGAAAAATGTACATCTTTTAGTAGAGAGATTATCAATACATATATGTTTGACAAAGTCTGGTGATGTTCTTTCCTCTCCTTGGAAAGTAGAAGACCAGTCACTGCTGGGGTGCCATATCTCCACCTCATCACCAAGGTTACCTGTTTTGACTCCCACAGTAGTTCTCCTGATGGTTTCAGCCTGCTCCTGATACCTTCCCGCCTTCTACTCTCTTTTCTTAAATGATTCAATATCCACCCCTCACGTTCTAACTTGCAGCAAGAACCAACCGTTCCCCAATCCTCCACTAGCTGCCCGACATTGGTTCCTCACTAACCAATGCCTCCATTTTGAAATAAGCATCCCCCTTATCGAGTACCTCTTAGTCTTGATCTTCCCTGGCCCTTAATTGAGCCTCTCAAATCCAGTGTTGGATTCTTGATTGTCCCAAGTTCCGTCACTTCATCATGACCTCAGTAACTTCAGCTTCACAGTCAAACACTGTGGAATTCTCAACAAGACCTCTCTAATCATCTTCACAACATGCCTTAAAATCTAACCCCTGCTAGGATCTTGGTCATTCTCAGGGAACCTGCAGGGAAATCAGCCAGAATCTGTGAGGGCGATCCAACAATTCTAACATGTAGTAACCCTTCATTAATGCATCTAATGGACCGTTGCTCCTGTTAATCTAACCAGGGTCTGTTAACTTCTGGCACACCAAGCTTGATCTTTTGTTCATCCAAGATTTCAGATTGGGTTCATCTCCTATCAGGGAGCCGATCTGTGGCTGATTATTCCTCATTCCTCCATAGCAGGAGCTGGAGCTGGAGGGAGGTAGGATGGTAGCCTGGACCTGCAATCCATTGACTCAGATGGCTGATCCAGAGTTCAAATCCCATCGCAGCAGCTGAGATAACTGGATATATTTTAGACATGGAAGGCCAGCTCCAGTTTGGTAACTGTGAAGCTATTGGACTGTTGTACAAACCCTCCAACTTAGACCATAAGACCATAAGACAAAGGAGCAGAAGTCAGACATTCGGCCCATCGAGTCTGCTCCGCCATTCTATCATGAGCTGATCCATTCTCCTATTCAGCCCCACTCACCCGCATTCTCATCATAACCTTCATAAATAACTAATGTCCTTCAGAAAAGGAAACCTGCTGAGTTTACCTGATCTGGCTTATGGGATACTCCTTACCCACAGTGATGTGGTTGACCATGAACTGGCCCAAGCTGCATGGTGCCCCATACTCTGGGAGGGAAGGTCAACTTCTGATTGAATTTCAGGATTACTCACTTCTCCGTGTTGAATAACAAAACATTTACATTTCATTATCTTCACGTATTAAACATATATTTTTATCTTTCAGATTCATTGGCCTGGAAGCAAGGAAAGAGTGGAACTGTGCAGATTAACCGGGAAACATCCCTTTGTAAGTATCACTCCAGTGCCTCCATACTGACCAGAAGAAACTAAACTTTTACACCCATGCTATGTAATTTTTGCTTGTACAATTCAGTTTTAAGTGTGCCATAGGATAGTAAGACTAATGACTTAAGGACTTCTTGAAGACATTCAACCAGAATAAAACATGAGCTGAGATTAAACTGAAGGAGAATTACTGACTTGATCGGGTGATGGAAAACAGTTGCAATAATGAGCATGCAGTTGATTGGGAGAGGTGACTGGTGAAATCCCACAGGGATCTATGTTGGGAGTGCAACTATTCACCACATATTAGTGACTTCATTAACACAATGGAGAGCCCCATATCTCAGTTCACTAATGACCTAGAAGTTGGTGGCATAATGAGCCACACAGATGGGGACATAATGTTAAACAATAACTTTTAGACACAATGAGTGGAGGAAAGCTATGGGAGATGGATTTGAGTGTAATTGTGGAATGATCTAATGTAAAGCTCAAATGGTGGAACCAAGGAGATTTTAAAATGGTGAATGCTTGGGATAGTAATATTCTGATGAGATGTTTAGGTCCATGCAGAGAGATTAGTGAACTTCAATAGTCATGTACGAGGAATAATCCAAAGCCAGATGCAATGTTAGTCTTTAGAAGGAGAAATTTCACCCCAACCATGCTGAGTGCAGGTTAGACCTGACCTTGAGTAACCCATAAGGGTTGAACACCCCTTCTTAGAAAATAAAAGAAGGAAGCTTAGACTGCCAGAATCTTAACAGCACACCGAGATTTAAATTATGAGAAGAGATGACAGAAACCAGGACATTATTCCCTGTAATTTAAAAAAATCAATGGGATGTTGGACTGAGGTTATGAGAAAGTAGGGAGCAAAAGACTGGATGTGAGAGTTTTATTTGTGGCCAGTTGTCAAGCAGACATCACTTTAAGATCAGATCAAAGTAGTTAGGGCTCGAGGTTGCTGGAGTTGTACAATTCTCCCACGATGAGATAATGCTTCAATTAATCATTTTAAGCCAGTCATCAATTGCTTTTTCAAATGGTGTTGGTTCATTTCAGAACCTGTTCAGAGGGGTGGAGATAGAGTTTGCTCTCATTGGAGGATAGAACAGATTTTAGGGGGTGAATAGTCTCATTCTTGCTCCTGTATTCCTACATTGCAAGTTCCTCACTGGTGTCCTGTGGATGCAGTGTGTAACTACAGCAACTGACTCGGATCCTTGGAGTTGACTCCCCAAATCATCATTTGGTCAGGAGAGTGAACGTGTGAGCATCCCATCAGTCCCCTCGGTTACCCTCCTGTCTGACAGCACATGGGAGCAGCGTCACTTGAATGACTGCAGCATTAGATAAGGTAGCACTCAGAATTTCTCAGGAGAAGTTAGCTATGGACAGTAAATAGAACAAAAACAATTACAGCACAATTCAGGCCCTTCAGCCCACAAAGCTGTGCCGAACATGTCCCTACCCTAGAAATTACTAGGCTTACCCATAGCCCTCTATTTTACTCAGCTCCATGTACCTATCTAACAGTCTCTTGACAGACCCTATCGTATCCGCCTCCACCACCGTTTCCGGCAGCTCATTCCACGCACTCACCACTCTCTGAGTAAAAAACTTACCCCTGACATCTCCTCTGTACCTACTCCCCAGCACCTTATACCTATGTCCTCTTGTGGCCACCAATTCAGCCCTGGGGAAAGGCCTCTGACTATCTACCCTATCAATACCTCTCATCGTCTTATACACCTCTATCAGGTCCCCCCTCATCCTCCGTTCCCTCAACCTGCTTTCATAAGGCATGCTCCACAATCCAGGCAGCATCCTTGTAAACCTCCTCTGCACCCTCTCTATGGCTTCCACATCTTTCCTGTAGTGAGGCGACCAGAACTGAGCACAATACTCCAAGTGGGGTCTGACCAGGGACCTATATAGCTGCAACAATACCTCACGGCTCCTAAATTCAATTCCTTGATTGATGAAGGACAATACACCATATGCCTTCTTAACCACAGAGTCAACCTGTGCAGCCGCTTTGAGCGTCCTATGGACTTGGACCCCAAGATCCCTCTGATCCTCCACACTGCCAAGAGTCCTACCATTAATACTATATTCCGCCAACATATTTAACCTACCAAAATGAACCACTTCACACTTATCTGGGTTGAACTGCATCTGCCACTTCTCAGCCCAACTCTGCATCCTATCTCTGTCCCCCTGTAACCTCTGACAGCCCTCCAAACTATCCACAACACCCCCAACCTTCGTGTCATCTGCAAACTTACTAACCCACCCCTCCACTTCCTCATCTAGGTCGTTTATAAAATTCACAAATAGTAAGGGTCCCAGTACAGATCCCTGAGGTACACCACTGGTCACCGACCTCCACACAGAATACGACCCTTCAACAACCACTCTTTGCCTTCTGTGGGCCAGCCAGTTCTGGATCCACACTGCAATGTCCCCCTGGATCCCATGTCTCCTCACCTTCTCCATAAACCTCGCATGGGCTACCTTATCAAACGCCTTGCTGAAATCCATATACACTACATCCTCAAAAAATTCAATCAGGCTCGTAAGACAGGACCTGCCCTTGACAAAGCCATGCTGACTATTCCTAATCATATTATACCTCTCCAAATGTTCATAAATCCTGCCTCTCAGGATCTTCTCCATCAGCTTACCAACCACTGAGGTAAGACTCACCGGTCTATAATTTCCTGGGCTATCCCTACTCCCCTTCTTGAATAAGGGAACAACATCCGCAACCCTCCAATCTTCCGGAACCTCTCCCGTCTCCATTGACGACACAAAGATCATCGTCAGAGGCTCCGCAATCTCTTCCCTCGCCTCCCACAGCAACCTGGGGTACATCTCATCCAGTCCCAGCGACTTATCTAACTTGATACTTTCCAAAAGTTTCAGCACCACCTCTTTTCTAATATCTACATGCTCAAGCTTTTCAAGCCACTGCGAGTCCCCACTACAATCCCCCAGATCTTTTACTGTGGTGAATACTGACGTAAAGTATTCATTAAGTACCTCTGCTATTTCTTCCAGATCCATACACACTTTCCCACTGCTGCACTTGATAGGCCCTATTCTTTCACATTTCATCCTCTTACTCTTCACATACTTGTAGAACACCTTGGGGTTTTCCTTAATCCTGCCCACCAAGGCCTTCTCATGTCCCCTTCTGGCTCTCCTAATCTCTTTCTTAAGTTCCTTCCTCTTAGCCCTGTACTCCTCCAGATCTCTAACATTACCTTTTGTATGCTTTTCTTTTCCTTTTGACTAGATTTATTATAGCCTTCGTACACCACGGTTTCTGTGTCCTGTCATGACTCCTCTGTCTCATCAGAACATGTCTGTTCAGAGCTCCACACAAATACCCCCTGAATATTTGCCACATATCTTCCGTACTTTTAAATGCTGCTCTACCAACAACCTCCATATCCTTTAAATGAATTTTAAAATGTTTCCAAAATAACCCACAAAGAAAAGAAACATGAAATGTATATTTAATGTAATTAGCTGAAAAATATTGGCAATTTGAAGCAGGTCACATGAAGTGGCCCAAATAAATAGGAGACATAAAATTGTGTGCTTATATTTTATTTTGGGCTTTACTTCCTGAGGATTGGCGAAGGGATTTCTATGTGAAGGAATGATCTGGGACAAAAAACAATTGTAGCTTGTATAAAATGAAAATGAACATTAGCTTTGGCACAAGGAGGTAAGTCAAAGGTTTCTTAGGAGCACCTCTTCCCCCCATCATGTTACACAGCTCCAGGACCCTACACAGAAAGAATGACAGAGTGCCCGAGATGATGAATGCGACCCCTTGCCGCTTGGTGCCAAGGGTCACATTAATGAAACACGTTTTTTGGCAGTTTCAGTCTAGTCCCCTGTTGACACGGGGTCAGAGGGCACTGCCCTGAAGCCAGAGTCGAGGTCTTACTGAAGAGTAATGTGCAAGGGGGGCTTGGTTGGTGGATTTCAACACTCCAGCCTCGAGGACTGTTCTGTCATCACGTTTTTAATAATGACAATAATTCATCTTTGTTTAAGCAAATTAAGTCAAATGTTCTGTAGATGTATTGTCCCTCACCCTGAGGTGAACATCAAGACAAGGCAAAGTTGGTTTCATTAGTGACTTGCTTATTCTGTTCTGAATTTTAGTCATTCTTAATAAATGAACTTCTGTTTGCATTCTGTTAAAAGCTGACCGTGAACCTCTTAAACAATAAATCCAAGACAAAGGCTCCATCTGCACAAACCACAGAGTAATTGGCTTGCATCCTTTCTTTGTGGAGTTTTGGCATTATTAACAACTCCTGGCCTAAAGGACAGTTTTTTTAATTACCTGTGAAAGACTGAAGAATAAAATTAAAGAGTTAAAGGATGTTATTTATTAACTGTGCAGACGCAGAAATTTTCCTTTCTTTCTGATGACCTTTAGATTGAAATAATTCTGCCTGGATTCCTTGGTGAGGTTTAAGAGAGCAGAGAGAAAGCTAAAATCCAACAGCCTGAATATTTTCAGCTTTCAGTATTAATGTAGACTTAAAGTACAGATAAAGTAGTCTGCTGAAAAAGTACAATGTAAACCATGGTTTGGTCCACATCCAACCCTATTCCCAATGTAACCCATTCTGCAAACTTTTCTCAAAGTCCACTAATGTTCTCAGTGTCAATTGAATAACTTTTTTCATGTTTCTTGTTTTTCCTGTGATCTTGTTCATCTTTTCTTGTTCACAAAACACCCTACCTAGGGGCTCCCTTTCTGCATCAGTGAGTCCACTGAGTGACTTGCTTTGATCACCAATCTCTGCTGCCAAGGGAAGTCTCAGTTGATTAACCTGCTCCTTGGGTTAGATCATAAGAAATAGAACGTAGAACAATACAGCACAGGGACAGACCCTTCGGCCCACAATATCTGTACTGACCATGACGCCAAGTTAAACTAATCCTGTCTGCCTGAACGTGGTCTGTATCCTCCCATTCCCTGCCTGTTCATGTGTCTTCTAACTGTCTCTTAAATGCCACTATTGTGTTTGCTTTCACCACTACCCCTGGCATTGTGTTCCAGGCACCTAACATTCTCCATGTGAAAAAAACTTGCCCCACACATCTCCTTTGAACTTTCCCCCTCTCACCTTAAATCTATGCCCTCTAGTATCTGACATTTCCACCCTGGGATAAAAACTCCAACCGTCCACCCTCTCTGTGTCGCTCATCATTTTATAAACCTCCATCAGGTCTCCCCTCAGCCTCCAGTGCTCTAGTGACAACAGTCCAAGTTTGTCCCACCTCTCCGTATAACTGATACTCTCCAATCCAGGCACAGTCTCTGAAGCCTCCACATCCTTCCTGTAATGTGGAAACCAGAGGAGCAAATAGGAGCAGAATTTGCCACAGCGTCCCTCAAACTTTCTCCACCATTCACCAGGATGTGATCTTGGTGCCAACTCTATCTTCCTGCCTGTTCTCCATAACCCTTGACTCTTTTTTTACTTTGACCAAATTTAATTTGACCAAATTTCTTACCTGTTCTGGAATATGTCCAAAGCCTTGTCCTCCACCGCTCTCTGGGATTTAGAATCTCAAAGACTTAGAATCAACTGAGAGAAATTCCTCCTCACCTCCGTTTAGATGGGTGACCTCTTCATTCAGTAGATCCAGCAGATGAAATCAGTGTTCAGAGGGACCTTGGAGTCCATGTACATTGAAGGGTACAGCAAGCAGTTAGGGAAGCAAACAATTTGCATTTATTGCAGGAGGATTTGAGTCCATGGACACAACAGCCTGTCAGGCTACATTGTGTACCCCACGAACAAAAGAAGAATACATATGATGGAGGGAGTGCATCGAAGATTCATCAGATTGTTTCTTGGGAGAGGGGTTTGTTATCTCTCCTGAGTTTAGAAGAACGAGGGGGATCTCATTAAAACAAGCCAGAATGGAGTGTCTGGAGGTCAGAGTTCCCCTTTACCTTTTGCCTACCTCAGTTGTTCCAGACCCAGGATAGACAGTCCCAGCTTCAAAACCCTTCTGTTCCTGCACAGCCATTCAACGACTAATGTCATGTAAACATTGGTTCATCCACATCTGGAGGTGAAGCAGCACTTAAATGGAAGGAACACATTGGACCATAAAGCTCCAATAATATTCACTGATAATTTCCTGACTGGACAGGAATAAAGCTCGTGGGACCTGCTCCTTCATGTCATTGGGACCTTCATGTCAATCCACCCCCAATTAATTGGAGAGTATCTGTGTCTCAAAATAACCCTTGCTCCTAGACTTTTCTCTTTCCTCCGATGCATGTATTATTGCAGTTACAATTTTCTGCTGCAATTTAATTTTCAAATTGTTTTTTTTACTTTTATTAAGATACAGCGACTGATGCGCACATGCCTTCCATTAAGTTCACTGAGAGGGTTACTTCACAAAGCAAAGCACACGCGACTCCAGAGTTCTGTAGATACAAGACTCCGCAGAGCCAGGCATGAGCCTGCTGTCGAACTCTTTCTGCCGCCCCCCTGCTAACGACGCCTTCTCTTTCTCAAACAGAGAGACTGTGCAAATTTCATCAGAGTCCTTCACAATTATAACAAGACCCACACATACGTCTGTGGTACCGGAGCATTTCACCCAATGTGTGCCTTTATCGAGATGGGACCCCGGGCAGAGGTACGTAACATTAGCTACTGTTGTAAGTGGTGCATGGCAGGGTAAGGTAGCAAATGGAATGAACTTCATCCATCATCTCCCTTCAAAGAGATTTTTCATAGCACTAGGCTGATACTTTACCCAGTTGGTACATGCTTAATACAAAGAGATTCATTCATTTAAGACAGGTTTTTGAGAAGTAATCTTTATTTTTATCAGGAGCCTGTGTTTCAGCTGGAACCACACAGTCTTGAGTCTGGGAGATTGAAATGCCCCTTTGACCCTTTGCAACCTTTTGCTTCAGTGCTAACAGGTAAGAAACCATATCGCCGTCGAGGTGAGCGATTTCCCCCATAAATGTAGCCAAATATTACTTACAATATTTGATAAAGGTGTACAATGACAGAGGTGTACAAGATGATAAGAGGCATAGATTGAGTGGACAGTCAGAGACTTTTTCCCAGGGTGATTGGAGGAAGGTGTAAGGGGGATGTCGGGGGTAAGTTTTTTACACAGAGAGTGGTGGGTGTGTGGAACGCACTGCCGGCAGAGGTGGTGGAGGCAGATACATTAGGGACATTTAAGAGACTCTTAGATAGACACATGAATGATAGAGTAATGGGGGGCTATGTGGGAGGGAAGGGTTAGATAGATCTTAGAGCAGGATAAAGTGTCGGCACAACATTGTGGGCTGAAGGGCCTGGACTGTGCTGTAGGGTTCGACATTTTTTGTAATCTTTGTTTGTGTCTCTTCCTTATGAAAGAAAAGAATTACCAACTACCCTACAAAGAATTATTATCTTCGACCATAGATTATCCATGGAAGATCATCGCTAGATTATGCTCCAGGATTTCTCTGACCAGGACATAGTATTAAAACTAAAATCACAGCAGACCATGCCACGTGTGCTCAGCAGGTCGGACAGCACCAGTGGAGAGAGAAAACGTGTTAATGTACCAGTTCTGATGAAGGATCATTAACTTGAAGCATTAACTCTGCTTCTCCTTCTACAGAAGCTGCCTGATCTGCTGAGGATCTGCAGTGTTTCATGCTTTTATTTCAGATTTGCAGTTTTCTGGTTCCCAAGAGGATAGCAGGATAACCAACTGGGAGCAAAGTACTTTACACCCTCCTTATATACTCACACAGCTTACTGTCCTACCTATAATACAAACGGAAGAAGCTGGAGATACCCAGCAAGTCAGGCAGCATCTGTGAATGGAGAAACAGAGTTAATGTTACAGTCAAAGACCCTTCAGAACTGGAAAAGAGAGGAAACATTAGTTTTAAGTTGCAGAGAGCATGGGGAGAGATGGGCAAGGGAATATCGTAGCTTAGGTGAGGCCAGTGTTGCCATGGGGATAAGGTTATCGGGTTGATGGGGTCAGATCGAGAAAGAGAACATAAACAAAGGAATGTAAAAGTTGTGGACACAGGGCTGTGGGATGTACCTTCCAGGGCAGGCTGTACTAATGGAGAGAGAGAAAGACTGAATCAATCTCACAGATGGATGACTTAGAGAAGAAAAGGCCGGTTCCAAACAGGCAGAGAAAGTGGGCTCTGAACAATATTGTATTCCCCATTTGAAAATGGAGAAGAAGGTATTGTCCAGAAGGCTGCAAGGTTCCCAGATGGAAAATGTTGTTCCTCAGGCTCATATTGGGTCTTGTTCTAACAGTGCAGGAGGACAGAGATTGATTGACCATAAAGAGAAAGGCAACTGGGTCGTCCCTGCAGACTTAATTTCGGTGCACCTCAAGGCAGTCATCCAATCTGCATCTGGTTTCTCCAGTGTAGAGGAGAGCACAGTGTGAATGTTAGATGTAGTTCACTAGATTGGAAGAAGTCCTAGTGAATTGCTGTTTCACCTGGAAAGACTGTTTTGAAGGGAAGAGGTGAAAGGGCAAGTCTTACATCTCCTGCATTGCATTAGAACATGCTGTGAGAGAGGGGGTGGGTGGTGAGATTGAAAGGGTGGACCAATGAGTTGCAGAGAGAATGCTGAAAGGGGAGGAGATGGAGCTGGCAGAAACTGTGAAGGACGATCCGTTGCATCGGGTGGCTGGTGGGTGCAAGGTGAGCATGAGAGAGCTCGGTCCTTGCTCAGTCCAGAAACTTCTCCAGCTTATTCCAAACACCGAATAATTCACAGGTTTAAATTGCTGTGTGGTTGCACACTGAATCACATATCGCATGTTAATGCCAAGCTAGTGTATGGCACGTAATAAGTATCAGAGAATCAGAAATATTTATAGCTTAACCTACCGCATGGAATCTGACCAATTTGTCATCCAGTGATGTTGACAGTATAATCAGACTTGTGTATGTGTAGTGTTAAAGCAATGAATTGGCAACATTCAACTGGTAACACTGGACTTATACCAGTTAAGCTATACAGTGGAACATTTTACATTCGTTGCCAATGTTCAGCTCCTGACACCAGGTTTAATAAATCTTAGGGTCCACGTTCTGATACTTTAAATAGAACTCAACTGCAATCCAGCAACAGTTTTGAGACAGCACCTTCCAAATCAAATCTGCCTGCCTTCCAATCTAAAGGTAGTTTGAAATTAATGGAACTAACTTTGGTCAAGGGAACAACACACACCAAGAACAGGGAAAGCTGAGAAAGTGGTTAATAAGGCTGATGCAGTTCTGGATTAATAGAGGCATATAGAGTCCACAAGCAAGGAAGTCATGCTGAACTTTATAAAACAATGGCCAACCTCATCTGCACGATTGTGTTCAATACAGGTCTCCACATTATAGGGAGGATGTGCGGGTGTTAGAGATGGTCTAGAATGACAGGCTGAATGGCCTCCTCTTGTGCTGTGGCCATTCTCTAATTCCACTTGATTCTATCACATATTTGGCTATATTACTGTGAGCACCAATTTCTTATAAGAGCTAAAAAAAAAAGCCTAATTGAAAATTAATTCTATTGATTACAACCTAGCTTTTGATTGGGTGGTGGGATCAAACGTGCAGGCAGTTGACTCCAGCAGCACCCACAACCTTTGTGAGAGGAGGTTCCCATGAGAAGGGTGGATGTACAGGTGTATCATCATTCCAATGAAACTCACAGCCAGTCCGGTGTGGAAATCTGAGGAGGAACTACCTGCTGCAGCATTTATTGCCCATCCCAACCTGCCCTTGAGTATTTGGTGGTGAGCTGCCTTCTTGAACAACCAACGAAGGTGGTCCCATAGAGCTGGTGGGGAGGGAGTTCCAGGACTTGGACCCAGTGACAATGAAAGACAGGACAATGTGTGACTGGGAGGGGAACCTGCAGGTGGTGGTGCTCCCCTGCACCCTGCTGCCATTGTCCTTCTCACTGGTTCAGGCCGTGGGTTTACGAGGTGCCACCAGGGTAACTTTGGTGAGCAATGACCATCATGACCTAGAGGCGGTAAGTCTGTGCTTACCTTGTGGTCAGCGGTGAGTGTGCCATTGGCGAGTTCCAGCTGTTTGCTTGCAGTCTGAGTCCCTGTGCGTAATTCAGAAAATGATTATTTCCCAGGGCATAACGTACCAGCGTATTTTTTGTGAATTTCAGTGGAGAGGAAGTGGGGCCAGATCCCAGAGATGGTGTCCGTATTGAGCATGGGAGACATTGTCTGGCGAAAGTCTAACTTTGGCAAGGTTTGGATGCAATCACTGAAGAAACATACTTGAAAGTACAAATAGTAAACCGCCTTAGTCCAGGTAGTTCCCACAAACCACTTCAGTGTCAGATAAGTGCAAGGCACCGAGATCAGGCACATTAGTGGGACCTTGGTGCTTCCTTGATCTTGTTAATCCCAACACATCTGTAAATGAGGAGGTTTAATTGTTGTCTTGCACTGACTGAGACTTCCTTTGTGGTATGACTGAATTGTAAGCACATTATCATGTCATCTGAGTAATACGATGGGTGGTAGCATTTAAGAGGCTTTTAGATCAACACATGAATATGCAGGGATGGGGGGATGTGGATCATGTGCAGGCAGAAGAGATTTAGTTTAATTTGGCATCATGTTCGGCACAGATATTGTGGGCCGAAGGGTCTGTTCCTGTTCTGTGTAATTCATCATGGTATCTCCCCACTGCCAGAATTAGATAACTTTCCCATCTCATGTTCTGTGGAGATGGTTAAAATTATTTGTACATCCAAAAGGAAGCAGACAGAAGGATTTCCATTTGATCTGTCTGCAGTGGAAGGATTGGGATGGGCTTAGATGTGGGCATCAGTCCTGAGTTCCCCTGTCCTATCGTGTTACTGCACTCCACCTCCCCTACAGCCCGTACCCTGCCCCCATACTCAACAGCAGTCTAACTCCACAAAGTATCAAGAAACATGATATCTGGAGCCATTTATGCCAGACTTAACAACTGTCTCGGAATTATTTCATCTACTTTACAGCTGAAGTAAGCTAATCCCTGCAGAACTGTGATTCTAGTCAGATCCAGCTGAAGAAAATATCAGAACATTAAATTTAATCTTTATTTATTTGACGTAGGGAAAGTAGCATCGGTGGAAGAGTGAAAAAACTTCTCCTGAGCTGTACTTCCTCAATTTAGCATCCAAAGTTTAACGCAATCAGACAGAAGACAAAAATCAGGGATTTTAGGTCACGTTTATCCTGCCTTTATACCACGCCTGGCATTTGGACTGAAATATTATGTTGACATACTCTTGGTACTAATTTATGAGACTAAATATAGGTTATGATAACATTGGTGGAAATATGCAGAGCAGTGATCGTTCAGAGGGAGCAACACTGTTCAGTCAGAAATCCGTGCAGAAGCCTCCTCTTTGAAATTATCAGGATCTATCATTAGTGGCGACAGTGTGACTTTACTCCGTCCTCTCCACCAGCTGCCACTTCCGCTGGGAAGTGATGATATTAGGCTTGCTACTGTAAACACCCCCAGAGATTCCCATCACATGTTTCGGACAGAACTTTGCTGTAAATTACACAGCAACTTATGGGGTAATAATTACAACTGCCGTTCCAAGGAGGTTACTTTCTCAGATCAACAATCAACGTGATGTTTCCACGTGTTCTTCAGTAGAGGAGAGCGCATGCCACGAAAACACACTCATCCCAAGCTAAGCAGAGACTGCAACCGCTGACAGAGTAACATAGCCAGTGGGGCAGCAACCTCTCTCTCAGCCTCCCTCTCAACCTTTCTCTCTTCCCCATCTCGCTGCTTCTCCCCCTTTCTCACTTTTTAATCGTTCTCTTTTCTTTCTCTCTCCCTTTCAACATCTCCTCTCCCTCCCTCTCTCTCCCCCCATCTTTCTCCCACTCACTCTCTCTGAAGTAAAACAAAACTGAGCACCAATCTTTGAGACAGCTTTGACCATTGTCAGCATCCCTCCCTTGCTCATTAATGTAAACACATGCCTTCCATCCATGTGTGTGTTGCTCCCAGGGCCATTAGCAGTGACCAACGTTCACAAACCTGGGCTACTAATTCTGGTAACGCCATTGACACCATCACAGATACAAGGTTGAAAATGAACCTTAATCCTGAAATCCAGTGGAGTACGTCAAACAGCTCAGACACCTGAGACAGAGGGGAGAGAGAGGGACAAACATGGTTATATTTATAACCCAGAGCCTGTAATATATCCTGAGCATCAGAGGAATTGCTCCATTTTTGAAATTCCTGCTGTTTAAATGTGCGTTTCAGTGGACGACAAGTTAAGCAGCAAAGTATAATTCCAGAGAGAGAGGGAGAGTGTGTGGCTTGAGAAGGAGCAGCAGAGGATGAGTTTAGTCCACTGCCTGTCAGTTGGACAAAGAATAATTATGCTGTGTAATCCTCTCAATGTGACATCTCTCCACACCAGTAATGTAGAGCTGGGAGCATCTGACTGATGGCTCCAAGGGGTAGCTACAGAAACAACAAACAAACTGCTGGAGGAACTCAGTGGGGTTGAGCAGTGTCTGGGGGGGAGGGGAGGTGGGGAGGAATCAGTCCTGATGCAGGATTTCGACCTGAAGCATTGACAGTTCCTTTGCCCCCCACAGATGCTGCTCGACTTGCTGAGTTCCTCCTGCAGATTGTTTTTTTGCTCCAGATCCCAGCATCTGCCGTCTCTGGTGTTGACAGCTACAGGAAGCCTAACTTTGGTTTGGATGGGGCTCAGCTGTCTGTGGAGCTAGATGTCTTGCCCCAAAGTATCATCCCTGTACAGTAGTGTAGCAGTTAGCGTAACACTATTACAGCGCCAGCAACCCAGGTTCAATTCCGGCCGCTGTCTGTAAGGAGTTTGTACGTTCTCCCCGTGTCTGCGTGGGTTTCCTCCCACATTCCAAAGATGTACGGGTTAGGAAGTTGTGGGTGTGCTATGTTGGCGCCGGTAGTGTGGCGACACTTGCGGGCTGTCCCAAGAACACTCTACAAAAAAGATACAATTCACTGTGTGTTTCAATGTACATGTGACTAATGAAGATATCTTGTCTTATCTTGCTCATGGAATAAATGAATCATAGAAATTTTACAGCAAGAAAGAGGCCATTTGACCCATTTGATTGGAGGAAGGTATAAGGGGGATGTCAGTTTTTTACACAGAGAGTGGTGGGTGCGTGGAGCACACTGCCGGCAGAGGTTGCGGGGCAGATACATTAGGGACATTTAAGAGAGTCTTAGATAGGCACGTGAATGATAGAAAAATAGGGGGCTATGTGGGAGGGAAGGGTTAGATAGATCTTAGAGCAGGATAAAATGTCGGCACAACATTGTGGGCTGAAGGGCCTGTACTGTGCTGTAATGTTCTATGTTCTGTGTCTAAAGTAGTTAAGTGCAGCACAGTAGTGACTAAAGTAGTCAAGAGCTCTCCAGCCTAACCCCGTTGGGTATGTAGTCTCGCAGGTCAGGGCTCTTCAAGTGCAGATCCGGGTATTATTCAAATGTGATGAGGGTTTCTGCCTCGGCCACCCTCTGGAGGGAAGGTTCTCCTCATGTCCCCTCTCACCTTTCTGTCAGTTGGTTTAAATCTCTGCCTCTTGGTTTGTGACCCTCTGTGAAGGGAAGTGGGTCACTCCTGTTTATCTGAGCCCCTCACAATTTAATGCACCGCTTGCAAAGCCTGTTAGGCATAATTCAAACCAGCAAAACTAGGATTTACTCCTTGTAAAACTATACATCCTATGAAATAACACTATTATATTTGTTCTGAAAATATTTCCAAATGGAACATTTCTTCAGCTTGCAAATGTATTTTCTTTATCTTCATTTTGAGTGAAAACATTTGGAAATATTTTAACACAGACTAACAGGAAGAATGGATCTCCCAGCATGGGCAAGAAACTGAGGCTTGTGCAGTACAGTGAGCACTTTGATGAATAGTTGTCCCTTACCCAAGTGCAGAGTACACCTCCCAACACTACGTCTTGCATTTCTTCCTACCGTGCCAGCCTTTGCATCAGTGGAAGTGTGCCCACAGTGATGGTGTGAGCAGGGACTGTAAACTGATCACAGGAGGGACGTGTCAATGGCAAAGCCTGACCAGCAGAATGTGGTCTATGAGGACATACTCGGGCGGAGAGACCAGTAAAAGATATCAAACCTGCTATTGACCCCGAAGGAATAAATGTCAATGGATTAAACCTGAACCCTTCCCACCTCCTCTCTCACAAGTGGCGTGCCTCAACCCGAAACATCAACTGTCCATTTCCCTCCACAGATGCTGCTCGACCTACTGAGTTCCTCCAGCAGTTTGTTTTTTTGTTTGACAAAGTTTGACTGTCCTTGTGAGTTTGAGCAAAATGTCCCAGTGCTCCCTTTAACTGAGAGCAAAGAGGACAAACTCCCTGGTGACAGCTTGGACTTAGAAAGGGAATTGGTGTTGGAATTGGTTTATTATTGTCACTTGTACCGAGGTACAGTAAAAAAAACTTGTCTTGCATACCGATCATACAGATCAATTCATTACACAGTGCACTGAGGTAGTGCAGGGTAAAAACAATAACAGAATGCAGGGTAAAGTGTCACAGCTACAGGGAAGTGCATTGCAGGTAGACAATAAGGTGCAAGGTCAAACAAGGTAGATCGTGAGGTCAAGAGTCCATCTCATCGTATAAGGGAACCATTCAACAGTCTTATCACCGTGGGGTAGAAGCTGTCCTTGAGCCTGGTGGTACGTGCCCTCAGGCTCCTGTAGCTTCTGCCTGATGGGAGAGGAGAGAAGAGAGAATGACCCGGGTGGGTGGGGTCTTTGATTATACTGGCTGCTTCACCAAGGCAGCAAGAGTCCATGGAAGGGAGGCTGGTTTAACCCAACTTCAGCTTTCTTGCTCAGAAACAAGATTGAATTGGATGAAGTACAAACATGGACCGAGTACAGCAGGTTAAATTAATGCAGTAAAGGAAAACTGATGCGCTGTTGCGGTTGTCAGTGGTACCCTTGCCTCTGGGGGAGACAGTGGATGATGTAATTGAGATCTAACTGGCTGGCAAGGTCTCGTGTGACTCAGGAGACCTATCTGAGCCTGGCACGGTCTGTGGCAGGTGTTACAGACATGTCGTAATTGGACAGTTCAGAATCTCTCTGCTTCTTCCAGACTCTGTTCTCGTCAAGTGGTCAGAGCCGGTTCCTGTCATGGATTCAATACCCAGTTGAGGACAATGTTGTATTGGTTCTGATTTTTTACTGGGCTTTCCCATTGGTCAGGATCAACTCCACCTCTCAGTGACAAGCACCTTCAGAGTGAGGCTTGAGGCATTTAGTTCTTCCCCTGACAGCTCCCAGAAAGGACATCCTTGGAAAGGCAATTAACTTCCACTCTGTTCAGTTGGCTAAACCAGTACAATTGCCTGTGTTTGAGTGGGGCTGTCGTGCTTGGTAAATGAAATGTTCATACCCTGAATGGTGTTGAACTTGGTAGCTACAGGGAACTTAACGTTAAAAATGACTGTTTCTTTATGTCCTGATGAAGGATTTCTCTCCATAGATGCTGTCTGACGTGGTGAATGTTTCCAGCACTTTCTGTTTTTATTTCAGATTTCCAGAACCTGCAGTTTTTTTTTCTTATTTTCAGTCTTATTTTGTTAATATACTGGACAAACTTGGGTTGTTTTCGCTGGAGCGTCGAAGCGTGAGGGGAAACCTGAAGTTTATAAAATTATGAGAGGCATCGATAAGGTAGACAAAATCTGTTCCCCAGGGTAGAAATGTCAAATACTAGAGGTCATGCATTTAAGGTGAGAGGGGGAAAGTTTAAAGGAGATGTGCGGGGCAAGTTTTTTTACACAGAGAGTGGTGGGTGCCTGGAATGGGCTACCAGGGGTGGTGGAAGCAGATACGATAGTGGTGTTAGATTGACACATGAATATGCGGGGAACGGAGGGATACGGATCATGAGCAGGCAGGAGGGATTTAGTTTAATTTGGTGTTATGTTCAGCCGAAGTGCCTGTCCTGTGCTGTACTGTTCCATGCTCTATGTTCTATATTAAATGGGATATTGGTAATTGTTACATCAATCAAAAATCCATCCATCTCACGGAACTGATTTGACATTCACCTTCTGTCTACTTCCAGATGAATACCTTTATGCTGGTACTGCATCCGACTTCCATGGCAGAGACACTGTGTTCACTCGCTCTCTGGGGCCACCTTTCAACCAGAACTACATTCGCACTGACCTCTCCGAGCACTACTGGCTCAACGGTATGTTCCTTCCACAGCCTCACCGCCCAGGAACAGGATTCCATTGTTGGAAAATAGCTTGTCTAGTCCAGTGCTACATTAGCACATGAGTCGGATTTACATTGTCTGCACTAATGTTCAAAAGATTTTCTTTATATTGAGTCAACTTCCCTTCACCTGCAGTCACTGGTTTGATGGTATGGACTGAGAGCAAACTGTCAACCAACAGCATTTTTCCCGTTCACTAAATCACACCCCTCCCTCCATTCAAGACCCAACAGCACGTTGCCTGGGTCTCACCAGCATTAAAGGACACGGTGGCTCCAGATAGGAACCAAATGAGATATGTGTGATGTAGCCACTTAGTGGTGAATCAACTCAACTGCTGGTGAACGTAGTAACCACATCAGACCATGAACACATCACACATTGCTCTCCAGACATCTTCAATGGAGGTGTCACTGAGATAAACTCCCACTCCAAAACAGTGACTTCCATGGAAACCCAATTTATAAACCTTGCTCCAACTATACACAAGAAGAAAACTAACGTTCAAGCCTGTTACTAAAAAATTAATTAATGGAAGCTTTAATTCCAGATTTTGGAAGAAGTTTATAAAATGTATTAACTTTAATGTTGAGCATTTTAATATTTCAACAGGAAACAGTCCAATAAATAACTCAATGTGTAGGGACGCCATTTATGGACTAACAGAGATGGCCAAGTTCCCTCACGTGTCGATACCTGGTGATGGATCTCTGAGTCCAAACTCCACATCTGAACATACAGCCAGGCAGAGCGGCATAAAAGCAAAATCTGGTAGATACTGGAAATCTGAAATAGAAAATGCCAGAAACACCGCAGGTCAGGGGCCATCTATGGAGAGAGAAACTTTATCAACCTGAAACGTGAGCTGAGTGTCTCTATCCAAAGACATGTTGCTGAGCTCAGTTGATCTCTAGTTTGCAGCCGTTCATTCCACATGGAGGCACAAGTCTGGGAAGTGGAGTCCCCAGTGTAATAGAGCTGATTAAACAAAATGTAAAAATGGCCACTGTCTCCTGGTGGAGCTTCAGTGACCACAGCTGAAGGTAAGTCTGGACGGATTAGCCCAAACAGCTAATCTATGATAAATTTCCAAGCAGATTGTTTAGAATGCATTGATAACACAGAGGCCATATCTGTTCTATCACAACTTTCTACCCCAGCATCTTGGCTTCTCTGCGCGGGCACCACTCCTCACTGAGGGGATGTGAACGAGTTCTGTCCCCAGGTAACTGTGTGTGAGGGAAGTTGTCCATCTCAGTCTGTCCAACCAAAAGACATCTGTACAAACTCTGAAAAGTCCAGTAGCTTGGAGTTCTGTTACTGAACTGGTAACGTAGAGCCCTGGAATAGTGATGTGAATTCAAACCCTGCGAGAGCTGTTGGGGGTTTAACTTCAGTTAACTAAAAGAAAGTAAGTCTAGAAGGAATGCTTCAGTCCTTCCTGGTGATGGTGGGACCATCTGATGCAGTTTAAATCTCTCTGATTCACAGATGACCAATAGGGAAGGAATTCTGACATCCTTACCCTGTCTTGGATGAAACTAGTGATGACTCCTCACTACCTTTGAAATGTCTGAGCAAACCGGTCAGTTTAAGGAAACTGTGGATGAGCAGTAAATGTCATCCTTGGCTGCAATACCCATTTCTGGCTCACAAATTAATAAAGGAAATCCATTCCAAATGTTGATCACTGTCCACATGAAAGAGCTCTTCCTGACACCAGCCCTCCATGGTTTATACACCAGGGTTAGCCAGTGCTATTTTCTGCCTCTCTGTGAGTACACTTCAGCCAAATGAGCAAAGGCTGAGTGTGTTATCAGTTGGCAAAGTGTGGTGAGGTCTGAGTCACTACCAGGGAGCTCAGTTGTCCCCACTTTGCATCAAGTAGGTTTAATGTGAATGAGAGACTGTTTGGAACTAAAAATAAAGTTTATTTTTGGTAACAAAAGACCCATTCAATGCATTTTCAAAGGATTAAATGCTGTTCCTTGTTTCCAAATTACTTTTCTATACTGAATCTCTAAACAAAAGATTTCTTTGCAGAAGCCAAGTTCATTGGAGCCTTTCCCATTCCTGACACCTACAATCCAGACGACGATAAGATATACTTTTTCTTCCGAGAGGCCACAGAGGACAGCCGCACTTCTGACAGAACCATTTTCTCCAGGGTTGCCCGTGTCTGCAAGGTAGGTGAAGACTCTGGGCAGTCAGTTGTTTACTGTGAGATCCAGGGGACCATCTCCCCATCCGTGCTTTTCACTCAATAGCTTTTTCGTTGTGTTCAGTTTTATTGCTTCTTTCCTGAAGCCAGTAATTCTTGCTGCCGATTCGTTGCTCCCCGGCCAAGTCCAGTGTAGGTTGTGGGTCGTGGAGGCTGGTTGGATCCTGGAGCCATTGTTCCCCGGCCAACAGGTGTCAGCCCGAAGAATCCGCAACACAGGACTACATGTATGTTCACCAGTAAAAGAGCATGCCATAGACAGAGATAAGTATTCCCTCAGATATATGGATCCAGCCAATGCTCTGTGGTCCTGTCATGTTCAGTCTGGGATAGTCAGATAATTAAACAACTAACAGTAGGAGGTCCTTCCAAGAAGGCCACCACCCTCATTGGTGCTAGGACCAAGCATGTGAGTGCAAAGACAAGACATTCATCCAGAAGTGGTGCGTGGATAATTTATCACAGCTTCTTCCGAAGATCCTCAGTGTCACAGAAGTCGATCTTCAGTTTGATTCACTCCACATGATGTGAAGATATAGTTCAGTGTTCTAGATATGGGATCAGACGATATCCCAGCTCTAGTACTGAGGAGCTCTGCTCCAGAACTACCCGTGGCTCTAGCCGAGCTGTTCCAGCAGACTTGCATCGACCTGACGGGGTGAAGAATTGCCCAGGTGAACAGGAGGCAGGATGGACCCAGTTTGGTTCACGACTGCTAATCAGTCTACTCTCAACCATCAGCAACATGACAGAAGGTGACAAGCAGTGAGTGATTCACCCCTTGGCAAACCTTTGCACTGTCCGCAAGGCACAAGTCAGGAGTGTGACGGGATATTCTCCACTTGCTGGATGAGTGCAGCTCCAGCCATTTAGGAATTTCGACCCCATCCAGGACAAAATGTGCACATGATTGGCACTCCATCCACACCCTGAATGTTTATTCCCTCCCGCCAATGCTCAGTGGCCGCAGTGTGCACAGAATGCACTGTGGCTACTTGTTCAGACTGTTCCGATAACATCTCCAAACTCAGAACCTCTACACCCCCTCCCCTCCACCCCGCCACCCCCAGGGGATGAACAACAAATACTGGACTAGTCAACCTTGCCGAGATTCCACAAGGGAACACCAACTGATGGACTTGGTGTTGAATAAAGTCTGGAGCCAAGGCTGGGTCCTCCTGCCTCCTTGTCCACAACACCTCCAAGATGGCCCTACACCAGCTGGTGAACACAGTGAACTAGTTTCAGCTGTGCTTTGTGTTGGAATCATTACTTCTGCACATACCTGTTGACATCACAGGTGAGGAATTCATCCTTGGCTGGTCCGCCTCTGCTACCCAGAGTCACAGAGCCATACAGCACAGAACAGGCCCTTCGGCCCAACACGTCCATGCTGACCATCGAGTACCTGTCTGCACTAATCCCATTTACAAGCACCTGGTCCATGTCCTTCTATGCCTTGTTCTTCCAAAGAACTTGTCAAATGCTGTGAGAGTCTCTGTCTCCACCCCTCGGGCTCTTGGTCCAGAATTCAGTTCTGGGTGAAAGAGAATCTTGCTCAGATTTCCTTCAAACCTCCTGCCCTTCACCCTGAACCTATGCCCTTTGGTCTCAGACATCCTGTTGTGTTATCTCTCACTGTCATCCTCAGGGCGACACCTCACTGCTGTGGGATCCACCCTGACCTCTGGTGCTGTCTGTGTCTGGGTCTCACCAGGTGCTCTGGTTTCCTCTCAAAGACGTACCGGTGGGGTTGGCATGGACCCAATGGGCTGAATGGTCCACTTCTGTATTGCAATAAGCTGGAATTTGCTTCCATTGGCTTGAGCAGAGCCGAATGAGCAGTGTGAGCGGGGGAAGTGTGAGTGGGGAGAGTGTGGGGAGGGTGTGAGCTAGGGGAATGTGAGTGGGGGGAGTGTGAGGGGGATGTGCGAGCGGGGAGTGTGAGGAGGAAGTGTGAGGGGGAAGTGTGAGCGGGGAGAGTGTGAGCGGGGGTGTGTGTGAGCAGAGGGAAGTGTGAGCGAGGGAGTGTGAGCGAGGGGAGTGTGAGCAGGGGAAGTGTGCACAGAGGGAGAGTGCGCACGGGAAGTACAAGTGCAGGGAGTGTGAGTGCTGAGCAGTGCTGCTGGCGTGTACCGTGGGTGGGGGTATTTCCACCTCCGGTGTGGGTGGGGCTCAGTCCGGTTCAGTGCACAGACAGGCTGTTATATCTTCCCCTGCCACGTCCTCTGTCATTACCAGCAGGTCCGGGGCGTGTTCCGTCCAACTGTAGGCAGCTCAGGCTGAAGCTCGTCTGCACAAGGATTGATGCATGAATAGATTTGAAAGTCCTTTCCTTGGTCAACCCCGGTGCAAACACACTCAGAAACCTGCCCCAGGATTCGCTCAGGAGCTGCAGCCAAAAGTTGTGGTTAAGCACATTTCTATTTAGTTAACAGCAACACTGAAATAAAACACAAAGGTTTTGCATCGAATCCTGAGCAGTGGGCAGAGCAGAATGTTGGATAAACGGGAGACTGAGAAAACATTTGTTCAGCTGTCTCATGCGTTGGAGAGCGCAGTGGAATGAGGTTTGGCTTATGCACCGGCTTATCTCCGGCCTCACTCTTGGGCACAGACCTGGCCACAACTTACTGCTTCCCCCACCCATAACACTGTGACAGTGAGCCGACACTCTCAACTTACAGCATGTGGTCCTTACGAACCCAAGGCTTGACACACACTTCAGCAGAAGGATGCATCCACAAAGTTTAATATGGTTCATCCACACAAAATGTGATGTTTATTGGTATGAGTATCCTCATATCTGAGAGAAACGTCTGCATTTTATAATAAAAAATAACTTTTATAATAAATGCAGAGAGTGTAAACATTTTGAAGGACATGGGCAAACAGATGGTTACATAGAACACAGAACAGTACAGCACAGGAACAGGCCCTTCGGCCCACAACGTCTGTGCTGACCACGATGCCAATAGCCCAGTTGTTCCAACATATTTTTAAGAGTGGCATCTCCCTACATTCCAAAGACGTGCGAGTCGGCAGGTTAATTGGGCACTGTAAATTGCCCCTAGTGTGTAGGTAGGTGGTCAAATCCGGGGTGGAGTTGGTGGGTATGTGAAAGAATAATAATTTGGGAATAGTGTAGTGTTAATGTGGGTGGGCACTTGGAGGTTGGCATGTACTCGATGGGCCGAGAGGCCTGTATCCATACTGTATGACTCTGTAATTCTACTAGACCATGTTCGCTTGTGAGGGGCAGAATGCATTTCTTTCCTATTTTGGGAATTACTGTGGGATAAAGCATCACTCTGGATATTCAGTCTGGGGATGTCAGGTATGGGTTGTGGTCTCGTTCCAAAGTCCAGTCCTTCCGAAATCCATGAGTTGACAAGTTGGCCCCTGTCAGAAGTCACTGCACTTTAAGTTACTCGTAGTGTCAGGTACCTTGGTAACTGGACACGTCATCCTCATTAATTCTGTCTGTTTTATGACACACATCTCAGGCAATAATTTCTGAGAGAATTATGAAAAAACACTTCTGTGTTACAGCAGTTGTTGTATTTGGTTTACGTGTGAAGTTCGATATCATTGAGTTACAAGCTCTGATACCAGCTGCTCTGACCTAGGAGACCATTAACTCCTGGATCTGATTGCTGGGCACTGGGGGATGGACTACTTCTATTATATTTATTTTAAAATGAACTATATGTGTGACTTCAGAGCTTTTAATAAGGCAAATATGGTTCAGTTAAGTTCTTAGCTATGAAAAAATATTGTGTAGAGTTTCAAAATGCATTTGAAAATAGATAAAACTGTCGGCATCCTCACTGACTGAAGACGGTGAAGGTTGAAAAGCAATAGTGAAGTTGAGACCTTATGCACGATCACACTGGTCGGATGTTGGAAAGGTGTGACCTTTGGTTGTGTTTAAATGTAATCTCAACTCACGTGTGTGCAAAGTTGTTTCCTTCATCCTAATGTAGCTGGATTGGCTGTGCACAGTCTGTTCCTACTGTCCAGTTGGCAGTGTAAGTGAGTTCCAAGCTGAGAACATCAAGCTGGAGAAGCTTCTTGACAGAAGCATCAGAAACTCCACACTGTGGAGACATCGAGGAACTGGGCTGAGATCTCTAGGGGCCATTCTGAAGCCCACCTTGGGAAATGCAATGAATCCCAGATGCTGACCAGAGATTGAGTTAACAGAAGATAGGAATGTAGAAAATAGGGACCCCTCGAACTTGTTCTACCATTCAATATGATCGCCGATGGTCCTCTATCTCAACACCAAATTCCTGCTCTCTCCCCGTACATCTTGATGTACTTTCTATGTCTAGAAATGTACCTCCCTCCTTCTTAAACATGTTCAGCAGTTTGGCCTCCACCACCTCTGTGGCAGAGAATTTCACAGGGAAGGAATTTTTCCTCATCTCAGTCCTTGATGCTGCATCCTGAGACCCAGGGCCCAAATCACCACCACAGTTTAGCAACACTATGACCACTCTGATCACTTTGAACTAAAATGGACATTTTTCTTGTTCTAACTGTGTTTTTTTTCTTGTAAAACTTGTGTATAATTTATGTTTAATTTATGTTTTTCTTGTGAATGCTGCTTATCTGATGCTCTGTGCCTGTGATGCTGCTGCAAGTAAGTTTTTCATTGCACCTGTGCACACATGGACTTGTGCATCTGACAATAAGCTTGACTTTGACTTGGACTTTGTGACCCTGGTTGCAGAGCCTCTAGCCAGGGGAAACAACCTCCCTGCACCCCACCTATCCAACCCTGTCAGAAATGTGTACGTTCTAGTCAATTCACACCTAGTTGACCCACTCCCTCCACATACAAAAGTTCTGCCAGTTCAGGAATCAGACCAGTGAACTGTTTCTGCATTCCTTGTGGTAAATATGTCCTTTCTTAGGTAATGAAACCAAAACTGCACGTAGTCTCCAGGTGTGGTCTAACCAAGGTCCCGTCTGATCACAGAAGGACACCCTTATTCCTGTACGCAAAACCTCTTGCAATGAAGGCTAACGTATCATTTGCATTCTTGTTGAAACGAGATGTTTGTTCTCGGTTACTGGGAGACAAAGACAGGTAATAGATTGGGAAAGACTGCAGATCAATCTTTGTCAGTCTATTTCCATTTAACTAATACTTTGCCGTTCTGTATTTCCTACCAAAAGATGGACTCTTGACCTCACAATCTACCTTGTTACGACCTGTCACCTTATTGTCTACCTGCAATGCACTTCCCTGTAGCTGTGACACTTTACCCTGTACTCTGTTATTGTTTTTACCCTGCACTACCTCAATGCACTGTGTACTAACTCAATGTATCTGCACTGTGTAATGAATTGACCTGTACGATCGGTTTGCAAGACAAGTTTTTCACTGCACCTCAGTACAAGTGACAATAATAAACCAATACCGATACCTTTATGTTTATCCACATGTACTGCACTAGCCGTATATTTGCCCACTCACTCACCTGATGGTTAGGCAGAGATTTGAGGAAAGATCTGGAGAATTCTGCAGTTCTGTTGATTTCATTGTTGCATCAGTAACATTAGCTGTGGAAACCTGACACTAAATTGCTGGTTTGGGATAACAATCGATGTATAAAAATTTCCATTCCTGTGCTGCACTGTAATCCATCACCTTATCAAGTTCCTGTTCCGTGACTGGGGCTGTGCTGTGTCTTACTGAAACAAGTTTCAATTGAGATATCAATTTACATCTATAATTGAATAACCTACTTTGCATTGCAAATCCAAATCATGCCTCAAAGTCAATTGATCTCTGTCAGTAATTGGATCTCAGCACGTCTCTCCTTTAGTTCCAATAAAAGTGAAGTGTTTGGTTTGGATTATTAAATTATGATTAAGTAACTTAAGAGCACTGTAGCTAAAATGTGGAACTTGCTACTACCAAAAGATGTAAGTGCCTTTAAAAGAAAGTTCGATAAGTAGAAAGACAAAATGTGAAGGAGATAAAGTGGGAGGTGAAGGGGTGAGAGGAGGCTTGTAAGTAGCACAGACATCTCTGCACAGAATAAGAGGCCAGATGTCCCATTTCTGTGGTTTGAAATCTCTGTAATTCTGGGTGAACCTTCATCAAACCCTGAGATTTCCAGAGCTGGAGAACTGTGGTCAAATCTCTGGGGAACACTTTAAAAAGGATGAAGGTTTTTAGAAAGAATGCTCAAATATTTCATCAGCAATGAAGGCCCTCGGTCAGCGGGTAGTGTTGAGAAACTGGGGCTGCTCGGCTTTCACCAGAGAAGGTTAGGCAAGGGACTGAGGGGTGATCAAAGTTTGAATGATTTGGATTGGGTGAAGAAGGTTGGTGACCAGAGGATGCAGCTTGAAGGTCATCGCTGAAAGGATCGCTGCCCGAGGGGAAATATTTCACAGCTCTTGGATGAAGGGAAGTCGATGGTGACTTTCGAAAGGAAATTGGATCGTACTTGAGGAGGAATGATTGGCAAAGCTGTGGGGATACAAAGGATGTGGGACCAATCCATGGCACATTCAGAGAGCTGGGACAGTCATGGACTGAATATCTGCCTTCTGCATCACTCTGCCAGCTGTCCATTGAGATTGAGAGTATCCACTGACTGACTTGGTGGATGGGTAACTGAGCTCTTTAAGGTAATTCTAGATTTATTGGAATGGCCTCTGTTGGATTTGGAATTGGTTTATTATTGTCATATATACCGAGGTACAGTGAAAAACTGTTTTGCATGCCTTCAAACAGATCATTTCATCACAATAGTGCACTGAGGCAGTACAAGGGAAAACAATAACAGAATGCAGAATAAGGTGTTACAGTTACAGAGAAAGTGCAGTGCAGGCAGACAATAAGGCCATAACGAGATAGATTGTGAGGTCAAGAGTCCATCTTATCGTACTAGGGAACCGTTCAATAGTCTTATAACTGCGGGATAGAAGCTGTCCTTGAGCCTGGTGGTACGTGCTTTCAGGCTTTTGTGTCTTCTGCCCGATGGGAGGGGGGAGAAGAGAGAATGTCCAAGGTGGGTGGGGTCTTTGATGATGCTGGCTGCTTTAGCTAGGCAGTAAGAAGTACAGATAGAGTCCATAGAAGACTACCCAGAGCCACAACATTTATCAAACTTTTGGCTCAACTGCGTGTTCAGGCAGTTAAACAGTCTTGAAGTTTACTCGATGGTCTGACCATCTCCTTCCTGCTTACAACTGAACCTCACTGTCACTGAGGCATTTTCCCAAACACATTAAAATCGAGAATCTTGGGCAAGATGAGGGTTCCCATAGTGCGTGACCCGCCAGGTGAAGGGGAAGGGTACCAGAAGATGAATCAATAGGCCATGGTTAGGTGGCACTGAGCTTGGCTATTGCACCATTTGCAGAGTCAAGGTGGCAGAGGATCAAAGGGTGGGCTGAGTTTTATGGGGAATGGGGAAAAGGAAGAAAGTGGAACTGAGGCCAAGATCAGCGGCCAGAAGTTTCCTGATTGGTGGGTGGACTCTCTGGCTGTACGGCCAACCCCTACTCGAGTCTTGTTGGAAACTCTGTGAGGAACTCCGTGAAGAGATGGTGGACCAAGGAAGAGCCTGTACTTGGGATATTTCCTCCTGAGGAGCAGCAGCAGATTCAGCAGATCTGGTGCAGGAGGTGGGTTGGACAGCCTTGGATTACAATCACAATCTGTTAGTTTGTAAATCACCGAGTGAAAATTGTGAATAATATTTCACCTCAGCCTCTTGGGATACTTTTGGGATTTTGTTTGTGTTTAGAGTCTCTGAAAATGTCAGTTTGAAATATTAGGTGTTTGAGGAAATCAATTTCCCCCCATGGTCCCGGCTCTAAGGCTGTGATAACTGGTGCTGGCGAGGAACTGCTGGAGATCAGCTTACACATCATTAGCACGAAGCTGGAGCAGATATTCCCAACAGGAAATGCATTCGTGTTGTGCAGTGTGAATGCGACTGCAAGATTTGCCTCTAATGCTCGCCTTTATCAGGAAATTGCAGACTCTTGCTGGTCTTCGGATTGTACAAACATTTCAAAAGTGTTGTGATCGGAGAAAGCTGCTGATCCTAGGAAGCTTCATAACTTCACAACAATTATTGATTTGCCAGAAGTCAGCCCATCCTGAATGTGCTGAATCTGCTGTTGTGAGATAGAAATGTTTCAGATAAAAGAAGAACAGTCATAGCCATGGAACCAGTAAAGTCCAATCTCCACCGCTTAATAAGTGGCTCAATAATAATTGAAACTGTTGGAAGTTCTCACGTGGGCAAGTCGCATCTGCAGAAAGCAAAACAGTTCACATTCAGTTCTGATGCAGGATTTTGACCCAAAACATCAACAGTTCCTCTCCCCCCACAGATGCTGCTTGACCTGTTGAGTTCCTCCAGCAGGTTGTGTGTTGCTCCAGACTCCAGTGTCTGCAGCCCCTGGTGTCTCACCTTTAGGTTGGTGCCTGTGATCAGTCCCCTCCCTCCCAAAGTGTGGTGCCTAGAATTCCTTACACTTCTCCAGGTCTAAACCTGCAGTAATGCCATTCCCGAACCTCTGTGCCTTTATTCTCCAGTCCTATAGACTGAAAGGCCCAGTGGTCCATTAGTCTTTTGATGATCATCTGCACTTCTCCATCGTTCTCTAATAATTTCTGTACATGGGCTGCTAGTCACGTTGGACGATCACTGCTTCCAGCATTCAGTTTTTTTTAAAGTCCTCTTGTCTATCCTTTTTATGTTCAAACTCCATAGCCTAACAATTGGCTGCATTGATATCCACTTGCTGCAGCTTTGGTCATTTGTTGACTGCTTTAATATTGTTTTGCAATTGAACAGATCCAACTACACTGCCTGCGATGCCCAACAGAAGGAGCACTCAGTAGCTCAGGCAGTGCCTGTGGAAGGAGAAGCAGTTACTGGTTCTGGTTAAAGACCTTTGTCAGAACTGGGAAAACACAAATATCTGTGGTAGGGTGAGGCCAGGTCAAGTGAGTTAACGGGGCAATTAGAGGATGACCTGTGTTACGCTAATAGCAGGATCTGGACCCGATAGGAGGCAGGAGGGTGAAGGTGGAGAGTCGTTTTGTGATTGGATGCCAGTGACCAGTGATGTATCATAAGCATCAGTGCTGAGATCCTTGCTGCTGGCTTTTTACATTAATGATCTGAGGGTGGATGTTGGAGGTCTGGTGAGGAAGCCTGCAGTGTGGTTGATAGTCAGGAGGATAGTCACAAGTTACAGGTTGACGTTGATCAGTTAGTGAGATGAGCATAGCAATGGCAGATGGAACTAACTCCTGATACGTGTGAGGTGATGTATTTTGGGAGGATTAATGATAGGACATCCACACTGAATGGCAGGGCCTCAGAGAGTACTGAGGAACAGAGGGATCTCAGTGTACAAGTCCAAGGACTGCTGAAGATGGCAGCAAATTAGATAAGGTGGTGAAGCAACAGAACACTGCAGACCACCTCTTGCACTGCAGTGGACTTGTCTCTGTTTTTTTTGCACTAATGTCTTGTATTCAGTCTTTCTCTTCAGTGTCTTGTATAATTTACATATGATTTATATCCTGTGTGTTGTCTGTACATATGTGCTGCTGCAAGCAGGCGTTTCACTGTACCTGTATCTCACTGTACTTGTGCACATGGTGACAAACTCGACTTGACTTGGAGAATGCATGTGGAACGTTTGTCTTCATCATCTGTGGCATAGAGTATAAGAGCAGGGAGGTTATGGTACAACTGTATAAAACATTGGTCAGGCCACAGCTGGAGTACTGTGTGCAGTTCTGGTCACCACACTACAGGAAGGATGTGACTGCACTGGGGAGGGTACAGAGGAGATTCCCCAGGGTGTTGCCTGGGATGGAGTGTTTCAGCTATGAGAAGAGACAGGATCAGCTGGGTTTGGTGTGCTTGTGGCAGAGGAGGCTGATGGAGGTTTGCAAAATTATGGGGATACAGATAAAGTACATGAGTATATATAAGAGGACTTTTCTCCTTGTAGCAGAGGTATTTAAAATTAGGAGATATAGATGAAGGGTGAGGGGAAGGAGATTTGAGAGGATTTAAAAGTTTATTTATACAGCATGGTAACAGGCCCTTCTGGCCCAATGAGCCCACGCCGCCCAATTACACCAATGTTAACCTACTAACCCGAACATCTTTGGAATGTGGGAGGAAACCGGAGCACCCGGAGGAAACCCACGCAGACACGGGGAGAACGTACAAACTCCTTACAGACAGTGGAGGGAATTGAACCCCAATCGCTGGCGCTGTAATTGCGTTACACTAACTGCTACGCTACTGCGCCACCCTAGAAGAAATTTTTTTCACCCAGATTGTGGTTGGAATCTGGAACACACTGCCTCAGGGAGCAGTGGAGGCAGAGACTCTCACAACATTCAAGAAGTATTTAGATGAACACTTGAATCACCAAGGTGTAGGAGGCTACGGACCAAGTGTTGGTGAATAGGATTGGTGTAGATGGGTACTTTCTGGTCGGTATGTACATGGTGGGCTGAAGGGCCTGTTTCTGTGCTGTTTGACTCTATAACTGTGATTCTGGTGCTGTACATAAGGGGCTGTTCACCAGATATTTTTGATTATTCAAGGTAGTTGCAAAGAATTCAGGAGTCAGAAAATCTCTCTCTTTCCCCTCTCCTCCCCCTTCCCCCCCCCCCCCTCCATTAAGGAAGGAGTGAAAAATCTGACTCTTTAAGATTTAACTTTTGGGAGAACAGTCAGAAAGTTTAGATGAGATCTGTGAGAAGGTACTGAAGAACAAGCTCTTGTGAAATGAGGTCAGGACATATTCTGTGGAAGTTGGATGAGATTTTCTCTGGAGACTGAAATTTGCTGTACCAGTACCTCACCACAAGATTCAACTCCTTGTTAATTGTACCAAGCAGGTTTTTAAGTTTCAACAACTTTACTGTTCTGCAATTGGTATTTTGATTGAAAACTTTGAAAAGAGAGTCAGGAGCATTTTATGTTGTTAATTAATCCTGTAGTCCAGATCCAAAGGTCTTTGGACTTCAAAGGGTGACAAACGATTGCAAAATACGGCTGTGTTGTGATTGATACCACTTTCAGTTCAGTTCCTTTCAAATTCACAAAAGTCAGTGAAGTCCTTGAGAGGTGTAATTCATCAGAAAATGCAGAGTGGGCAGAAGTGACCAGCGGTCAGTATTTTTACAGGAACTAATGAAAAGTTAAGGAGCATTATCGATAACCACCAGTAACAGCTTTGATGTGCGTAGATTTATAAAAATAAATACCCTTGCTTTAATAAGGATTTTGTTCCGGTGGCATTTCTAGGAGAGTGGTGGTATTTTTGCAAAGGGCTGGGCTGTTTATTTCTAAATTTATTCATGGATTAAGCATCATCGGCCTGAGGCGCAGAGAAAAGCTGTGAGCCGGTCTTTGGCTCGGTATTCAGTGAGCTCAACAATTCTACTGACGATGATAAGGCCCGTTGTCATGTCCATCATCGTCTTTTCATGAACAGAGTTCAAAGTTTGACGTGGTATTTTTAGGGTTTGAATGGAGGTATTTCAGTAACGGGTCATGAACTGGACACTTGCTTTCAATCTTTGTGGATTTTAGAAGATTTTTGTACTGTGGAAGGACACTACAGAGATGCAAATATTTACTGGCTTTTGGGCTTAGCTGCTGGCATTTCGAGAGATGAACACCGTCTCGGTGAAGTGTAGCGTTGGGAGAGTTTTTTAAGATACAGATATTTATTTATTATCACATGTACATCGAAACACACAGTGAAATACGTCTTTTTGCGTTACTGAGAGTGTTCTGGGGGCAGCCCGCAAGTGTCGCCACGCTTCTGGTGCCAACATAGCATGTCCACAGCTTCCTAACCCGTACGTCTTTGGAATGTGGGAGGAAACCAGAGCACCCGGAGGAAACCCACGCAGACAAGGGGAGAACGTACAAACTCCTTACAGACAGTGGCCAGAATTAAACCCAGGTTGCTGGCGCTGTAGTAGCGTTACACTAACCGCTACACTACTGTACCGCCTGATCAGTGGAGGTCTATTGCTGATGCCCCCATTTGCACTTGTCTTCTGAAAGTATCTCTCCTTGGGAAAGGTTGGTCCTACAGCTCCAGGACATCACAGGCACCCAGGTATGGACAACACACAGAGCATAAATTATACTTAACCTATATATAAATTATACAAATATTATTCAAGACAGTGAAGAGAGAGAGAAAAAACCTGTCCAAGTGCAAAACAGTGCAAAACAAAGACACAATCAGAGACAAGTCCACGGCAGTGCATGAGGTGGTCTGTAGTGTCCCGTTGCTGAGGTGGGGTTAGGGTTGTGCAGGTCGGTTCAAGAACCTGATGGTTGTAGGAAAGTAGCTGTTCCTGAACCTGGTGGTGTGGGACTTCAGGCTTCTGTACCTCCTGCCTGATGGGAGCTGTGAGAAGATGGCACGGCCCGGATGGTGGGGATCCTTGATGTCAGATGTTGCCTTCTTGAGGCAGTGCCTCCTGTAGATCAGATATTTATTTATTAGTTACGTGTACATCGAAACACACAGTGAAATGCGTCACTTTACGTTACTGAGAATGTGCTGGGGGCAGCCCACAATGCTGTCAGTAGTGGGGAGGGCTGTGCCCGTGATGGACTGGGCTGTGTCCACTACTCTCAGCAGCCTCTGGGATGTTCCAACCTCAGAACTGAGGGTGGCCCTTGTTGGACAGTGGGTGTGGGGAGAGAGATGGAAGATGGTACTATGATAGAGGATCAGCCATGATCGTGCCAAGCAAAGGAGCAGACTCAAAGGGCTGAATGGCCTTTTCCTGCTGCTATTGTGAATGTTTCCATGACCATCCTTGCCAGCTCCTGCGATATACTGACCTGTTATGCAGAGTGTTGACATCCCCCACACCTTATCTCAGGCTTCAGTGTAATAATAAGCTGTGTGTCAGCTTGTCAGTCGATTTCTGAAGCAGAAAGGAGAAAGCCATCCAGATAGCCTGGAGGATTTACATCTCACCCCTTCAATGTACATAGGCACATCAAGCCACGCTGACACATCCATTTGTTTGACCTGCCATGCATCTGCAGGGCTGAACTTGTGAAATATTGCCGAATGTCGTGTAACTGACTGGGGGCAAACACCTATCACTTTGAAATATAATATCATGGGAGAAAGTAAATCAGGGCCAGCCTCCCTGAGTGCACTGAGTCTAATATTTCCCCGCTCAAATTAGTGGATCACAGAGGAGTTTCTGCTGTGGAGGAATTTTGCCGAATGTGTGGTCCACTTTTAAAATAAATTGCTGTTGGGTAATGTAATGTTATTTACACTGTGCCGATGTGTATCTGTAAACAGAAGCAAACACATCACTGCAACTAATGTCTTCTTGGGCATGCTGTCTGACAGAAAGAGTTTAAACATTCATTTCAAACATTTTCATTGATTGTGTGTGTGTGTGTGTGTGTGTGTGTGTGTGTGTTTGTGTGTCTATGTGTGTGTGTGTGTGTGTGCGCGCGCGCATGCATACTGGATATCATTCTGTATCGTGTATCAGACAGAAAACAAGAAAGGTTTATATCACAGGTTAAGCCAAGTAAGTGATCAGTCACAGTAGAATAGGGCAGGCACAGTAGTGTAATGGTTAGTGTAACGCTATTACAGTGCCAGCGACCTGGGTTCAGTTCCGGCTGCTGTCTGTAAGGAGTTTGTACATTCTCCCTGTGTCTGCGTGGGTTTCCTCCGGGTGCTCCGGTTTCCTCCCACATTCCAAAGACGTACGGGTTAGGAAGTTGTGGGCATGCTATGTTGGTGCCGGAAGCATGGCGACGCTTGTGGGCTGCCCCCAGAACACTCTATGCAAAAGATGCATTTCACTGTGTGTTTTGATGTACATGTGACTAACGAAGATATCTTAACTGATACCTTACAGTGATCCATTGCCAGAAATGTATTAATTTAATTTTAGTTGCACATCAGTAAACCTGTTTAGGTTCTGCTAACCTTCAGCACGTGCCTCCAGTATGTCCTCATGCCCTGGATTCCTCACCATTAGTTTGACTGCCTCATCAGTGAATAATGTTACTGCAGAGGTGATGCAGATTCAGGATAGGAAATTGTGCTGTGCTTCCTCTGTGAATTGTTGGTTTAGTTTGGAATGTGTTGGAGGGTAATGTAATATTATGGCGTATGAAACTGTGCCATGTTCTGAAAGACTATTGCTACTCCATCTAGTAGTAATTTCCTGCGGAGATCATTCATGAAGATAAGCTGGTGTGCAGCTTTATGCAGTATTGTTCAGGGTGGAATTAACAAAGAGATTGATGCCAAGGCTTTGTCCTTTGATCAGTCAGTGAACTGGCCATTCTACAAGTAAATGATAAGCTGAACAAACAGAGATGAATTAAGACCGACAGGGTAATTATTTTCAATCAGACCCACTCCAGCAGTAAACACAATGATCTACAGTCACACACCTGATCACAGAGAAATAAGGAACCGATGGGAGAGACTAACGGAGACATTTTCATCAGAGATGCACACAGTCCCTCTCTCACCATCCTGTCCCTCTCCCACTGCCCTCACCCCCCCACCCACACCCCCCCACCCACCCCCCACCCACACCTCCCACCCACACCCCCCACCCACACCCTCACCCCACCCACACCTCCCACCCACACCCCCCACACCCCCACCCTCACCCCACCCACCTCCCACCCTCACCCCCCACCCACACCCCCCACCCCCCACCCACACCTCCCACCCTCACCCCACCCACCCCCCACCCACACCCCCCACACCCCCCACCCTCACCCCACCCACACCTCCCACTCTCACTCCCCACCCACACTCCCCACCCTCACACCCCACACTCCCCACACCCTCCACCCACACCTCCCACCCTCACCGACCCTCACCTCCACCCAAGCTACCACCCACACCCTCACCCTCACCCCCCACTCACACCACTATGCCAAACCACCACACTGCCCCACACCCACCACACTGACCCACCACACTGACCCACACCCACCACACTGCCCCACCACACTGCCCCACACCCACCACACTGACCCACACCCACCACACTGCCCCACCACACGGACCCACACCCACCACACTGCCCCACCACACTGCCCCACACCCACCACACTGACCCACCACACTGCCCCACACCCACCACACTGCCCCACACCCACCACACTGCCCCACCACACTGCCCCACACCCACCACACTGACCCACCACACTGCCCCACACCCACCACACTGCCCCACACCCACCACACTGACCCACACCCACCACACTGCCCCACCACACGGACCCACACCCACCACACTGACCCACCACACTGACCCACCACATTGACCCACCACACTGCCCCACACCCACCACACTGACCCACACCCACCACACTGCCCCACCACACTGACCCACCACATTGACCCACCACACTGCCCCACACCCACCACACTGACCCACCACACTGACCCACACCCACCACACTGCCCCACCACACTGACCCACACCCACCACACTGCCCCACACCCACCACACTGCCCCACCACACTGCCCCACCACACTGCCCCACCACACTGCCCCACACCCACCACACTGCCCCACACCCACCACACTGACCCACCACACTGACCCACCACACTGCCCCACCACACGGACCCACACCCACCACACTGCCCCACCACACTGCCCCACCACACGGACCCACACCCACCACACTGACCCACACCCACCACACTGCCCCACCACACTGCCCCACACCCACCACACTGACCCACACCCACCACACTGACCCACCACACTGACCCACACCCACCACACTGCCCCACCACACTGACCCACCACACTGACCCACACCCACCACACTGCCCCACCACACTGCCCCACACCCACCACACTGACCCACCACACTGCCCCACACCCACCACACTGCCCCACCACACTGCCCCACCACACTGACCCACCACACGGACCCACACCCACCACACTGACCCACACCCACCAGACTGACCCACCACACTGCCCCACCACACTGCCCCACACCCACCACACTGACCCACCACACGGACCCACACCCACCACACTGCCCCACCACACGGACCCACACCCACCACACTGCCCCACCACACGGACCCACACCCACCACACTGCCCCACCACACTGACCCACCACACTGCCCCACCACACAGACCCACACCCACCACACTGCCCCACCACACGGACCCACACCCACCACACTGACCCACCACACGGACCCACACCCACCACACTGACCTACACCCACCACACTGCCCCACCACACTGACCCACACCCACCACACTGACCCACACCCACCACACTGCCCCACACCCACCACACTGACCCACACCCACCACACTGCCCCACCACACTGCCCCACACCCACCACACTGCCCCATCACACGGACCCACCACACCGACCCACACCCACCACACTGCCCCACACCCACCACACTGCCCCACCACACGGACCCACCACACCGACCCACACCCACCACACTGCCCCTTACCCACCATCTCACTGTCTGGGCACAGCCTTCCTCTGCCAGTAAACCGTGAAGGTCTTGCCCTTGGTTTTGGTTAGTTTGCGTTTGAAGAAAGCATACAGAAGTTAGAAGGAGTCCACAAACAGAAAATTAAACTATTTGTTCTCTCCAGTGGATTCATGTCCTGTCTCTGGTGCAGTGACCAGAATCACACACAGTGTTCCAGCTGTGGCCAAAGCAACGTTCTAGAACGTTGTACCATGACCTCCGCGGGTGTGGTGACATCCTGGTGTGTTGCTTGGTTCCTCTGCTGGGCTGCAACTTTCACATCAGGCTCCAGGGAATAAAGCCCAGTGAGTGAACAGGGACTGTGGCAACTCTCAAAGTGTTGAAACCAGTAACGAGCCCCAAAATATTGATGAGAGTTCAGTCCACAGTAAAACTGGAAGCCTTTATTTCTAATACGGTCAAATCAATAACTAAAATAATATCTGAAACTTAACATGTGAAGGTTTCAAGCATCCATTTGTACACTGGTTGGGACCTATCACAGTCATTGGAATGTAATAGGCAACAAGTCTGTGTTGATAACACACATGGCTGCAGTTCTCACGGCAGCCTCTGGGAGGCAGGATGCAGCAGATTAGGAAAATACAGTAATTATTATACAGGAATTATCCTCACTTGGAGGTTTATTTTCTTAAACCCTGTTGACTTCCGTCCCAGGAATAAACTTACTTCTTTGAAACGTGTGTCAACGAGCCTGACTGTCTAGCAATCTAATTATTTGAGGTTTGAAGGCAAACTGCTCATCATTGTTTCACCAAGGTTTGACTTTCTACACCGTAATTAAACAGCTTCAAAGGAGTTGGGAAATAGGACATGGAGAGAAGTGCACTCTGTAATAAGCTGCACCAGCATTTACCCAATTCCTAACATATGTCTTCTGATGACATCCTGTGGCACTGCTCACAGGTCTGTGTCTGGATAACAGCTGCAAAGTTTGTTGCCAACATGGTCTGGTCCTTGAAGGATGTTGCTTAGATCTGTGGAGACTGGTGAATCCAGGTAAACCCAGGTGTTTGGACGTTCCTGAGGTCAAATGGAAGTTGGCTGTGGGTCCAATGAACCGATTGTTCTCTGAAGGCTGGTAATCCCTTCCCATTACGGTGCCCAGAACAGTGTGTCTGTTCTGGGGCTCGGATGTCAGACATACAAACGATATGTCCAGCCCATCAGAGCTGACTGAATGTAACCAGAGCCTTAGTACTGGTGATGTTGACCTTTGGGAGGGCACTGACAATGGTTGTTTTCCTTCCGATGAATTTGGAGAATTTTATGGAGACAGCATGGGTGGTATCTTTCCAGTGCCTTGAAGCTGCCCGCTGTAGACGGTGCAGGTCCCCAGTGTGTACAGGAGGGCAGGGCTCTCTGCTACTCAGTAGTCCAAGAGTTTTGTGCTAGGTTTTAGATCTCGACCTTCAAATGCTCCATTTGATGATTACCCAGGGCATCAGAGCTTCCTTGGTGATGTGCAACATCACTCACCACTGACTCCTGAGAAATGCTGGCCCATGACTGCTTATCTTAAAATGGGGAGGGAGCTTTCGGGATTACATTGAGTACCATGAGGTCCCGTATCAGGAGGTCACGTAGGCCTTCTGTATGCAGCAGAAGGAAGATACTTCCTCACAAACTATCTGCCCACCCACCCCATCAATCACTACCTGGCCCATCTGTGGTAAACTGTGGTTCCCAGGTCAGACTCATCAGTCACCTCGAAGCCCACAGAACCAGTGGAAGCAAGTAAGTCTTGGTGTTGGTGTTGGTTTATAATTGTCATGGATACTGAGGTACAACGAAAGGCTTCTGTTTGCGTGCCATTCAGACAGATCATTCCATACATCAATACATTGAGGAAGTAAAATGAAAACAGAATACAGAATATAGTGTTGCAGTTACAGAGAAAGTGCAGTGTGGGTAGACAAATAAGGTGCAAGGACCACAGAGATCGAGAGATCAAGAATCTAGCTA
Source organism: Pristis pectinata (assembly GCF_009764475.1). NCBI lineage: Eukaryota > Metazoa > Chordata > Chondrichthyes > Rhinopristiformes > Pristidae > Pristis > Pristis pectinata. The sequence continues at coordinate 1,709,643 of NC_067423.1, read as the reverse complement.
TAGCATATGAGATGCCCATTCAATAGTTCTTATAACAGTGGGATAGAAGCTGTCCTTGAGCCTGGTGGTATGTGCTTTCAAGATTATGTATCTCCTGCCGGATGAGAGGGGGGGAGAAGAGAGAATGTCCAGGGTGGGAGGGGTCCTTGATTATGTTGGCTGCTTTCCAGAGGCAGCGGGAAGTGTGGACAGAGCTAATGAAGGGGAGGCTGGTTTGTGTGATGGACTGAGTCATCCTTGATCCCAAGGGACTAAAAGTAGAAGAATCTACCCTGAAACAGTTGACTCTTTATCATTTTGCCAATCATACTGTGTCTTGATGACTGTGGTACAAAGCATTTCTTTTAGCATCCACTGTTGGATTTCCTGTGGCAATGCTTGTGGTAAGTCGGTCCATTTTCCCAGAGAGGATTATCGTCGCATAAAATGTTCAGCAAATCAGCTGTCCTCAGCGATGGAGTGTTTGACATCTCCTGAATACTAAAGGCAAACTGCATTGAATTACTGCACATGGATACTGGCGACAGCACTCACAGTTTGGTGGTTACTGGGTTAACAAACTTTGCAAAATGGAACTTACAGGTCAGTTCTCGGTTATGTTAAAATAGTTCTAACATCCAGCACGTTGGTAAGAAACTGATTTTTGCACCAGAAATCAGTAACACTTGGATATCATGTGGTTTCAGATTAAAACAAAATACCTGTATCTAACAACATTAAAATCTTTATTCTGGACTAAAACCACAATTAAAGTAAGTAACATTGACAATAAATACAGGTAGATTTACATCAAATGTTAATAACTGGTAAAGTTTTGAAGAAGTTGGAGCATCTTATCACTTATTTTTCATCCATGACATTATCTAGCTCCTGTTAGATTTTGAAAACTGCAGTAATGTATAAGGGCACCTCTGAGATGTCTGCTGCAGGGTTTCTGACTGTGGAAGCTCAGAGTCCAATTAGCAGGCAATCCGTGTGTTTGGGCTTGAAGAGCTTACACTGCAGACTCTAATGAATGAACCTGATCCTGTGCCAATGGACTCTCGAGGACAACAACGTCGTTATTAGAGAAGCAGAAAACTGGCATGGACCAGTTGGGCCGAATGGCCTGTTTCCGTGCTGTATGACTCTATGATTCATGATTCTCTGAGAAGAAAATTGTCTCATATCTGACTTCAGTGGGCATCCTGCTATTTTTTAAACCAAAGATCTCTCTGGATTTGATCTTTCAATCAAGTGAGCTCTCACATTTCTAAGCTCCAGCAGATACAAGTCTCACCTATCCAACCTTTCATGTGATCCTGTAGCTTGTTCGTTATTCCTTTGTTCTACACATGCATTAATGTTATGAATTTGCAGTTCCAGACAAGTTATATAAACCTTGCGGTCTGAGGTGAGGAGTTTAATCTGCCAAACCGAAGGGGTGACTTTGCATTTGATTCATTCACATGCAATGCTCAAAGTAGTTTCAAAGTTCTACCTAAAATATCAGCAAAGCAATGATGGAGATCTTTTGGATTCCTGGATGAATCCAGATCATCCACTCAACTTTCTCAGGCTGCCAGTGACATAAAAAAGGGAACAGAGGTAACAGGAGTAGGAGTGGGCCATTGGGTCCTCGAGCCCTGCTGTTCTACAAGCTTGTGGCTGATTCCCTTTGAAGTGGTTTCTGGTGGCAACTGATACCTAGGAAGGGAATGTCCAGGCTACAGGACCTTTCTCCGAGGTCAGCAGTGAGTGCCATCGTCAAATCCAGTGTCAGTCAGTTATAGAGTGAAACAGTCCTTTGGCCTATCCACCCCATCCCGACCATCAACCGACCATTTACACCGATCCTATTTTATTCTCCCCACATTTCCATCTACTCCCTCCAGATTCTACCCCTCAGCTACACTTCAGTGGCAACTTACAGCGTCCAGCTAACCCACTGAGCCACACGTCTTTGGGATGTGGGAGGAAACTGGAGCACTAGGAGGAAACCCATGCAGTCACAGGGAAAAAACGTGCAAACTCCACATGGACAGTGGCAGAGGTCGGGAACAAACCTGGGTCCCTAATGCTATGAAGCAGCAGCTCTGCCAGCGGTGTTCCATTAGAGGCATGTGGAGTCTACTTTGTATTGACATTGAAGGTTGTCTTTGTACATCGGAAGCAGATTCCATTTGGTGGCTTGGAGGCACAAGAGACTGCAAATGCCGGAATCTGGAGCAACACACAATCTGCTGGAGGAACTCAACAAGTCGAGCGGTATCTGTGGGAGGGAAAGGAATTGTCGACATTTTGGGTCAACAATTGCTTTCCAACACAGATGCTTCTCGACCTGTTGAGTTCCTCCAGCAGATTGTGTGTTGCACCATTTGGTGGATTGCAGGGTGTCTGATCACAGTTTGTGACCTGTAATCCAACCTCCTACATGCAATCCCACTTCAAGAACAAACCTACCCTCCATCTCCCTACCCCTCTATCCAATAATACTCCAGGAGTATTACTGTTGCCACAGACCATTGCTGGGGCACTGGGTTTATCGGGAACAGATATACAGAAACATTCGCAAAGTTGCCGCAATGATTTCTCTGCAGTTAAACAGGTGGTGCAGATGTGGTGGGACCTGTGCATTCTGAGTGTGCGCCTTGTTGGCAGGAACACTCTCTGAAAACTAACCAAGTTCCTCAGGAGCAAGGTTAATCATTGCGTTTGGCACAAAGTTTCTGTGTAAATATAAAACATTCATTAAGTGGAAAGGATTCCAAAGAACACAGTGGCTATACACAAGATCAACCACAGGAAATGGAATTGGTAGTTCTGTTGTATTTCACAGTGACACAGAACTGGTTACCCTCTCTCCCAGTTACAAAGCTCTTGAACGTATGAGAAAAAGAAGAATTAAGAACACACAAAACAATAGGCTACTTGGCCCCTCGAGACTGCTCCACCATTCAATTAAATCGTGGCTGATCAGATCCCTGCCTGTTTTCATATCCGTAGCCTCCCCTGTTGACCAAAGACTTTTTTAGCCTTGAATATGTTCAATGATTCAACTTCCAGGACTCTGTAGAGTAGAGAATTCAAAGACCCTCTGAGTGAAGGAAGCCCCCTATATCACCAGATAAGATTATTGATGTGGAGCACATCTACTGATGGCTGAGCAAAGATTGCTTGTGTGTTGCCCCCTAAAAGTTTGGGAGTGTCTGCAGTGAGCTTGCGGACTTTGCTGGGGGTTTGGTGAAGGCATTTCTCTGCAGGATGCTGGGGGAATCAGTGAGTCTAGTGACCCTAGCAACTCCTTGGTGGTTTCTGTTGACTTATGAGTGTTGTGCTGCCAGTCAGTTAATGAAGATGTTGCTTAATGGTGCCTTTCCTCCAAAATCCCACTGCACTGAACATCAGCATTTTTCATGAAGTTTTCTGTGAAGCATTCTCTCGGAATTCAAGCTCTAGTGCTGGAGAGACACAGGACACTACAGATGCTAGAATCTGGAGCAACAAACAATCTACTGGAGGAACTCAGCGGGTCGAGCAGCATCTGTGGAAGGAAGGGAATTGTAGGTACTTCAGGTTGAAACCCTGCATCAGGACTCTCTGTCTGGGAGGAGTCGGGGTGAGGGCAGAAATATGAGAAACGAAGGGGATGTGAGATTGGGCTCCTTCAACCACAGCAGAAGGGAAGCCACACTTCCTGAACAAGGAGGACATTTCAGAGCAGACACGGAGGAGATGGAGAAACATCCTGATGGAGGGTTTCAACCCGAAACATCGACAATTCCTCTCCCCCCACAGATGCTGCTCGACCTGCTGAGTTCCTCCAGCAGATTGTTTGAAGTTCCAATACTATATTGCAAGCAACATCTAGACTGTAACAGATGAGCATCATTTGGTAGATGAAGGGTTAACAGTGTGCTATTTTTGATGAAAGGAATATTCAGCCTTATTGTTTATGGGAGCTATTTTATAAATGAGGAATTTTGACTGTCAGGACAGTGTGTACGTCAACTTATTACAGGAGGTGATTAACCCATTGCCCTCACAAGAAATGTACAACTAAACCTTTCACTGAATCAGTGGTTTCTGGAGAAGTCAGAGGTTAATGAACAAAACATTAATAAGCAAAATAAAACTCTATTAATTTAATCCTTTGATCTCTTTAAAGGCCACGTACCCCTTAAACTTTGGCAATATCTGTACTTTCAATCAAATGTTAGATCCAAGAATAACTCTTGGATCCTTCTCTCGCTGAACATTAAGAAGAAATAAATTGATTTAACAAGCTGCGAAGACTGGGAGCCAAAGGCGTGGATGCCAGTTTGATTCTCATGAGCACAGCAGGTCTTTATAACTGCAATATAATGAGGCAGTGTCACAGAGAACACCCTGCACCCCCACTGGGAGGGATTGAGTTGTTGGCCTATTTACTCTAACAATCCGAGCTAATGATTAGGTCTTTAGTTGTAAGCCAATAGGTATCAGCTGAAGGCTAGGAAGATGGCTCTGTTTGGCTTCTTGTTTCTATTTTAAGAACAGTCCATTTGAATGAAAGTACCATATGTCGAATCAACTCCTGAGATGAGAGGGTCTTCTCCAGTGCCAACCTCTAAACCGTGGCATCCCTGGGATGGAGGTCCACCATCTGCTACGGAGATCCATTGATTGAGACAGGAATCTGCTGATTCCCGTATGGCACAATGCTGGAGCTAATGGGGACACTGTCTCACAGCTCCAGCAATCCGGCTCCAGTCCCGACCTCCGGTGCTGTGTGGAGTTTGCACGTTCTCTCTGTGACCCCGTGGGTTTCCCCTGGGTGCTCTGGTTTCCTGCCACATCCCAAAGACATACGGATTGGTAGGTTAATTAGCCGCTGTAAATTGCCCCTTGTGTGGTAGAAGCTGTGGGGAACAGATGAGAATGTGCGGAGAGTAAAATCTGGACGAGTGTAAGTGGATGCTTGGTAGTCAGCATGAATGGGCTGAAGGGCCTGTTTCTGCGATGTATGGCTCTATCACTCTATCTACTGGCTGCTGCTGATTCCAGGGCAGAAACCTGCCACCCTTGTTGATTGATCCATGCACGACTACAGTGTGTTTGAAGATGAGTACATTAAGGAACCGAGAGACAGGCAGTGCAGTGAAAAGGATTAATGGAGTTAAGGAGCCTTTAGGGAAGTGTGATCATAATATGATAGAGTTTCATATTAAGACCAAAAGTGATTGAGCTCACTCCGAAATTTGGGTCTTAAATCTAACCAAAGCAAATACAAAAGTAAGAGGTGTGAGTTGGTTGTGGTAGATTGGAATCTCAATTAAAGGCTATGAGAATAATCTGTTTTTTTTTGCTTTTCTTTGATTAATCCAGCATTTTTCATTTTCCAACTGGACCACTTGGGTGGTGTGTTTCAGTTATGAGGCTGGAGCCATAACTGTTTCAGTTATGAGGAGAGACAGGAGAGGCTGGGTCTGTTCTGGTCAGAGAAGGTTCAGAGGAGACGTGATTGAGGTATATAAAGTTATGAGGGGTATAGATAGGGCAGCCTGCAGGGAACCTTCCCCCATATCAGAGGTAGTCAAAACTAGAAGACAAAGATTCAGGGTAAGGGTGAGATACTTAGAGGGACCTGAGGGGGACCTTCTTCACCCAGAGAGTGGTGAGTACCTGGAACACACTGCCTGAGAGACTGGTGGAAGCTGAGTCACTGACGGCATTTAAGAAGTGTCTAGATGAGCCTTTAAATCACCCAGGTATAGAGGTCCACGGGCCAAGTGCTGGGAGATGGGATTATGCAGAGAGGTGCCCACAGGTCAGTTTCCATGCTGTGTGACTCTATGACAAGCAACGGCCAACAATTAAAGAATTAGTGCACAATTTACAACACACAAACCCAAAGGAGGAAAGAGAAAAAAGTTATCAGAAGTTAAAGAAAGCACAATGTAGAAGAAAACAGGCTGTAGCGCTGGCAGACTGCAGGAAGTCTGATGACTGGGAATATTTCAGAATTCAGTAAAGGACATTGATATGAGATTCATTTGGTGAAAAATATAAAACCAGTCAAAACTTCTGTAGATGTGTGGAAAGGAGATTAGAGGGGGTTATTGGAGAGATTACATTGCTGAATAGTGAAATAGCAGAAAAATAAAATAAATTGCTACTGAAAAAGGACAGAAAAAAACATAGCCTAAAAGAAAGCACTGGCGGAATTAATGGGAGTGGAAGCCAATAAGTTTTTCCTGGGACCTGAGAACCTGAGTTACTGGATTTTGAAAGGAGTGGCTGTGGAGGTTGTAGATGAACTAGAGTCATCTTCCACAGCTTCTAAACTGGTTCTGATAGATTGGAAGACAATAAATGCAACTTCGTCATTGAAGAAAGGAAAAAGATAAAAAATGAGGATCTATAGACCGACAGGCCTGGGAGTAGCAGGAAATTGTAAGGACGGGTAACAAAGACACAAGGAATTCTGCAGATGCTGGATGTATCTGGAGCAATGCGCAAAAAGGGTAAAAAGGCATTAAGAAAGTAGTAAGAGAGTTGGGTAGAGCCAACATAGATTTATAAAAGCTTTCTTGAGGTTATAACTAGCAGAATAGATGAGGGAAACCAGTTGATGATGTGTTTACGGACTTCAGAAGGCTTTGAATAAGATGCAACACAAGAAGTCATCAAACAGAATTAGAGCACATGGGAATGGAGTGATTATTGGCACAAACAGAGGATTGATCAGTGGGTAGAAAATGATAGGAACATATGGGTCATTTTCAGGTTGGGGGGCCGACCAGTGAAGTAGCACAAGAGTGGTGCTGTGTCCAGCTGTTCACACTCTATATCAGTGAGTTGGATAAGGGGACCAAGTGTAAGATATTGAAAGCAAGATGGCAATGTGAATGTAAATAGGCTTCAAGGGGATAGAGACAGGCCAAGTGACTGGGCAAGGACATGGCAGATTAAATGTAAAGTTGAAAAATGTGAGGTCATCCACGTGCAGAAAAAATAGAAAAAGAGAGTTCTTTTTAAACAGCGTGAGACTGCGAATTGTTGGTGCTCAGAGGTACCTGGGTGTCCTTGTGCTCAACTCACTGAAGGTTAGCAGGCAGGTACAGCAAACAATCAGTAAGGTTAATTACTCTAACATTTGGCCTTTATTGCAAGACAATTGAGTGCAAGAGTAACAATGATTTATTGAAGTTACACAGGGTCCTGGTGAGAACCCACTTGGAATATCTTGGACAATTTTGGTCTCCCAACCTATGGATGTACTTGTTACAGAAAAAGTGCAGTGAAGATTCACGAGATTGGTTCCTCGATGGTGGGGTTGTCCCTGGTGAGAGATTAGGTAGACATTAAGGAGAATTTAGAAGAATGAGACAAGGTCCCTTGGAATGTTTCTCCTGACTGAGGACTCGAGAACCAGGGGTTACAATCTCAAAATTACGGGTCGGCAACTCAAGAGCAGAATGAGAAAAAATTCTTCACCCAGTGCATAGTGAATCCTTGGAAATCTCCACCCAAAAAGGCTGTGGACAATCAGTCATTGGGTATGTTCAAGATAGAGGCTGATGGACTCTTTAGATGTTAAGGGAATCAAGTGGAATGGGGTTAATCCAGGAGAGTGCTCATAGATGGGAGTCCCAAACATTGTAGTGTATGTGGGAGGGTGGGAGGGGAGGGGCATTGTTTAGGGTCAGGGGTCTCTTATGATCAGGGGTGTGAATGTGTGGCAGTGCCTATGGGGGCTGAGGGCCAGAAGTGTGTTGTTGGGGCTCGGGGTGCTGAGTGCCCTACTCCTGCTTCTAGTTCTTCCGTTCTTATGTGCAGACCCACAGTGATGTGGCCGACTTAACTGCAGTGATAGGACCTGACATGTTACCCGAGCTATTGTCACCAGATCAAGATGTCTGTTCACTTCTTGGGACAGGGAGCCAACTGAATTAGTCCATTAGGGACCAATACTGACCAGAGCTGAGGACTAGTTCACCTGCTAACCCTCCGAGCTCAAACGTAGCAGATATGATAAGTGCGTCGAAGAGGATGTTGGACACATGAATATGCGGGGAATGGAGGGATATGAATCATGTGCAGGCAGAAGAGATTTAGTTTAATTTGGTATTGTGTTCGGCACAGACATGGTGGCCCAAAGGTCCTGTTCCTGTGCTGTACTGTTCTGTGTTCTATGTTCTATATGGGCCAAATGCAGGCAAGTGGGCTTTGCATCTTGGCCAACATGGACGGGTTGGACTGAAGGGCCTGCTTCCTTGCTGTATAACTCTATGAGTCTGAACCCCTCAATCCGTTCATCCTTAGGTCACGGTTTGCCGATCCTAAGCCCCAGTGGATCAATACGTGTGCTGATTATGAAAGGATCTCACCTGTGTCGGTCAAATGAGGGTAACACTGCAGACCAAGCTCTCCGCCAATTTATATTCTGCCTTCTTCCTGATTCACAGAACGATGCTGGAGGACAGCGCAGCCTTATCAACAAGTGGACCACCTTCCTGAAAGCTCGTCTGGTGTGTTCTGTCCCAGGTCCCGATGGAGTGGACACCTATTTCGACGAACTACGTATGTATCATTCCCACTGCAGGATTTTATTTATCTTGTTGTTGTGCGGGAAGTTAATGAGATACGAGGGGTGTGTTTGACAGCTGTGGTGTGCGGAGCTTTGAACGTTGTGCGTTTCCGCCGAGCCCCATGGAGGGGCTTATCAGTTACCGAGCTGAATGAAAGCCTCATCCTGGTTTCAGCAGCACAGCAATGGGAGTCCTAGGCTCATTGTTTTGCTGGTCTCCTCCTTGACCTTGACAGGTTCAGAATCAAAACACAAGCAAAATAGTTCTAAATGCTTTCTGAGTCAGGGGCCAAGCATTCATCAATCCGCCATCCCGAATTGTATTCTTACTGTTAATCTGAAAAAAATATTACTGGCCATATCAGTTCTGCATGGGAACATAACCATAGGAGCAGGAGGCTGTGACTCTGCCCTTGAACCTGCTCCATCATTCTACAAGATCTTGGTGGGGCTTCCAATAGCTGCCACTTCAGTTGGTAGTGGAAGGAGCTGGCAAGTGACCTGATTGGACAGAATATATTCTTCCGGAGTGCCAAGAACGTTGCTCCACTCTTTATCTTGTACTAGTTTCCTCTTCTTCTGTCTACCCACGCCTTTTGCACTTCAGCGGAGTTCCTTAAGCCAGAATCCTCACCAGCTTCCTGGGAAGTTGCTAGCGAAAGGGTCTGCGGGTGGGTGAGAGAAGTGCCTTCCTCCCTTTGACCTCTTGAATACCCAGTTATAACATTAGGCAGACCAGCCAAAGCTTGGCAACTGACCATCTGAGGAGAAGCTAGTGGGGCCTTGTCCAGAGAGTCTCATCAATGAAATGACAACAGTTGTATGAATTGAAAACCAGTTTGATAGTAAGTTGACAGATGGACGTACAGACATGTGTTTCCTGGAGTTTAAGTTATTAATATTAACAGCTCTGTTATTCTTGGCAGAGGATGTGTTTCTGCTCCAGACTAGAGATCAAAGGAACCCTCTTGTATACGGAGTCTTCACTACCACAAGGTAAATATTAACTAATGATACATAAATTAGCCACAACCTGAAGCAATGGATCAATTCAGGCTTTACACTGGTGTAGGTGTATTGAAGGGCAAAGCCCCTTTGTTGGGACTTGCTGAATGACCTTGGAGATATCTGACAGAAGATCCACCCATCACTGGGTGAGGCTCATATGAGGTTAAGATTTGAAATGCAAAGATTCATAAACATATTCTAATCAAAACTAACTGGGAATCGATCCAAATTGTTCTACAGAGTCTTATCCATTATCCCAAGCAAGCATGTTAAATATAGACCATGGAACAGTACAACACAGGAACAG